>NW_006408527.1:7372365-7374559 GCF_000296735.1 Chrysochloris asiatica | reverse complement strand
AAAAGGAGATGCAGATAAGATTCGTAAGATTCAATAGTGAATAATTGTAATCATGACTAATCGCGACTATCACAATTATAAAGGTAGAAGTTTTGTAACAAAAAAAGGGGAGCGGTCAATCTTACAGTCCAGAATCAGAGGACCCTAGGACCATCAAGAGAGAAGCGCACCAGCACAATGCGGGACCTTATCCGGAGAAGCAGCAGTGCCAGAGATGGAGACAGAGATGGGGGCATGGAGAAGGGGAGTGGCTGAGGACTCTATATTCATGGACTAAGAAGAGAGGGACTTGGTGGCCAGGAACAAACTTGCAGAATGTGTCCTTTGGAGATGTAAATTATTATATATGCCTGAGTGGTTTTTTTGTTTGTTTTTTTTAAAAAGCTAAAGTGGATATAGAGAGAAATACTGTTAACTGTAAAACTGATGATATGCCCTGTAAACTTTCACTCAATCAACAATAAAAACTTTAAAAATATATATATACATGCTAAAATACTTGGAGGTAAAGTACACCGATGTCTCTGCAACTTATTTTAAAGTGTATCCAAAACAAAAGAAAACAATATATATTCACAGCTAGAGAGAAAGCTGGGTGGAGAGACATGATAAAGCAAATGTAGTTAAAATGTTAATTATAAAATACAGTTGGTCAGTACATGGATGTTTACTATATAAATCTTATAACTTTTATGTGTTGGAAAATTTTTATAATAAAATGATGGGAAAAAGCCTTCAGAGTTCAGCCCAAAATATGTTAAATAGCCTAATAAACAACAAAAGTCTTTAAAAGTCCGTCAGATACAACTTAATTTTGCTATGTGTTTATGGATCCCATATTAAAACAAACACAGAATAAAACACTAAAAAGTGAATAGAGACACTAAAGAAACCTAATAATAATTACTTAACCATGCAAAAAACTCATCAAACTGTAGAGAAAAAAATAGTAAAATACGGGTAAAATTAATTTTCTGGCATATAACTTTCTAGGATTTCTTAGGATTTTCCTAAGCAGCTATAATAAAAATATTTAAAACTAACAGCAAACTACTTTGTTCTGGTTCTGAACAGACATTTTTTCTCTCCAAAGGAAAAATAATGTTTCTTCACTCTTATATAATCAGTATGACAACTGCCCTTACCTTAGAAATTTGAACACCACAGGGCATTGTCTGGGCGAGCTATGTAAAAGACAGCAGTCTTTTATTAGTGCAACGAATCCTATTTGGAAGACCTTTGCCTTCATACTTTGGCTTGACTGATATTGCCACAGTGTTTCTCCAACATGAAGCTATTTTGAACTTTCATTTTCTATTAAGAGACTCTTTCAATTTGTCTTTTTAATAGATGATGAAAGATTAAGAGAGCTGACTGCTAAGCAGCTGCTTCTGGGGGAAAGAAAAAAATCCAAGAAATTCAGTGCAATCACACAGTCATTATTTCTATGTCTGGTCCTTCCTTATTGCCACTTAAAAACACTTATTTCTGGGGGTAGAACACATCCATTTTTTCCCCCTAAAGAATATTAAAAGAAAAGTCAAAATGCTACTAAGGAGACAGGGCTAATGAAACTCTTTCAGCTGTTTAATTTATATTTTACCACCAAACTATCTTAGTGTTAGTGAACAAACTTGATCAAAACTGCTTTCAATATGTTGGTTCAAGTATTTTCTCTTAAACTATCCAAGGCTATGTACCAAGATGCTTGTTTCTTGGAATGTGGTTTACTTTTTCCTGATCAAAAAGCAGTACATGCTCATTATTTTTAAAATTCAGAAAACTTTTAAGCAAATGGGGAAAAACTCATCCCAGAGAAGCGATCACTTTAAATATTTCAGTTTCCTTTCAATGACTTCCAATTGCCTTATTATTCACATATTTGAGCTTATATTGTTCAAACAACAGGTAAATGCCCCCGCCCCCATTCCATTAACACAAACCCCCTTGCCTTCCAAGTGATTCTCATTATAGCAACCTTCCAGAACACATTAGAACTGCTCCTTAGGGTTTCTAGGAGTTTGTCATCTTTATGGAAACAGACTACCAAGTCTTTCTCCCATAGAAGTGCTGGTTGTTGTTGTTAAGTGGCATCGAGTTGTTCTGACCCATAGCGACCCTGTACAGGGTTTCCGAGGGTGTAAATCTTTATGGGAGTAGAAAGCCTCATCTTTCTCCCGCGGAGCGGCTGGTA
>NW_006408527.1:7291174-7371975 GCF_000296735.1 Chrysochloris asiatica | reverse complement strand
AACATTGTATTTTATAAAGAAATTTGGTAGCATAGTGGGTTACTCGTTAGGCTGCTAACTGCAAGGTTAGCTGTTCGAATTCACCAGTCCCTCCAGAAAGCAGATAAGGCTTTCTGCTCCTGTAAAGAATGACAGCCCCGGAAACTACATACAGGGTTGCTATGAGTCAGAACTGACTCAAGGCATGCAGCATCAGCATTGTATTCTATGGCAGAGATACTTAATAATTACTTATCCATTCTCTCAACTGAGTGTGAAATCCTGGTGTGGAGTTGTAGGATGAACACACTGGATGCTAATTACAAGGTCAGTGGTTCAAACCCACCAGCCATCTTTGGAAACCTTACACAAGATCATTATGTCAAAACCAACTCATAGGCACTTAACAATAACAATAACATTCTCCCTTCTAGCTGTTAAAGCTATTTCTAATTTTTAAAACAGTATTTATTTTCTTAATTTTTAATAAACTTTTTATTGTGAACAGAGTGAAGGTTTACAAACAAGATAGTCAGTTTTACATTAAAAAATTATATACTTTATTTAATCTCAATTATTATAATCCCCTACATGTAACAAGAGTTATCCTGCTTACTCCCTATGGTTATCCATGTACAAATACCCTCTTTTAAACTAATTTATTTGTTTAAAATAAATATTCTTCCTCCCATACCCATTCAGACGGTGTCTGTCCATGATAACACTGTTGTTTTAAGGTTGTGTAGTCCTGGTGTGGCACTGTGGGTTAATGCGCCAGACTGTAAAGCCATTTGAACTGCAAGGTCATCAATTCAAACTCACCAGCTGCTCCTATACAGGGTTGTCATGGGTCAGAATTGACTCGACAGCACTTACCAACAACATATATATATATATATATATATATATGTCACTGTTTACCTCTATCCCTTTTAGTCCTTGCATAGTTCCCTGTGTCTTCACTTGTCTTCATTACTGTTCTGCCAACCTCCCTCTACTTGTATATTGCCCTCTCCATCACCTGAAGTTAACATGTGTCTGCCCTCTAGCCGGCGAATTGCTCTCCCTTCCCTCCTACCCCTGGTAACCATTAAAGACTGTTTTTTCCAATATGAATATCTTCTGAGTTTTTACAATAGTGACAGTATGCAATATTTGTCCTTTTGTGATTGACTTATTTCAGTCAGCATAATGTGCTCCATGTTCATCCATTTTATGAGGTGTTTTACAGGTTCATTGTTTTTTGTCAATGTTGTACAGTATTCCATTGTGCATATTACCAAAGTTTGTTTATACACTCTTCCATTGTTGGACATTTAGGTTGTCTCCATTTTTGCTACTGTGAATAGTGCTGTGATGAACATCAGTGTGCATATATCTGTGTCCTGGCTCGTATCTCTTGTGGATATATTTGGAGGAATAGATGGGCCATACTTCTAACTTTCTGAGGAAGCGCCATACCATTTTTTATAGTGGTTGAACCATTTTACAGTTCCAACAGCAATGTAGGAGGGTCCCAGTCTCTCCTCACCCTGGTCAGCATTTACTGTTCTCTGTTTGTTTGAACTCACTATTAATGCTGGTATGAGAAGATACCTAATTGTTGTAATGGTTTGCTTCTCTCTAATGGCTAATGGGGAGTCCTGGTGTGATGCTGTGGGTTAATGTGCCAGACTGCAAAGCAGTATGAACTGCAAGGTTGGTGGTTCAAGCTCACCAGCTGCTCCTCGGAAACCCTACCAGGGTCACCATGGGTCAGAACTGACTCGACAGCACTTGACAACAATAACAATGGTTAATGGTGTGGCACTGTAGGATCAACAATGAACTGCAAACTACAAGGTTGGCAGTCCAAATCCACCAGCTGCTCCTCGGAAACCCTACACGGGACTTCTATGAGTTGTAAACAACTCAAGGGCATCTAACAACAACAACAACAACGGCTAATGAATATCTCTTCATATGCTTGTTGGCTGCTGAAGGTTTTCTTTGTTGAAGTAAGTCTTTCTTCATGTCCTGTGTCCATTTTTTAATTGGGTTGTTTGTCTTTTTCTTATAGACATCTTGTAGTTTTCTATAAATTTCAGAGATTAGTCCCCACTTGATATGTTTTTGTAAAAAAAAAAATTGGCACAGCCTGTTCTTATGACTCTTTTGATGAAATCTTTTAATGCACATAAGTGTCTAATTTTTAGATCCCAGTCATCTGTTTTGTCTTCTACTATTTGTTTGTTTTTAGTAATATTTGATAGTGTGCTATGGTGTGAATTAGGGTCCCTGAGTTTGTTGCTATTTTTTCATTGAAGATCTTCATAGTTCTAAGTTTTACATTTAGGTCTTTAATCCATGCTGAGTTTGTTTTTATATATGGAGTAAGATATAGGTCTTGTTTCATTCTTTTTCTACAAATGGATTTTACAGTTTTCCAGCACCATTTGTTCAAGATGCTCTCTCTTCCCCATTTAATAACGTGTTTGGGTCCTTTGTCAAAGATCAGCTGACTGTATGTGGATGGATTTACTTATGGGTTCTCTATTGCAAAGCCAGTGGTTCAAACCCACCAGCTGCTCCTGGGAAACCCCATGAAGGGTCTCTATGAGTCGGAACTGACTCAACAGCACTTAACACCAGCAACAACATGTTCATGAGGGATACTGGTCTATACTTCTCTTTTTTAGTGATGTCTTTGCCTGTTTTGGTATGAGGGTTATGATTGTTTCATAAAATGTGTTCTCGGATTTTTCATCTTTTTCTATATTCTGGAATATTTTGAGTAAAATTGGTGTCTGCTCATCTCTGAATGTTTAGCCAAACTCACCAGTGAAGCCATATGGGTCTGGACTTTCTTTGTTGCGAGCTTTTAAATTACCAGGAGTTATCTGTATCGTTCTTCAATTCTATTAAAGTTTTATTTATGTATTTTGAGACACTCATTGGGAGCATATTTATTTATTACTGTTATACCCTCTTGTTCAATTGACATTTTAATCATGAGAATAATGTCCTTCTTTTTCTCAGTGCTGATTTTTGCCTTAAATACTATTTTATCAGAAATTTATATTGCCATGCCTACTACTTCTCTTATTATATAACTGTTCAAATTTTCTACTTCAGTCTGTGTCACTTAAGGTAGGTTATATTTTTCTAAAAATGAATCCATTTCTACCTGTGATGTCACCCATATTGTTATTTGCATCTTCTCTTTTCTTTTGTGAGATTTGCCAGTGGTTTGTCAATTTTATTAATCCTTTCAAAGAACCAATTTCTTGTCTTGTTGATGCTATTGCTTTTACTGTTTTCTAATTAATATATTAGACTCTAGTCTTTATTATTTCTTTTCTTTTGGTGACTGTAGGCTTACTTTGCTGTTCTTTCTCTAATTGTTGGAGCTGTTGGGTTAATGTTGATTTTGGTTCTTTCTTTTTTTTGGATATGTGCATTTAGTGCTATAAATTGCCATTTAAGCATTGCTTTTCCTGTGTTACAAAGGTTTTGGTATGTGGTGTTTTCATTCTCATTTGACTCAAGAAATGTTTTTTTCTTTCCATTTTTTATTTGTTCTGTTACCTAGTAGCATTTCAGCAAGGTATTATTCAATTTCCATGTATTTGATTTTGTTTCCTTGATCTTCCTATTGTTGATTTCTAACTTTATAGCACTGTGTTCTGGAAAGATGCTCTGTAGCATTTTGATGTTTTAAAATGTACTGAGATTTGCTTTGTGGCCTAACATATGATCTATTCTGGAGAATGTTCTATGTGCACTGGAAAAGAACGTGTATTGTGCTGTTGTTGGATTGAGTGCTTTACACAAATCTATTAGATCAAGTTGGTTGATTGTCTTGTTTAGTTCTTCTGTGTCTGTCAATTTCTTTATAGTTGTTCTATCCTTTATCGAAAGTGGTGTATTAAAATCTTCTACTATTATTGTGGAGTAATCTATATCGTTCTTCAATTCTATTAAAGTTTTATTTATGTATTTTGAGACACTCATTGGGAGCATAGATATTTATTACGGTTATACCCTCTTGTTCAATTGACATTTTAATCATGAGATAATGTCCTTCTTTTTCTCAGTGCTGATTTTTGCCTCAAATACTGTTTTACCAGAAATTTATATTGCCATGCCTACTAGTTTTTGACTGTCATTAGCTTGATATAAGTTTTTTCATCCTTTTATTTTAACCTATTTTTATCTTTGTGTGTAAGGTATGTCCCTTGTAGATAGCATATTGAAGGATCCTGTTCTTATCCATTCTGCTACTCTCTGTCTCTTGACTGAGTAGTGCATTTAATTCATCGATGTTCGACAGGTATGAACTGATTGCAGTCATTTTGGTGTGGGTTTTTTTTTTTGTGTGTGTGTGTGTGCATATTTTTCGGAGCTGAGTTGACGTTTTTTGCGTTTTCTTGCCAATTTCTTCACCACTGTCATTTTAATATTTACAAAATCTTCCTGGTTTCCTTTTTTTATTTTATTAGATGTGGTGTATTAATTATCTTTGAGGTTACCCTATAATTTATTAGTTTTTTTCCCCCAGTTTAAAGCAGTCTGTTTTATCCTAAAACTGACCTGACTTCCTCACCATTTAGAAATTCTGTAAATACACTTTTCCCTCTTTTTGCTTTGTCAATGCCTTCATTATAAATTGATATCTCTGGTTCCCTGTTTTGTCTTATTTTCGATTCTTCTATATCTTGATTGAATTCTGAGTGGGGTTGCCATGTATGCCAATCTCCAGTTGTTGTCTACTGTTAGTTCTCAGTCCAAAGAACTCCCTTTAGTATTTTTGTGTAGTTGGTTTGGTTTTTACAAATTCTTTTAGTTTCTGTTTATTCTGAAATGTTCTGATTTTGCCATAGTATCTGAAGGAAAATTTTTCTGGGCACATGATCCTTGGTTTGCAGTTTTTATTTCAGAGTTTTGTATATGTCTCCCCACTGCCTTCTTGTTTGCATGGTTTCGGCTGAGAAATCAGAGTTTAATTTTATTGGTTCTCCTTTGTAAGTAACTTTTCATTTTTCCTTAGTGGCTTTCAGGATTCCTGTCATTGATTTTGGAGAGTTTGATTATAGTATGTCTTGTTGATTGTCTTGTTGATTTTCTTTTGGGGTCTATGGCTGTTTGGGATTCATGCAGCTTCTCAAATCTTTTCATCTTTCATGTTATGGAAATTGTCTTCCAACAGCTCTTTGGGTATCTTTCTTTGTCTCCTCCATTTCAAATTCCAATCACCCATAAGTTATTCCTCTTCATGTTGTCCCACATGAATCTTACATTCTTTTCAGATCTTTTCATTCTTTTTTCCCTGATTGTTCTTCTAGCTTACTTGTATTGAGAGATTTATCTTCAAGATCACTAATTTGGACTTCCATTGAGTCAAATCTACTCTTTTGTCCTTTCAATGTATTGTCCATTTCTGAAATCTTAGTACTAATCTTCTGGATTTCTATTTGCATGTTTTACATTATCCCCAATCCTTTATCTATTTTGTTTGACTGTTCCTATAGTACTTTCCTGAATTCTTCCCTGCTTTCCTCAACCTTCTGTCAATCCTTTGGATATACCTAAAAATCATTCTCTTGAATTCTTTATCAGGTAATTCCAATGCCTTATTTTCCTTAGAAATGTTTTCTAGCTCTGCCTCTTGGTCATGTGCTTGAGTCATTCTGTCTTGTTTCTTCATGTGAACAGAAATTGTCTGCTGCTTTCGAGACGTTGTGATGTTGCTGTTTTGTATTAAGTTGGTGTATTCTTAGGCACTCACAACTGCCTCTTGCTGGGTGTGATCAGGAGATGAGCTTGTGCATTGTTTTCTGTTCACTGTATGTGCAGTTCAGTGTAGGATAGATTTTGCTGATATTGGTTGTTGTCCTTGATCCAGTGTAGAACAGCTGGTTTTGGCTCCTGTCCAGTAGGTGGGGTTGTAGAGGGTACAGTTATGGCTGGGCTATATTACTGCAGTTGCTGTCTCCTGTCAGGTGAGGCAAGAAGAGCAAACACACATACAAGAGAGAAGAAAACAAACAAACCAGCAAAAAAGAGTGAAAAAAAGAAGATAGTAAAGGAAAAAGCAAGCAATAGCTATCAAAAGAATACAAAAACCAACGAGAGAAAAGAGAGAGAGGAAAATAAAACAATAAAAGTGAGAAAACAAAAAGAATGAAAAAGACTTAAAAACAACTATGGAGAGCAATGAGTAAATGGGAAAGATACCACAGAGTAATTTTTTTAAAAATTAAATAAAGAAGGATAAAAAATATATAAATAAGAAGTAAGAAGCAGTAGCAGTTGGGAAAAAGAAGAAAAAATAAAAGGGTAGCTAGAAGGGAGAGAAAGCAAGAGAAACAAAGATGAGAGAAAAAGAATAAAGAAACAAAAACAATGAAAGAAGGGGAAAAGAATCAGGGCAGTTTACAGACCCAGAGAGAAGAGAATTCTGGAATTTCCTGCCAGCCAGACTTCATGTCATGGATGGCTAGGGGATGAGACAGCAACACTCAATACTACATGGAGTTTCTGTATGGTTAGGTGTTCTCTGTTTTGGGCACCCAGTCTGAAATTAGTTCACACAGACCTCAAAGCAGCTGGGATATCAGGGTATTTCCACTCCTGATGGGAGCCCAGACTGAGCGGTTCTTCTAATCCAGGACTGTCCATAATCTGCTCTGCAAGTCTAGAATAGACCACACCTGATTCCAGGTGCTGGGTTTGGTTCTGCTAACTGCCCCCAAACTTTGATGAGACTTTGACAGCCCGGAGAACAGGAACTTCTCTGGGAATGTATGTGGATGGGGGGTAATTACACCTCTACAGGGTAACTGAGGTACAATAAGAAAAGAAAATAAGTTTGCCCCTTTCTGTCCACCAATAAGCAGTATGCCTCTGTGCCACAACTGCCCTCTTGCCTTCAAAGACACTCATGAAAGTTCAAGATGACCACACCACAGCTGACCAGGCCACCAACACAGTTCAGCAGTTTCTTTCTTTCTTTTTTTCCCTTCTCCTCCACATGTCTGTTCAATGAAGACTAGCCCAGGGCTGGCCAGGGCCAACTCTGCACATCTGGAGCAAAGTCTGCCTAAACAAGGTCCATGCAGACAGCTCTCCCCTCCTTTAATGGGGCCCACAACTGTGGTGCTCATCTCCATGCAGCTCTGACCTCTGGGAAAGTGTGCTTCCCTGGGGGTGTCTAAGGGGGTGGGGGACTGGCAGCTTTACCTCTGGTCACCAGGGAAATATGGAATACAAGAAAAACAATCACAGCTTTGCCTATGCAAACCACAGGTATGTTTCTGCAAAATCGATAAGTTAGCTTATCTCTGAAGCCACTCACAAAAGCTCAAGATGGCTGTGCCTGTTGGGTCACCAGCTCCTATCACCAATATCTTCTGTTTTTGCTGTGTCTGTTCGGCTATCTCTCCTAGTAAGCATTCAATCCACTTCTCAATGCCTTCATCTGAAGGTCAGAGTTCCAGGACTATTTGTGTCTGTTTCACTTGGTTTTCTGTATTTTTGTTGTAGAGGGTCTTTCTGCCTAATATGCAATCTTGTTGCCTCCTTATTTCTAATTTTTTAGTATTATAAATCATGCTATGATAAATTTTTTTACTTCTTTTCCAGATTATTTTCTTTTGCTAAATATTAGTAGTAGAGAATAACGAGCCATTTATTAACATTCTTAAGGTCTTTAATAAACAGTATGAAACTTCATTGAATTGATTCTCCATATTAAAAGCCAACAAAAATACTTCTGTAAAAATAGCTAAGTGAAAATAACATTATTATTTCTATGTGTATATGTATAATTTTAAAAATGTATTAGTCATTTTTATACGTCTATATTTTAACCTGGCAACTCCATTTATAGGAATTTATACTACAGAAATAGTTCCATAAATAAAGAAGGATAGATTTACAGGCATGTTTACTACCACAGTAGGAATGGCCCCAGGAATATATGAATAGGTAGGGTAGGGGAAAGACATTTTAGTTCATATACTTCTGTATTATGTAAATTATTGTAAGCATGGCTTACTTTTGCAAATATAAAAGTGAAAAATTATTCATACACTTATCCTATGAGTATTATTTACATTTGACCAAAATTATAAATATGAACAATAACAACATCACCTTCTGGAACTCCAGAAAATCTTTTCATTCCTATAAAGGAAAAAAATGCTAAGACCCAGCTTACCTAGTTCTTTAGTATTTTCTCCTGCTGGAATTCCATTTTCTTGTCGTGCTACAAGTGTACTCAAAATAATTTTTGTTGCCCCAATCCTTGGCAGAGTGACATGTGTAAGAAATGGCAAGTTATTTTTCTTGGCAAATGCCTGACTTGTTTCTCGCCTCTTCCGGAGGAAGCCCCCTTCTGGAAATAGCACAATCCATTTTCGATCTCTGCTCCTGTAATTGTTTTCTAGGTGCTTCTTGAGAAGCAGCAACTGTTGGTCACGGTGAGATTTTCCCTAGAAGGTACATACACATACCATAAGCAAAGGCATATCTGAAATTAAAATGACATAAAAGCAAATAGGAAAAACAGCTTCTAAATTAAAATCCAATCACAGAACACAATACTGACAGTTTTCTTTTTGACCACAGTAGTAAAAATAGAGAAGTTATATTAGCACTTACCTAAAGCCCTCTCTTTCTGAAGGAAAACAAAATTGTTCTAATTGCCTTTGAAAATTTATTGATTCATTAACTCAGTAACTATTTACTGAATGTCAGACACAGGAGACACAAGAAAAAGAAGAGATCTGTTTGTATCGCATACTCTACTGACAAAGATAGTAAATAAGGAGTATAAACTCGGTTGGTGACATGAGCTAGGAAGAAATGAGTAAGAAGATAGAAGAGGGTCAAGAAAGATCAGGGAGAGCTGCCCTGTTGTTGTTGTTAGGGGCCATCAAGTTGTTTCCAACTAATAATGACCCAATGCACAACAGAAGAAACACTGCACATGTTCTTATATCTTCCTCACAATTGTTGTTACACTTGAGCCCACTGCTGCTGACACTGTGTCAATTCATCCCATTGGGGGTTTTCTTCTCTTTTGGTGAACCCTCCACTTTACCAAGCATGAAGTACTTTTCCAGGGAATGGTCCCTCCTTGATGATAAGTCCAAAGAATGAGAAACGAAGTTTGGCCATCCTAGCTTCTAAGGAGCATTCTGGCTGTACTTAAAACACAGATTTGTTTTAGCAGTCCATGTATTTTCCGTATTCTTCTCCAATACCATAATTCTAATGCTTCAGTTCTTCTATGGTCTTCTTTATTCATTGTCTAACTTTCACACGCATGAGACTCTTGAAAATTCCCTGGCTTGGGTCAGGCACATCTTTGTCCTCAAACTGACATCATTGCTCTTGAACACTTTACAGAAGTCCTGCACAGCAGATTTGCCTAATGTAATACATCACTTGATTTCTTGACTGTTGTTTCCATTCCAGTGTTGATGGTTGATCTGAGCAAAATGAAGTCTTTAACAACTCAGTCTTTCTTCCATTGATCTTGGTGTGATTTATTGGTCCAGTGGTGAGGATTTTTGTTTTATGTTGAGGTGCAACCCATATGGAAGGCTGTGGTCTTTGATATTCATCAGTAAGTATTTTAAGTCCTCTTCACTTTCAGTAAGCAAGATTGTATCATCTGCATATCATAGGATGTCAATTAATCTTCCTCCAATTCTGATGTCACATTCTTCTTCATATAAACCAACTTCTTGGATTGTGCTAAGCATACAGATTGAATAAGAATAGTGAAAGAATATAGCGCCCTACTGCACACCTTTCCTGATTTTAAACAACTCAGTATCCCCCTTGTTCTGTTAAAAAAAAAAAAAGCTGCCTCTTGGTCTATGTTCAGGTTCCTCATGAGCACAATCAAATATTCTGGAATACCCATTCTTTGCAATGTTGTCCATAGCTTGTCATGATTCACACAGTCGAAAATGTTTGCATAGTTGCATAGTTAACAAAGCACAAGTAAGCATCTTTCTGACATTCTCTGCTTTCAGACAAGATCCATCTGATATCAGCAGTGATATTCCTATTCCATACCCTCTTCCTAATCCAACTTGAGTTTCTGGCAGTTCCCTGTCAATGTATATTGTTCTGAGGAGGTGATCACTGAACGTGAAACTGATCATGTGAGTGAACAAGGCATGTGAAGAAGAGAAGAGTACCCCTGGTGGAGAGAACAAAAAGGACCAAAAACCTAAGGTGGGAATTAGCTGGGTATATTCAAAGGTCATTGTAGCTTAAACATACTGAGGAAGGCAGAGCTAGGAGATGAAATTGGAGAGGGAAGCAGAGAACATATCAGAAGGGCCTTCTGCATAATAGAGTGTGGGATGGAAAGTCACAAGGTAATTTTTTAAAGTTAAAGAGTATTGGAGTACTACAAACAATGGAATTTGAAGAGATTTGACTATGATATATTGGCATGAAGTTTTAGTCAGGTAAAACTTTGAAGGTAACACTAAGGTAACAGAATGCTGTGATGGACTGGATCTTAGCTGTGAAGGAGTTAAGAGAGACGCTGTCTTGACGACTGAAAAGACGAACCCAGGAGAATCCGTGGAAGAACCCAAACTCACAACTATATTTTCACGTAGGTTCTTCCTTTTAGTATGATCAATTGACTAATAATTTTCCAGCCAACACAATTACAGAAGCTCCCCAAAATAGCACGCTTTCAGCCTTTAGACTAGATACATTATAAATGTAAAACAAGTTAGGCTCTTTCTTAATTGGTTTGTGGGATTGAACTGATTATGATTAAGTCAGCTATTAAATTACCAAATTTACATGACAATATTTTGACTATTCTTTGAAATATTTTGTCATAATGGTCTAGTAGAAGCAACGGCCAAAGAGATTTTAAAACCTCTTTAATAAATTTTCTCCACCCTACCCCACAACATACATATTATTGTTGCTGGTAAGTACCATGGAATCAATTCCAACTTATAGCGACCCAGAAAAGGGTTTCTGAGAAGTGGCTAGTGGGTTTGAAACACCAATATTATGGCTAGTAGTCCAATTTTTATTAATAATCTACCAGAGGGGAGGGAACAGTTAAAAAATTATTGTAGTTGTTGTTAAGTACTATCAAGCCAGTTCTGACTCATAGCAGCCCTCTAGAGGGTTTCCGAGGAGCCGCTGGTGGGTTTGAACTGCTGATCTTGTGGTTCACAGTCCAGTGCTGATCCTATATTGCCACACCGGGAGTATAGTCAAATATTTAGTATGTGAATATTTTCTACTAATAGAGAGTGATTTAAAAAATGGTAATACTGCACCCTCTCTCAAAGGCAGAAAACTCACAAGCCCTGAAAAAACAAGGCAGTCCCATTGAGTTCTGGCTCTCACAGGTTTCACTGTACTACAATATAAATTCAATAATTTCATTAGATTCTCATGATACATGGGCTCAGCTGGTTTTTCTATTGATTACCCCTAGAGTGGAAGGAGCTCTGGTAGCACAGTGGTTACGAATCAGGTGGCTAACCTTACAGTCAGCAGTTCGAAACTATCAGCTGTCTGTGGGAGAAAGATGAGGCTTTCTGCTTCCGTAAAGATTTACAGCCTCGGAAACCCTATGCAGGGTTGCTATAAGTTGCCACCAATTCCACGGCACATAACAACAACAACCCCTAAAGTGGAGTCCTGACATGGCACTGTAGTATAAGCACTGGATCAAGATGTCATCTGAACCGCAATGTCAGCGGTTCAAACTCACCAACTGTTACTTGGAAACCCTATACAGAGTTGCTACGAATCAGAACTGATTTGACGGCACTTAACAACAACCACCACCCCTAGACTGGGGCCCTGATGTGGCGCTGTAAGATACGTACTGGCCTGCTAACCACAAAGTCGGGGGTTCAACTCCACCAACCGCTTCTCAGAAATCCTATACATGGTCACTATGAGTCAGATGCAACTCGACAGCACTTAACAACAACAATAACTCCTAGGCTACTGTTGTTGAGTGTAGCCAACCCTACAGGACAGAGTAGAACTACCCCATAGGGTTTCCTAGACTGAAATCTTTCCAACTGGTGGCTCTGCTGTCTTCCTGACCAGAGATGCTCTGAGATATTATCCTAGGCTATTTGTTAAGTAGTTTTGATTACTGCATATTTTGTTGTGACCCTATGGCCAATTCACATAGCCACTCCTCCTTCCTCCAGAATCAACTTCTACCATTGTTATTCATCTCTCTGCTCAGAATGCATCCTGGGGTACAACCAAGAGTGTTTCCAGATTAACTGTAAGGTGTGGGGGGAAAAATCCAATTAATATATTCTGTATGTAAAACAAGTATATGTGCTTTATGGAAGCTATTTTCAGAGTTCAGAACTCTTTTTCCTTACTTTCATCTTATTTCTGAATCTGTGGTTCTTACAAGAGGCTTAATTGAATTCACCAGTTAATCATTAAGTGCTTATTATATACGCAAGGCATGCACAATTCAGGTTGAAAGTGATAAACAGAAAAACACTAAATAAGTGTGGCATTATTATACATTAAAAAGCCTTGCATATCATATTTAAGTTATCCCCTTTTGATAAAATGTGTGATACTGGTTGTTGTTGTGGTTGTTAAGTACCATGGAGTTGGTTCTGACTCATAGTGACCCTGCACAGCCTCATCTTTCTCCCATGGAATGTCTGGTAGTTTCGAACTACCGACCTTGAGGTTACCAGCCCAATTTGTAACCACTATGCTACATTGGTAGATAGGGAAATACTATAATGTAGTGCTGATTGGATTGCGATTATAATTCTTTTTCCTACACCCAACTATTCCTAGTACTTAGGGCCCCTTCTCACCCAACCTTCCTCTATCAAACCTATGCCCATTTAAAAAAATTATACCAAATATCGCCTTCCCTCTAAAGTTCTTCTGGGTTCTCAGAAATCTGATGTGCTTACTTTTCTTACTATGAATTTGATAAATATCTTCTCTTTTTAACTAATAATTTTGCTGCTGGAATATAGACTCCCAAGGGATGACAAAAGCCTACTTACTTAGATATCCTCTGAATCTATAAAAATGGCCTACAAATAAAAATAATAGTGCTAATATAAATGACGTAGTAGTGGTAATCAAGATACAAATAATGAAGAAGGCAGCGGGCACTGTTTTAAGTACTTTACATAAGTACCCAAGAAAATAAAATAAAACTGACTAAGTAATTTGCCCAATTCACATATCTAATTAACTGGGATATGGGACAAGCACTTGCTAAAACTCTAGATCAGGGGTGGGGAATGTCAGGTCCACAGGCCATATGTTGTTGTTGTTAGGTGCCATCCAGTTGGTACCGACTCATAGCGACTCTATGCACAACAGAACGAAACACTGCCTGTGAAATCATTTGGTCTGGCCCTGCCAAGGCAACCACAGGGCTGAGTTAATTAAATGCTCGACCAAATATAGCAGGATAATTTTTAAATTGATAATTTTGTATCACAAATGATGCTAAAAATTTTGGCAGAAAAAAGGCTCCCCTGCTCTAGATGGAAAAGGCAGATGAAAGTTAGAATATTTGCATTGTCAGCCTTTTAGTACTTACATATACCCAAATTCAGATTGCAATAAATGTTTCAGGGAACAAAAGGATCAAAGGAAGAGTTCCCTGAAACAGCACAACAGGCTTTTCTCATTATATTTGGTTTCGTTATGCCTCTTTTTACAATCAAGGCTAAATTTGATAAAAAAAGAAATGAAAAAAAAATTCATTACTTACCTGCCTTATAAAGAAGTCTCCATGAATTAAAGAAACAATTCCAAAGTTTGTATACTTAAAAATATGATCCATCAACCACATCATCTGAACAACAACCTAGAAGAAGTCATTGACAAGGAATAATTAAACGACAGCAAGAAGAAATCTGACTATAGTCTAGCCAAGGCTCCACATTTTAAATATAATCACCCAAGCATATTCTTAAACCTAATCCCATAAAGATTTTTAGCCTTGGAAACTCTATACTGGGTTGTTATGTGTCGGAATCAATTGGACAGCACTTAACAACTAAAAGTTGTTGTTGTTGTTACGTGCCATCGAGTCGGTTCCGACCCATAGCGTCCAACTAAAAGAGTGTCCCTAAAAAGTTACAAGTTTTGATTCCAAGTCTTGGAATACTAGATCATAAGTAGATTACTGTTTAACAAATTAAGTGAAACTAACTTCTTAAACTTAATGATTTCAAAGTTGTTCTATATTTGAACAAATTTTCTAGTAATTCTTATGTTGTTGTTTATTGCCATCACATAATTCTTATAAAATTATTTTGAAACAATAAATAAAATGGTGAAATTGTTAAATGAGGGCCATAACCTTTTTTTGTCTTTAATAACAACTATAATTTTCTATTTAAAATACAATATTTAATCTCAATAGCTAAGATATTAAAAGCTAATGCCTAAACTAAAAGAACATTTAACTATTTGTGTGGCACTGTGGGGGTTAATGCACTGGCCTGCAAAATCGGTTTGAACCACAAGGATGGTGATGGCTCAAACTCACCAGCTGCTCTTTGGAAATCCTATACAGGGTTGCTATGGGACAGAACCAACTCGATGGCATTAAACATAGCATAATTAATCATTTATACGCCCTAGTATATAACACAGAATATTTGTTCATTTATGCAAGGCCATATTCTCTGCTAGCATAAAAACATCTGTACAGTCTCAGTTCTTAAATGCAAACATTTTATCCATTACTAATAAGTGTTAATAACCATAAGAAGAGCACACATGCCATTTCAAGCAAATTTCAGAGTTAAAATTAAGTGTAAACTGGGATCTAATTAATGGATTGGTTAATTGCTCTTCCCTGCTGAGGAAATAGCATTCCTTGTTCTAAGCGTTAAATACAGAGAAAGCTATAACCTCAATCAAGAATGCAATAGAAGTCCACTTTGGTTTCCTATGCAACAATAAATGTAAATATCATCTCAAAGAATAAAGTACGTGACCTTATATACAAGGGAGCTTCAAAATGTTCATGGAAAAATAGAATTAAAAGATAATGGGAATGTAAAACTAAAGTTCTCCCATGTAAACTATCATATAATTCACAATAAAGCATTAAAAAAAAAAAAAAAAAAGAATGTGTGTGGGGAAGATAGAGTCCCCACTGAACAGCTTTCATCTTGTCTAGATGGGGATAAGATTCTGATTCAATAGAGAGTAACTGTTATCATGACTAAATGCGACTGTCACAATTGTAAAGGCAGAAGTTTTGTAACAAAAATGGGGGAGTAGTTAAACTTACATCCATAAATAGAGGACCCTAGGACCATCAGGGGAGAAGAGCACAAGTGGAATGCAAGGCCTATCCAGAGAAGCAGCGACACTAGAGATAGAGGCAGAGATGTGGACATAGAAAGAGGGAGCAGCTGAGGACTCTGGATTCATGGAAAGAGAGGGACTGAGAGCTGGCGGCCATGAGGCAGACTTGCAGACTGTGCCCTTTGGTGGTGTAAATTATTATATATTCCTGAGTGGTTTTTTTTTTAAACAAAAGGAGCTAAAGTGAATAGAGAGAAATACTGTTAACTGATGTACATGGAGATTATAATCATTGTAATGAACCAAGGTGTATGATCTGTTGAATGTAAAACTGGTATCTGCCCTGTAAACTTTCACTCAACTCATAATAAAAACTTTAAAAAAAAGAAAAAGAAAAAAAAAGTTAATGGAATTTTCCCATGAACTTTTTGAAGTTCTGTTAAGCACAGACACCCATGGGCTGCTTTTATTCAAGTATTATAAAAGCCCACAGATAATAAAACTTGTGTCTTAATTTTTTGGTCAATAGTTCAGTTACACATCTCCTATATCATCAACTTAACTATTCTGAATCACTTTTGAAAATGAAGATGGGTACCCAGTAAAAGCTGATTTGCCAAGTCAGTTTACACAGAATAAAATAACTACCACCATCTCTTTTTTCAATCCAGCTTTGTTTTGCAATGATGATTACTTTGTTTAAATATATTAAGATTTGAACTTAATGGAATTTTCTGAAAACTCTCTTAGGAAACAAACGAACAAAAAGCAAATGAATATAAAACACTTCAGAGCTTTATACACAGTATGAAGTATTGATGTTGTTAGGTGCCATCAAGTCAGTTACAACTCATAGCAACCCCATGTACAACAGAATGAAACACTGCCTGGTCCTGCCCTATCCTCACAACTGTTATATTTGAGCCCACTGTTGCAGCCACTTAGCTGCTATTAATTGGCCTCTGTCTAAAATGTTGTTGTCAAGTGCCATCTAGTTGGCTCCGAATCATAGTGACCCTGTATAGAGTTTTCCAGGAGCGGCCACTGGATTTGAATCACTGACCTTATAGTTCACACCAACTTTGTGGCCCAGCGCATTATCCAGCAGCTCCACACCAGGACTTTAAATCCCCAACACTAAAATAACTAGGTTTTCTGTTTAACCGTAAGATACACTGATGGTGGATTTATCTCTTCAGCTAGAAGAGTTATCTAAAACAAATAAGACAATCATAGCCAACCTATCTTACTGAGATTTATATGGAAAATTCTCATAGCTGAAATTTATATGGGATAATTGTGTCCTCTCCAACTTATTTTAAGGGAAATGTGTACATATCAATAGATGTTTTTCAAACATTTAATAAAGTTCTCCTGACAGAAATAAAACTTAAGTTTCACTTTAAATTGACAAAATTTATCATAAATTACATAAAAACATGCAAGACACTCATACTTTGGAGATAAAACTTACTTTCCTTATACTTCGGACATAAAACAAAAACTTACTAAAAAGACACCAGCATATTTACAAAATACAATTAATCACTTGTTTCATAATCATCAACAATGTTGTTGTTGTTAGGTGCCATCAAGTCAGTACCGACTCATAGCAACCTTATGCCCAGCAGAATGAAACACTGCCTGATTCTGGGTCAACCTCACTACTGTTGCCACGATTGAGTCCATTGATGCTGCCATTTGGCCAATCCATCTCAATGGGGGTCTTCCTCTTTTTCTCTGACCCTCCACCTTACCAAACATGACATCCTTCTCCAGCGACTGGTCCCACCGAAGTATGAGGAGACAAAGTTTGGCCATCCTGATCTCCAAGGAGCACTCTGGTTGCACTTCTTCCAAAACGGATCTATTGTTTCTTTTGGAAGCCCATGGCACTTTCAGTATTCTCCCCCAACACCACAACTCAAAAGCATCAATTCTTCTACAGTCTTCCTGATTCACTGTCCAGCTTTCGCATGCTTATGAGGTTATTCAAAATACCAAGGCATGGGTCGGGTGCACCTTAGTCTGCAAGCTGACATCTTTGCTCTTCAACACTTTAAAAAGTTCCTGTGCAGCAGATTTGCCTAATGCAATACGTCGTTTGATGTCTTAACTATTGCTTCTCTGAGTGTTGATAGTTGATCCAAGAAGAATGAAGTCCTTGACAACTTCAATCTTTTCTCCATTGATAAGAATACTGTTTATTGGTCCAGTGGTAAGGAATTTTGTTTTCTTTACACTGAGATGTAATCCATACCATGTGTACAGTCTTCTCTTATGCTGTCTAAAGGTATTCGAAATGAACAAATCATTGATTTTGCAGAATTCTATCAGGTGATCTCCAGCATCATTTCTATCACCAAAACCATATTTTCCAACTACTGATCCTTCCTCTTTGTTCCCAACCTTTGCATTCCAATCACCAGTAATGATCAATGCATCTTGATGGCAAGCTTGATCAATTTCAGATTGAAGAAGTTAGTAGAATTCTTCTATTTCATCCTCACTGGCTTTAGTGGTTGTTGTATAAATTTTCTGGCACTATATCTGGCAGTGTGTCTCTGCTATTCATAAGTTTTTTAGTGACTAAATACTCGGAAATAGTTCGTCACTCCTTCTGCCTAGTCTGTCTTCGTTTGGAAGCTCATCTGAAACCTGTCCACCATGGGTGACCCTGCTGGTATTTAAAATACTGGAGGCACAGCTTCCAGAATCACAGCAACTCACAAGCCACCACAGTACAACAAAAAGACAGATGAGTGGTGGCCATCAACCACGGGAATCAGTAAATACAAGTTACCAGATCAACTCTGTCTGATAGGACTGTCTCTCAGAATTTTGTTAGGTATTTCCAAACGATAAAATTGGTCTGCATCAATTATCTTTTACCTAGAAGTATAAGTATGTAGAGAGGCTTAAATAAATGACTCCATGCTTTATGTCCTTTTGAAACTATAGTAAGGTCAACAGTTCTTGGGTAAGTTTGGAAGTATGCAAAGGCATGTGTGTTTGTGACAATAATTAGGAGTGCTACTAGCATATGGAGAGCTCTGGTAGCATAGTGGTTACGAATTGGGCTGCGAACCTGAAGGTCAGCAGTTCAAAACTACCAGCTGTTCCACGGGAGAAAGATGAGGCTTTCTGCTCCTGTAAAGATTTACAGCTTCAGAAACCCTGTACAGAGTTGCTATGAGTCGGAACCAACTCCACGGCACATAACAACAACAACAACAACTAGCATATGGGGAGTGTGGTGGCTCCATATGAAAAGCACTGGACTGCAAACCACAGTTCTACAGTTTGAGCCTGCCAGATAGTCCATGGGAGAAAGATGAAGTTTTCTGCTCTGACAAAGATTTAAAAGTTTTGGAAACCCTATGCAGAGTTGCTATGAGGAAGAACCAAAGCAAAGGCACTTAACAACAACTAGCACTTAGTGGGGTGTCAGCTGGGGATATAAAACACCCAGCAATGGCTAGGACATTCAGTGCAAAGGTATGGTTCTACTAAAGTGTCAACAATGTTCCCATTAAGGAACACTAACAGGTGCTTCAAAAAGTCTACTGAATTCAATAAGCTAAGTTACGATCACATCACCATTAAACTAATTTTTTATTTTTAAGTGACCCAAAATTTACCATTTGCCTTCCTACTTTGAGTGTATCCATGTAATCAAATAAACATTAAATCAAACACAGTAAATCAAATAAAAATTAAATCAAACACAGTAAATCAAATAAACATTCCTACTTTTAAATCTGACTTAATATTGCCCTGTACTTATTAGGGAGGAGACAGCGCTAATGATGCACCATTATGTTTCTCCATTGTTCCGTTATGACAAAAGACAATAATCTTAGAATTTAGATTATTTAGTAATATCACAGCATTTTTTAAAAATGCTCAGCATAAAATAATCTGAAAATTAAAACAAATTTTTTCTGGATAGAAAAATGAATTTAAACAAAGTAGCTCAAATCATTTTACAAAAGCAGACAAACAAAAGAATCTTTCTTTTTTCCATGTGATTGGTGAATTTAAAATAACGTAACATTCTAGTTAATACAGTTATCATCTATGCCCAAATGTAGTAAAAATACAGTTAGATAAATTTTTACTAACAATTTGATAATTTTTTTATTAAAAAAATACTCACATACATTGTACCCTTCAGTATAATCACTATAAGGTTAATTAATAACAATAAAAGTTTTGCCTAATTGGGGTTCATGTTGATAGGAAGTCAAAAAGCTGGTTTTTACAAACTTTTAACATCTTAATTTAGGCAATAAATATCATTATAAATGCAAATATTTCTAAACTTTGATGCATTTAATAATTCAAGATCTTAAACATAAAAAAGGAGTAAGTTTATTTCATATTCCAGCAGGATCATGCTTCTGCTTTAAAGACAAACAAGAAAAACAGATTACACGACAATTAAGCCACTGAGTGGATTCTCACTCATAGCACAGAGTAGAACTGCTCCCTAGGGTTTCTAAGGCTGCAAATCTCTAGGACCCAAATACACCAGCTGTATTTCTGCCGCTATGATTTTGCAAAGACTGTCTCACAAAGGAAGAAGGTCCTTCTTTGTCTCCCCATTCTGCACAACTAAATGATACTCAACCTTCAAGATCAAGTTCACGTCCTCACCCCATCACAAGAGTTTCCTATATTGGTCAAGTCAATGGTTAAATTCACTCGTCACTGAGGTTCTCTTACTTTGCAATAAGCATTATTTGTGATACGTTCTCTTTACCTGCTACTGAATTATAAACTTCTTAGAGAATGATGGGAACTATAAACTCCTTAGAGAATGATGGTGTCTTATACATCCTACATTCACTAACCACAGATATTAAGCATTTAAGAAATATCTATTGATTTGTGTCTTCACTAATAGGTCAAATATTAACTCCATTAATTTTCTACACTTTCTGTTATTTTGTCATTTATGAACATAACGTATTTAACTCTTCCTAAGGTGGTAATGCTAAAGATAAGCACTGGACTGCTAACCATAAGGTCCATGGTTCAAGCACACCAGCCGCTCCATGAGAGAAAGATGAGGCTCGAACCACAGAACATGTGGTTCGCAGTCAAGTGCTTATCGTAAAGGTTACAGCCTCAGAAATCCTATATAAAGTCACTGTGCGTTGGAAATGACTTGATGGAACTTAACAAGGTGACAATGTTAAAGACTGAACTTATTTAAACTAGTGGCTCCATACGATAAGCACTTGACTGTGAACCACAAGTTCTGTGGTTCGAGCCCATCAGCAGCTCCATAGGAAAAAGATGAGGCTTTCTGCTCCTGAGACGATTAAACGGTTTGAAGACATTTTATAGGGTCACTATGAGTTGGAACCAACCCGATAGCATTTAACAACAACAACAATTGTGGGAGCGCAGCAGCTCCATATGATAAACACTGGACTGCGAACTGCAAGACTGCAAGGTCTATGGTTCAGGCCCACCAGCTGTTTCATGGGAGAAAGATGAGGCTTTCTGCTCCCGTGAAGATTTAAAGCACATAATAAAAACCACAACCCAATTTACAGATATATTTAGTTATTGGGGGTGGTGGTGGTGGTGAGCCACCTTGTTGGTTCTGACTCATAGTGACTCTGTATATAGTTTCTGAGACTATAAATCTTTAAGGGAGCAGAAAGGTAGGTTTGAACAGCTGACCTTGCTGTTATCCATTCAAGCAATGTAAAATCAATCAATGGTTCAAATACAGTCTTAGCAGAATAGGCTAAACAAGGCTTTGATCTTCCATTGCAACTCACTTTACAAATAAAATCCCAAACTACATTTATCTTATTTTCTTCTGGCTGAAGATTCTCAAAATCACCTAATTCATGAAGCAAGCAGTACTGCTTTGTATTTCTGAAACGGGCAATCTACCACTTCACCTCCAGACAGTCACCAATTTGAATCATGGTGACTTTGCTTTTAGCCCAGCTATTTTATTTTTAAGGGTCTAAATTTCCCCATGTAGAATTATATTGTTTGTTTATATTTTCTAAATGTTCAGGAAAATTATACATATTAAAGCCTTATATGTGTAATTTTCAAACACTTTAGTACACATGATCCAACCTGGACTAAGGTATTTGAAATGATTCTTTTTAAGGGGGGAAAAAAATGCAAAGGAAATAAGTTTACTACCACTAATCCAGGAGAAAAGCATCGCTTCCCTTACCAGCCCTTTATCCTGGAGGCACATCATCAGAGTGCACACATCTCCTGTTGCCTGGTGATTCACCAGCATCACTGCTTCATCTTTGGAAATTGCTTTAATATCTTCTCCCCATTCCATCACTGTAAGAAAAAGTTTCAGAGCTGTCATTTTAAAGATTTTTACATTAGTAGAAAAAATGGCATACATTAGTGACGGTATGTCATCGAGCTAAACTTCAAAAGGTTCAAAAGTAAGTTCATTTCTACAAAAACCAGAACATTGAAATAACATTTTATCGAGCCTTTAACTATTTATTAAAATGTAAAACTGCCATACCTTTTAGCCTAGAAATTCTACTAAGAATTAATCCTATAGAAACATTCATCCAATAAGCAAAGATAGATGTATAAGGGACGTTTACTATAATTTAAATGCTTACCAATAGATAAGATAATTATGATACAATGGAGTAATATAAACCCATTAAAAGAATGGTGGAAGCATATACAACGGAGCTTAAAAATATTTGTGGAATAATTCCAGTATCTTTAAATTCCATGGTGATTCAGAAAGACATATTATGAAGAGAGCAAAAGCAAATCACAAAACAGTATATATAGTAAGATTTATCATTTAGAAAAAGAAATATATATATTAGTTTATACATTGAAAAAACTCTGGAAGAACACCATTAAAATTCTACTTTATAATAAAATATCAAGCATTGCCAAAAATATGAGATTGCTAATTTTTATATTAGAAAACTAATAAAGATATTAAACAAAAATAAAAACCTGTTCAGATGAAGTCACTGTACCAATCATGTATGTATACTCTATGCAAATTAGTGATAGCTCTAATGAGTATGTCCCTCATTTTCATGGCAAATTCACTTCACAGAAAATAGTGAGCATGAGTTTTCAAACATCAGGATTCTACCAAGAAACTTCTAGGTTCCCTACATGTCTGAATTGAATTACAAATCACAGGCAGATGATGTATAAATTAGTGTCAATTTTGACTCCATCCTCATCTCACTTATTGCTATTAAAAAAAAGTTACATCACCTATGTGGACCAGTTTGGGATGAAACAGGAATGGGGAGACCAGGAGACCACCTGCTTGCTCTCCCAGAGCCTCCCTCATACCCTTCTTATTCCTCAGAGCCACCCAAGATAGTAGAGCACCTCATAAAAGTTCATTTGAGAAAAGGGTTTTGTTTTTGTTTTTTTTTCTTGCTATTAAAACCCATTTAAGTAAGCCAGCTATTCCCATTCATTTTAAGGATCTTAAGTTGTTTTTTTAAGTTTTGGATCTTAAGTTTTTTAATTAAGAAATTTTCAGATGAATTGGACATACATTGTTTGGGTATATACTTGCAAAGTGAAGTGTTCCAATCATTCTATCATGTATCATGTGATCACTAATACTGTACTCAAAATAGTTTACAACAAATGTGAAAAAAAAAAAAAAAAGTACTTTTTTATGTATTTAAAAATTAATGTGATGGAGAAACTACATTGTTGTTAAATGCCGTTGAGTTGGTTTAGTCTCATAGTGACCCTATACAGGGCTTCCAAGAAACAGCTGGTGAGTTTGAACTGCTGAACTTTCAGTTCAAACAGACCTTGAAGTTGATTACTTATTCTACAGTACCATACCAGAAACTACATTTATTGTTGCTGTTGTTGTTAAATATCATGGAGTCGGTTCTGACCCATAGCGACCTTATAAAGGGTTTCTGAGGTGAGCTTGAACTGCCAACCTTGCAGTTCAAACAGACTTTGTAGTCCACCACATTAACTCACAGAATCACACTCCAAAATCTACATTTGTTGTTGTTGTTAAATGCTGTGGAGTCGGTTCCAACCCATAACAACCCTATTGAACGGTCCAGCACATTATCCTGCAGCGCCACACCAGGAAACCATTGTTGTTGTTAGGTGCCATCAAGTCAGTACCAATTCATAGAAACCCCATGCACAATGGAATGAAACACTGCCCAGTCCTGGGACAACCTCACAATTGTTGCTACGCTTGAGCCCACTGATGCTACCACTTTGCCAATCCATCTCACTGGGGGTCTTCCACTTTTTCTCTGACCCTCCACCCTACCAAACATGATATCATTCTTGAGCGACTAGTCCCTCCTGACAATATGTCTGAAGTATGAGAGATGAAGTTTGGTGGTGGTAGTAATGTGCCGTGGAGTCAGTTCTGACTCATAGAGACCCTGTACAGGGTTTCCGAGGCTGTAAATCTTTACGGGAGCAGAAAGCCTCATCTTTCTCCTGCAGAACAGCTGGTAGTTTCGAATTGCTGACCTCTACCCTTTACGGGAGCAGAAAGCCTCATCTTTCTCCCACAGAACAGCTGGTAGTTTCGAATTGCTGACCTCTACCCTAGTTTGTTGTTGTTGTTGTTGTTGTTGTTGTTAAGTGTTGTCAATTAGGTTCCGACCCATAGCGAGCCTAGTTTGTTGTTGTTAAGGGTTGTCAAGTAGGTTCCAACCCATAGTGACCCTGTATAGGAGTAGCTGGTGAGCTTGAACCACCAACCTTGCAGTTCAAATGGCTTTGCAGTCTAGCGCATTAACCCACAGCGCCACACCAGACTCCTAGTTTAGGAACCTTTAAATGTGATGTCAGATGATTCTGAAAATTCAGGTTGCTATGGATTAAACAGTGCCTCCAAGTGTGTTGCAAATCCTAACCTCTGTATCTGTGGTTATAATTCCACTTGGGAATGGGTGTTCTTTGTTATGTTGATGGAGCCATATTAGTGGAAGATGTGTTTAGAGTCAATCTCTGTAGAGACATAAAAGAAGCAGATTAAACAAGCAGAGATGAGGGTTGATGGATGGCAAACCATATGATCAACAAGGAATTAAGAGACAAGGACCTTTCATCAGAGCTGACAAAGAGAAAGCCTTCCGCTAGAGTCTACACCTCCTAAGCTATGAGAATACATTTGTTTGTTAAAGCCATACACTTGTGATCTTTCTCTTATAGCAGAACTAATAGCTAAAGCAGAAGCGAACACTGTGAGAGTGCAGCCTCTGAAAAATACAGCAGTAGCATCAACTTTCCACAAGAGTGGTCTTTCCTTTCCCAACTTAGTGTAGCTGACAAATCAACTTTACTGAAACACTTCTACCACCAAAACAAAACCCACACTTCTAGTGAGTTGATTCCAACTCACAGTGACCCCATGTAGGGTTTTCAATACTGTTCATCTTTTTGGGAGCAGACAGCTTCACCATTCTCCTGTAGAGAGACTGGTGGGTATGAACCACCGACCTTGCAGTTAGCAGTCTAATGCTAACCTATTGCACCACCAGGTCTCCTTGAAACACATCTAAACAGCTAATATATCATACATTGCTACAGGGGACTATAAATTGGTATAATTCTATTGAAAGTCAATTTGGCAATATATGTTAAAATTAAGAAACAGGTAAACTTTTTCACCCAAAAATTTTACTTCTAGGAATTCACCTTGCAGATAACATATAACATACACTTTATAAACTTTACATTAATGGAGAGTTCCTCCTGATTGTTTTTTTAAACAAAATCATTTTGGTGTTGTGTAAAGGTGTTTCCATAGTAGGTTAAGGTCGAAGGTTAGAGTCTACCAATCAATCTGTAGAAGAAAGACGAAGTTTTCTGCTTCTGTAATGATTTACAACCTTGGAAGCCCTATAATATAGTTGCTATAAGCCAGAATCAACTCAATAACATATAACAACGTAGCACGCAGTGGGAAAGCGTATGTGAATATAACTGCAAATAAAAATAAAAGGTCTCTTACTATTTGTTTTCTATACATAGGTAAACAAATCTAGTAAGCAAGATCAATTTAAATTATCAAAATATAAATTGAATTCAGAAACCTCCAACTTGCTATAAAGCCCACAGTGGCAGATCACCACATCAATTTAAGAGGGAACAATTAATCTTGTTCATGTCCTAATTGAAAAGGACCAACAATTAACAGCAGAAACAATAACCAACCCTGTAGACAGCTCAACCGGTTCAGTTTACACAAAAGTCATGTTGGATTTTGCAACAATCTAAATTTTGTAGAAATAAACTTAATTTTCAGTATCTATGAGATCTTTTTTCAGAACATACTTTACAAAAATTACTGTTGGAAATCTAAATGACTGGAAAATCTAAATTAAAAAAATGTTTCTAGAGAAATAGCTATTTATTTTATGTATGAAGTACTTATATTCTTTATATCGTGCATCCTGCTCTCCAAGACCAGTAAGTACAACAATTGAGCTAATACCTTAAAGAATAGGATCATTAATACATCAAAGAACAAAGTTATGGATGTCTGCCAGTTTTTATATTGCACTTGATTAGATGAACAAAACTATTTTAACACACTGTTCTACGAAATGAATTCTCAAAACAGAATTGGGTCAGGTCCACTACTCCCAAAGGGAATGAAGGACAACTGAATAAAAACTGGAAGAAAATTTCTCTAGTTGCAAATGAATTTTTAAAATTCTCATTAAAAATTTAAAGTAAAAGATTATCACTTATTAAGCATACACACACATATTCTACCAATAAATATATAATTAAATTAATATTTATTATGACAGTTCTCATCTCAAAAACAAAAACAAACTGTCACAGCAAATTCCTTAAAAATAGTGATGATAAGGCCATTATGTTATTGTTGTGATTATGTGCTGTAAAGTTGTTTCCAACTCACAGCAATCTTGCGTGACAGAGTAGAACTACCCCAATGGGTTTTCTAGGTGGTAATCTTTTTTCCCTCAGGGTAGCTAGTGCTTTCTAACCACCAACCTTTTGGTTATGATTTAGTTACCTAGTGCTGCTACAACAGAAATACCACAATTGGATGGCTTTAACAAATAGAATTTTATTCTCTCACAGTTTGTTGTTGTTGTTGTTGTTAAGTGCCATGAAGTCTGTTCTGACTCATAAGGTTACCAGGGAGCGGCTGGTGGGTTTGAATCGTGGACCTTGCAGTTAGCAGTCCAGTGCTTATCCTACTCATCACACCAGGACTCCTAGTTATGAGTGGAACCAGGAAATTCTTTGCCCTGGCCTCTACAGGAAGAATTTTCTTCGTAAGACATCATTAAATATCTCGGCAATAGCATCACGGAATCTACTCAGCAGCATTCCATGTAAATGCTGAGCAGGGCAGAAGTCTGCCACATTTCATCTTGTATCAGTGGGACCTCAATGTCTACCCAGTTACAACCTGGGAAGAAGATAGGTTTTATATATCTTAGACACTCATCCCCTTGCTTCCTGGCCAAATGTTATTATCTTTAGTTTGCTATCTGGCTTTACTTACTATCGTATATGCCACACCTCTCCTAGCTAACACCTGATTTTGAATTTCGCATTTACCACTCAGCCATGTAAGCTTAGGAAGATTACCTAACATGTTTCCAACTCAGTATCTCAGTTTCTTCTATTAGAAGTAGTGTTTACCTCTTGGAAGTGAAGATAACAAGACTTCATCTTACATACTTTGGACATACTATTGGGAGGGACCAGCCCCCTGGAGAAGGAAATCATACTTGGTAGAGGGTCAGTGAAAACGAGGAAGACCCTCATCGAGAGGGACTGGCACCGTGGCTGCACCAATGGGCTCACACATAACAACAATGGTGAGAATGCTAAAGGACTGGGCAGTGTTTTGTTCTATTGTACATAGGCTCATTATTAGTCAAAACTGACTTGATGATACCTAAAAGCAACAACATCACTTACGATTTGCTGTGAAATTTTTGAAGTAATACATATAAAGTGGGTGACACTACATATAAAGCATAGTGGGTCACACATATATTGTTCATTAAATATTTGCTCCTTATAATTATCATATCTTGTTATAGGTAGGTGACATTGAGTAGGTACTGATTCATAGCAACCTTATACACAACAGAATGAAACACTGCCCAGTCCTAGGCCAATCTCACAATCATTGCTATGCTTGAGCTCATTGCTACCACAACTGTGCCAATCCATCTCATTGGGGGTCTTCCTCTATTTGCTGACACTCCACTTTGCCAAGTGTAATGTCCTTCTCCAGGGCCTGGCCCCTCCTGACAATATGTTCGACATCTGAGAGATGAAGTCTAGCTGTCCTGGTTTCTAAGGATTCTGGCTGTACTTCTTCCAACACAGATGTGTTTATTCTTCTAGAAATCCATGGTACTTTTAATATTCTCTTCCGACACCATAATTCAAATGCATCAATTCTTCTAAGGTCTTCCTTATTCATTGTACAACTTTCACATACATGTAAGACAATTGAAAATACTAAGGTCAGGTACACTTTAGTCCTCAAACTGACATCTTTGCTCCTCAACACTTTAAAGTGGTCTTGAGCAGCAGATTTACCTAATGTAATACGTCGTTTGATTTCTTGACTGCTGCTTCTATGAGTGTTGATGGTTAACCCATGCAAAATCAAGTCTTTGACAACTTCAATCTTTTCTCTATTTATATGGATGCTGTTTATTGGTCCACTGGTGAGGATTTTTGTTTTCTTTACATAGAGATGCAACCCATACCAAAGGCTATGGTCTTTGATCTTCATCAGTAAGTATTTTAAGCCCTCTTTGCTTTTAGCAAGCAAGGTTGTATCATTTGCATATCTCGGGTTGATACTGAGTCTTCCTCCAATCCTGATGCACGTTCTTCTTCATATAGTCCAGATTCTTGGATTATTTGTTCAGTATACAGATTGAAAACGTATGGTGAAAGACTACAACCATGACACACATCTTTCCTGATTTTAAAACGTTAGGTGTCCTTTGTTCTGTTTGAACAGCTGCCTCTTGGTCTGTGTACAGGTTCCTCATAAACAAAATTAAGCGTTCCAGAATATTCATTATCCATAATGTCGTCGATAGCTTGTCATGAGCCACATACCAAAAGCCTTTGCATAGTCAATAAAGTACAGGTAAACATCTTCCTGTTATTCTCTTCCTTCAGTCAATATCCACCTTACATCAGCAATGATATCCCTTATTCCATGTCCAGGCTGAATCCGGCCTGAACATCTGGTAGCTCTCTCTCAATGTACTCTCTCAATGCAGACTGTTTTGAGTTATCTTTAGTAAAATTTTACTTGCATGCAATGTTAATGATATTGTTTGATGATTTTCATTCTGTTGGATCACCTCTCTTTGGAATGGAAACAAGTATGGATCTCTTCCAATCAACTGGCCAGTAGCTGTCTTCCAAATTTCTTGGCATAGATGAGTGAGTACATACAGTGCTGTTCAGTCTGTCTAAAGATTTCAATTTGCTTTCCCATAGTCTTGTTCTTTGCCAATGCTTTCAGTGCACCTTGGACTTCTTCCTTCAGTATCACTGGCTCTTGATCAAATGGTTGAACATTGACCATTTCTTTTTGGTACAGTGACTCTGTGTATTCCATCTTTTTTTTTATGTTTTTTGCATAATTCAATATTTTGCCCAAAGAATCCTTCAATATTTCAAGTCGAGGTTTGAAATTTTTTTCTTCAGTTCCCTCAGCTTGAAAAATGCTGAGTGTGTTCCTTCCTTTTGGTTTTCTAACTCCAGGTCTCTGCACATTTCATTATAATATCTGACTATGTCTTCTAGAAGTGCCCTTTGAAGTTTTCTGTTCAGCTCTTTTATCTCCTCACTTACTCCAATTTGCTTTAGCTTGGGAGCTAAATTTGCTATGCTTGGGAGCAAATTTTAGAGCCTCTTCTGGCATCCATTTTGGTCTTTATTTCTTGTTCTTAATGACCTTTTGCTTTCTTCCTGTATGATGTCCTTGATGTCATCCCACAACTCTTCTGGTCTTTGGTCATTAGTGTCTAATTCACCAAAACTGCTCGTGAGATGATCTCTAAATTCAGGTGGGATATGTTCAAGATTATATTTTGGCTCTTGTGATTTCTGTCTGTTTCATCTGGTGATGTCCCTATGTACAGTCATCTTTTGAGTTGTTTAAAAAAGGTATTTGCAATGAAGTCATTGGTCTTGCAAAATTCTATCATGCGATCTCAAGTATCATTTTTATCAAGGCCATATCTTCCAACAATTGATCCTTCCTCTTTGTTTCCAATCTTTGCATTCCATTCGCCAGTAATTACAAATACATCTTGATCGCATATTTGATCAATTGCAGACTGAAGAAGTTGGTTGTTGTTGTTGCAGGCTGTAGAGTCGGTTCTGGCCCATAGCAACCCTGTATAGGGTTTTCAGGGAGCGGCTAGTGAACTTGAACTGCTGACCTTGAGGTTCAAACTGACTTTGCAGTCCAGCACATTAACCCACAGTGCCACATCAAGACTCCAGAAGAAGTTGGTAGAATTCTTTAATTTCATCATTATTGGCTTTAGTGGTTGGTGCATAAATTTGAATAACAGTTGTAAAAGAGTTATATTAACTGGTCTTCCTTGTAGGTGTGTGGACATTATCCTATCATAGACAGCACTGTACTTCATGCTAGATCTTGAAATGTTCTTTTTGGTGATAAATGTGATGCCATTCCTCTTCAATATGTCATTCCCAATTTAGTGAACCATGTGAATGTCAGATTCAAAATAGCCAATACCAGTCCATTTCAGCTCACTAATGCCTAGGATATCAATGTTTATGTGTTTCACTTCATTTTTGACAACTTCGTTTTCCTAGATTCATACTTCATAGATTCCATGTTCCAATTATTAATGGATGTTTATAGCTGTCTCTCTTCATTTTGAATTATGCCCCACCTGCAAACGAAGGTCCAAAAAGCTTTACTACATTCATGTCATCACAGTCAACTCTACTTTGAGGAGACAGCTCTTCCCCAAACATATTTTGAGTGCCTCCCAACCTGAGAGGCTCATTTTCCAGCACTATATCTGACAATATTTTGGTGCTCTTCGTCATGTTTCAAAATTCAGTATTCTGGTGCTGGCAGTGTTCCACTGATATTCAGAAAGTATTCAGTGACTAAATAATAGGCTCAGCTGAAACCTGTCTACCAGAATAACAGCAACTTGCAAGTGACAAACTGACAGTGAAGTGGTGGAATCATTTACATTCCAATGTAAGTAAACTTCCTTATATCTCTAACTGGGCTGCGAACCACAAGGTCAGCAGTTTGAAACTACCGGCTGCTCCACAAGAGAAAGATGAGGCTTGGAAACTCTGTTACAGCCTTGGAAACCCTGTTCAGGGTCGCTATGGGTCAGAACTGACTCAGTGGCACTTAACAACAACATATCTCTAACCTCAGATATAGTCAACCATCTGCCATACTCAAAGTACACTGTATCTGAGGACAGCTCTTTCCTTCAGTTTTGTTGTGAAGTGCCATCAAGTTGGTTCCAACCCATAGCGACCTTGGGTAGGGTTTCCAAGGTGCAACTGGGGGATTTGCAGTGCAGATCTTCAGGTTAACATTTCAGTTAGCAGTCCAGTGCTTCAGCCACAAGGTCAGTGGTTCAAACTCCAGGGACTTAACAAAAACAACAGTCTTTAAGGAAGCAAAGTGCCATTGTTGTTGTTAAGTTCCACTGAGTAGGTTCTGACTCACAGCAACCTTGTATGGGGTTTCCAAGCAGCAGCTGGTGGGTATGAACCACCAACCAGAATGCCACAAAGTGCCATTAGGGAATGTACATTAAAACAATGATAAACTACCACTATACACTTACTAGAATAACTGAAATTTAAAATACTGATAATATCAAGTACTGGTAAAAATGCAGAATTTGGAATACAAAATGACAGTCACTTTGGAAATCAGTTTGTTAGTTTCTTATAAACTTAAATATACACTTATCATTTGACCCAGAAAACCCACTCCTGGATAAATTATTTACTATCTGGCCCTTTACAGAAACAGTTGCAGCAAACTTTTCCTATGAAGAACCAGATAGTAGTTTTAGCTTTGCAGGCCACATGTAGACTCTGTAATATCTTCATTATTTTTGTGTTGTTTTCTACAAACCTTTCTAAATGTAAAATCCATTCTTAGCTCACAGGCTAAGAATGCTGCTATACTATGATAAAACTAAGAAGACTACTATATAATAATAAAAAGCTCACTGCATCAAGAATATATAATAATAAATATATGCACTTAACATCAGAGCCCCAAAATATATTAAGCTAATACTGTCAGAATGAAAGGGAAATAGTTCTACAGTAATTATGACGATATCAAGGCATCACTTTTAATAATGGATAAAATATCTAGAAAGAAGATAAGTAAGGAAGCAGAGAACTTCAGTAACACAATAAACCAACTAGACCTAACACAGGAAGAGTCTACACAACAAAGAATACACACAAATCTTAGTGTACACTGTTCCTTCTCAAAAACAGACCAGCTACTTAATCACAAAATAAGTCTCAAATTTTTTGAAAAAGCTGAAATCAAGCCAAGTATTTATTTTCTCTGATCAAAATGAGATGAAATTAGAAATCAATTTAAAAAGGTAACTAGAAAATCCACAGATACATTTCAGATTACATTATTAAACAATAATTTGACATTAAACAAACAATGCTTCAAAGAAGAAACCACAAGAGAAATTAAAAAATAATTTGAAGCTTTGAAAATGAAAGCACAACATAAAACTTTGGGTGGCAGAGAGGAAGTGTTCAGAGGTAGAAGTATAGCAGTTAATGCTTACAGTAAAAAAAGAAGAAAGAGCTCAAACCACCCAGTCTAACGCTATACTTTGAGGAACTAGAAAAAAGAAGAACTAAGCCTAAAAGTACCAGATAGAAGAAAATAATAAATGTTAGAGTGGAGAGAAATAAAATAGACAAAAAAAAAAAAAAAAACAATCAATAAAACCAAAGGTTGGTTCTCTGAAAAGATCAATAAGCCAAATTTTTTAAAACATCAACAAATCTCAGAGGAAAAGGAAACTACAGACCAATACTTCTTATTAATATAGACACAAAAATATTAGCAAACTGAATCCAACATCATATTAATACAATTATATGCCACTGTTCCGCAAAGATTTACAAAGCTTGAAAACTCTATAAAGGGTCTCTATAAGTCAGATCCATTTGACAGCACTTAACAACAACATGCCATTCACAGGTAGAATTTCTCCCATGAATGCAAGAGTGATTGGTTCAATATAAGAAAATCAATCAGTGTTAGATGCCAAATTAATAGAAAGAAGAAAAAACTCACATGATCATCCCAATTAAATGCAGAATAAGCATTTGAAAAAAATCAAACACCCTTTCAGGATAAAACAATAAACTTAGAAAATTCCTCAACAAGAAAAGGGCATTTATGAAAAGCCCAAAGCAATTATACTCAATCATAAAAGACTAAAAGCCACCCTCCCCTCCCTCCACATCCTCCTAATATCATGAATAAGATGAGGATGCTTGCTTTTACCACTGCTATTTAATATTGTACTGGACTTTGTAGTTAAAGCAATTAGTCAAGGAAAAGAAATAAAATGTACACAAGCCAGAAAAGAAGTAAAACTAACTCTATTTTGCAGATGACATGATCCTATATACAAAGGTACCACAAAAAAAGTTCAGAGTAATAATGGAGCTAAAGATAATGGAATTTTCCATGAACTTTTTGTAGCCCACGTGTATGTGTCACTTAACATCCAGTGGCATATACATCCGTGGTTACCTTAAGAGTTTTTGTTGTTATTGATAAGATTTTTAAAGGGAAAATAGCTCTCCTTGTGTTATTTCCCCAAGTGGTTTTAAAGATCCCAAGCACAGATTTTTGCAGCACAGAACTATAAGTGGCATACAGGCAGGTGAAGGAGAGGACATGGCTCTGGATGTGGGGAGTGGCAGGTGCTTCTGGGTCTAGGGTGCTCTTGTTGCTCAGACAGGTAGAACAGCAGGCAGAGCTGAGTATACCCTGCTCCTTACTCACTCCCATCACTGTCCTCTCAGCCACTGCTGCTGCTGTCAGCACTGCAGTAGCAATAATGGCAGCAACAGCAAGGAGGGCAACCAGAAGTAGGCTTCCATAAGATTTCAATATGCACAAAGTCCAAATCATATAATGTCCTATTTTGCAGACTGTATCGTGAATGCTAAGCAATGCATACCTGTATAGAAAATATCAAAGATTCTACAAGAAGGTTACTGGAGCTAATAAATTAATTCAGCCAATTTACAGGATACAAAGTTGAACATAAAAAATGGTTGTGTCAACAATGTGAAAAGGAAATTAAGAAAAACAATTCCATTTACAAAGGCATCTAGAAGAATAAAATACCTAGAGATAAATTTAACCAAAGAGGCGAAAGACTTGTACTGTTGTTGTTGTTAAGTGCCGTCAAGTCAGTTCCGACCCATAACAACCCTGTATAGGGTTTCCTAGGAGCAGCTGATAATCTTGAACTACCGACCTTGCAGTTCAAACAGCTTTGCAGTCTGGCACATTAACCTACAGCACCACGCGAGAAAGACTTGAATATTAAATACTAAAAACACGGCTAGAAGACAAAAAAAAAAAAAGAATCTACTGCAACCAAGCTGATTTCAACTCATAGAGACCCACTAAAACGGAGTAGGACTGCTTCATAAGGTTATAAGGGTTAAATCTTTACAGATTTAACCTCCAGAGGCTGGTAGGTTTGAACCGCTGACCTTTTCACTAGCAGTAGAACCCTTTAACTACTGTGCCAGACCAAATTTGATGAGACTGAACAACTTAATATTAATATATAAATACTACCTAGAGCAATCTACAGATTCAATGAAATCCCTACTAAAATTCCAACAACCTGTTTTTCAGAAATAACAAAGCCTATCCTCAAATTTATATGGAATTGCAAGGGACCCCAAATAGCCAAAACACTATTGAAAAAAGAGAAGATAGGGTTCAATTCTCAATTACAAAACTTACTACAAAGCTACAGTTATCAAGATAGTATGGTGCAAGTATAAGGAAAGACAAATATAGTCATTGAATGGTATATGTAAAAATGGTTAAAATGGCCAGTTTTAAGTCACATATATTTTGCCACAATAAAAAAATTATATATTGTACTAGATGATACCCTCAGATTTCCTATAAAAAGAATATATGACATTCTCTGTATGTCATATGGAGTCCTGATATGGTGCTGCTGGTTAATGCACTAGACTGCAAGGTCAGTTTAAACCTCAAGGTCGGCAGTCCATGGTCACTAGACGCTTCATGGAAACGCTATACAGGGTTGTTATGAGTTAGAACAGACTCAAAGGCACTTAACAACATGTCATATAGGAGTTCTGATGTGGTGTAATAGGATAAGCATTGGACTGCTAACTGAAAGACTGGTGATTCAATCCCACCAACTACTCCTTGGAAATCCTTTATGGGGTCACTATAAGTTGAAACTGACTCGACAGCACTTGACAACAACAACGTCATATAAAAGAACATACCCACAGTGAAAGAGTAGTTAGCAAAAGGTAGGAATGGGAAGATAATGGGAATATTAAGGTACTGGTGCTGTTAAATGCCATTTAGTCAGTTCCAAATCATAGCTACCCTGTATAGGGTTTCCAAGGAGCAATTGGTTTTAAACCATTGGCCTAGCAGTTAGTAATCCAGTGCTTACCCTAAAGTGCCACACCAGTCAAGGAAATATTTTGAGGCAATATTGTTGGTAAGTGCCATTGAGTCAGTTCTGACTCATAGCAACCCTACAGAGCGCTTCTAAGGAGCAGCTGGTAGGTGTGAATTATCAACCTTGTGGTTAGTTGTTGTTGTTGTTAAGTGCCATCGAGTCGGGTCCGACCCATAGCGACCCTGTACAGGGTTTCCGAAGGTGTAAATCTTTACGGGAGTAGAAAGCCTCATCTTTCTCCCGCGGAGCGGCTGGTAGTTTCGAACCGCTGACCCTAAGGTTCGCAGCCCGATTCGTAACCACTACGCTACCAGAGCTCCTTGTGGTTAGTAGTCCAGTAGTTATACCACACGCCACACCAGAGCATAGGAGTGTTTTTATGTTGATTGTAGTGATATTTGCACAAACAGTGCACCTCAGGTTGGTCTGAATCGCAAGGTTGGTGGTTCAAATTCGCCAGCTGCTCCTCCAAGCCCTATACGGGGTTGCTATGAGTCAGAACCCATTTAAAGGCACTTAACAACAACAACGCATGTGTGTTAAAATTCATAGCAAAGTATATGCTAAAAAAGGTCAATCTTATTCTAAAATATGAAGACTCTTTTTTCACTTCTACAAAAAAATTAACAGAATAAAATTGACCTTTTTTGAGGGTATATATTACTATGAATTTTAACATATATATGTTGGTCGTGTTAAGTGCCTTAGAGTCAGTTCCGACTCATAGCAACCCTATGAGTATAGGGTTTCCAAGAAGAGACTAGTGGTCTGAAGTGGCTAGAAGGATATACCCCAAAATGTTAACAGTAGCTATGGCAGCATGGTGGAATTACAGGTGATTTTGCCTTTTTCTCTTTCCTTATATTTTTCTGTTTTCTCCAAAGTTTCAGGATTTATCTTATTATTTTTTATAATTAAGGGCATTTTTCCCCCAATGGAAAATATTACTAAAATGGACTGAATTTTTATTACTCTCTTAAATGTTCATTTTTTTCACAATTACTATCTAACAACCTCTCTCTCAAAATAGCTCCACTCAAATTTATTTTGTTCAGCACTAAGTGCTGAAGTAGTAAAACTCTACAGCACAAGTTTCTTTCTATAGTGTGTTCCAAGAAAAGGTCTTCCCCTATGCAAAATTCTTAACTTTCTGTTATGTTTTCTCAATCTTTTAAACAGCTTCCTACATTTACCTTTAAGTTGGTCAGCCACAGAACACTGTACTAAATTCAGAAATTTGAACTCAAAAGATCCTTAATACGCTTCCATTGAAAAAAGCTTAACTAAATAATGGAATTAAATAGCATCTGTCTAAGGTTCCACAAACAATAACTGGAAGAAGGGAAATTCTAACTTCTCTGAAAAGTAAAAGATGACATCACACTGCCAGGAAGTAAGTGTGCAATGTGGGTGCTTTTCTGCCTTGCTACTGAAAACAACTTTAGAATCATACCAGAAAACATGTTGTTATGTGCCATCAAGTTGGTTTTGACTCATATTGGCCCTATATAGGGTTTCCAATGAGTGGCTGATGAGTTTGAACCACTGATCCTGCAGTTCAAATTGACCTTACAGTCCAGTGCTTATCCTATAGCGTCGTACCGTAGGGTGCCTGATTTTAAAGAAATTAATAACCAGAAAGAGCTATTTGAATCCAAAGCCCTCACTTCACAGATATTTTAAATCAATCAGGAGAACTCTCTGCCAGCTCCTTGCTTGACTGAATTAGTTGCAAAGAAAACCATACAGATGGTGAGCATAATTAATTTACATCACCTCCTGCTCACTGTCCCCCAAAGCATTTCTGATTTATTACTTCATTCAATGGGTTTTATTATCTTCATAGATTTACAGGGAGGGGGCCACCACTTTGGAGGACATAAACTACACGGGAATTCTATCCTGAAGCACTTCAGCAATTCAACTATATGAGCTTAGCAGAAAGAAAAGGTAGATGAGGGAAGAGAGTGGGTGGAGGGAAGAAGAGAAACAGAAACACAGAGAAGGCTTTAAATAGTGCACGCAATTGTGCCTGCCGTTCTAGGCAACAGATGTAAGCCCTGGAGCAAGCATGAGACTGGACTGTGAGTCTTTGCTCCCTGTCATTTTCAGCTCTCATGTGCCTGGCATGCCATATCTCACTGAGCCATGTGCTTTCAGTTTTGTAAAGACCTGTTATCTTCCATACAAAACTGAAGTCGACTTCTTCATTGAGGTGATACAATCCTATCCTCAAGACTTTGCTCACTTATAGGAAATAAAAGACAAACTGGAGGATAATACAATACACATGGAAAGATGTACCACAGGAGCTAATGAAAGAAAAAATAATTTTGAGTTGAAATATAACAGGAAGAGATAGCAAAGACATGGGGTGTGTCTGAAATACTCATATGAGGTCAGATTACATCGATACTTTTAAAAATCAGACACTAAAATTAGGCCAGGGGATATAAAATTCCCTTCTGTCAACAGATAGCTAACAAAAGAAAGGGAAGTGGGCTTCCTCTATGATGGGATGGAGGTGGGTAAGGCGAGGAGCAGATCTGTATTCAGACAGACTACACATGCCCCATGCAAAGAGGGCAGTCCTACTTAGCTCTACTCTCTTCTGAGATTTGGGAGTGTGAACTCAGGTAACCAATCATTTCTTCCAATCCATTAAGTGTTTTTATGGAAGTTCAAGAAAGAAGAAATATATAATGGACCAAGATTCCTGAGCAACCAAGAGTAACCCTTCTACTTTGTATCAGGAAGAATGAAGGAAAGCAGTAACAAAAGGTCCAACTGAAGAGGTAGGCATAGTCCAGGCTATTAAACAACAGCAACAAAAATAACAACAACAAAAAAGCCCTTGTCATTGAGTTGACAAGATCTCATGGTGACCCCATGTGTCATAAAGTAGACTGAAGCTCCACAGGGTTTTCTTGGCTGTAGTCTTTATGGAAGCTGATTCCCAAGTCTTTTGGATTTCAAAGTGGCCTGGGTGGGTTCAAACCACTGACCTCTTTAGCTTAGCAATCAAGTAATGAGAAGTGAAGAATTGATCTAAGAAAAAGTACTGCTCTGAAAGTTACAAAGAACATAAAACATTCAAAGTGGAGCTGAGCAAGACAACAGTGGAGACTCCCCGCACAATGAAAGAGCAGAAAATAAGCACACACACCAGTCAATTGCCTGGAAGGTCTTCAGGAAAGAAATTAATAATTAGGAATAATACAGCCTCTGGTTTCAAGTTTGGTCACAGCCCTAAACCTTCAAATCTAAGAAAACAAAAAAAGTACTAAGAATACAATCAAATGAGAAAATAATTAAATGTACTACATATTAGTAAAAAATTTTTTTTATTTTGAAGGGCCTTCATTCACATTCTTTTAATTTTCACAATAGTCTTATGTGGCACACATGTCAGGTATTACTTTAAAGCTAAGGAACAGAAAACTTAATACTCTAAGGTATTACCTATGTGGATTCAGAAGAGCACACTCTTAACTGAAAGCAGAGAAAACCAGAAAAATGGTTACTCGTGTTATATTGACTATACAAACGCATTTGACTGTGTGGATCATAACAAATTACGGAAAAGACTATGAAGAATGGGTATTCCCAAAAACTTATTTGTGTTCATGCGGAACCTGTACATAGACCAAGAGTCAATCATTCCAATAGAACAATGAAACAATGAATGGTTTAAAATCAGAAAATGTGTGCCTCAGGGTTGTATCCTTTCACCATACTTATTCAACCTGTATGCTGAGTAAATGATCTGAGATACAGGATTATATGAAAAAAAATGATTGGAGGATCTACCTGCAATATGCAGATGACACACTCGAAAGCAAAGAAAATTTGAAGCATTTATTCAAGAAGATCAAATACAACAGCCTTCAGTATGGATTATACTTCACATAAAGGAAACAAAAATCCTCACAACCAATATGCCAATAAGCAACATCAAGATAAATGGTGAAAAGATGGAAGTTGTGTAGGATTTCATTTTAGTTGGAACTACAATCAATGCCCATGGAAGCAACAACCAAGAAATCAAACGATGCATTGCAGTGGCTTGACACAGTGGCTGCCAACAGTAAGCTCAAAGGCAGGAAAGACTGTGAGGATGGTGCAGGACCGGACAGTGTTTCATTCTGTTGTCAAAAATGTTGCTGTAGGTTTGAACAAATCCTACAGCGCCTACTCCTCACTTATCAACATGGTTAGGTTCCAAAGACTAGATCATCATGTGAAAATCTGTGTAATACTAAAATGGAGGATTGACACATCAGATCACAAAATGAGCACATATTATATAACTCCCAAATTATGAGCAGGCACTCAAATATTTAATATTAGAACAATTAATGAGAAGATGTTTTATTGTTAAGTGCCATCAAGTTGGTTCTGACTCATAACAACCCTGTATAGGGTTTCCAAGGAGTGGCTGGTGGGTTTGAACCACTGACCTTGTGATTAACAGTCAAGTGCTTATCCTACAGCATCATACCAGGAAGACAAACATAAATTACTTTCAAGCATTTCAGAATTTATGAGCACACAATTTGAGTCATTAATATTTTATTTAGACTATGGCATAGATTAAGGCACTCTGGTAGCGTAGTGGTTACGAGTCAGGCTTCCAACCTCAAGGTCAGCAGTTCGAAACTACCAGCAGTTCCGAGGGAGAACGATGAGGCTTTCTGCTCCCATAAAGATTTATAGCTCAGAAACCCTATACAGAGTCGCTATGAGTCGGAACTGACTGCACGGCACACTACCACTACCACCACCACCACCATGGCATGGATTACTAGTGATAACTTGTTTTTATCTACTGATTAAAGCAAAAATTATTTTTATCTACTATTAGCTAAACTGGAGTAAAAGGAGATATTTCCAAAACAATCCCACAGATTAGCTTTTACTCATTCAAGCATGCCTTTCTGTCAAAAGATTAACGTAGTTGTTTCCTTAAGCATTAGTAAATTACAAATAATGAAATTTAGCATTTATAGAGTGGCAAACACTGGTGTGGTACTGTAGGATAAAGAACTAAGACCACAAGGTCAGTTTGAACAATAAGATCGGCAGATCAAAGTCACCAGCAGCTCAACAGAAACTCCATACAGGGTCACTATGAATTGGAACCAACTTGATGGCACTTAACAACAACAACAAACATTATTTACTTTACATTTTATATTTAAAAGTTTCACAACAGATAAATTACTTCCATTTTTACAGATGATGCAACTGCAGTTCAGAGAAGTTAGGCAACCAGCCCTAAGTTATACAATTAGTGAGTGGTGAAAGGGCCCAAACTCAGACAAATGCAAGTCAGTGTGTTTCTCTAGTATATCATACTACTTCTAATATCACACGTATCTAGCAAAACCAATTATTTGCTGACAACATAATCTTTGTATATAAGTATCTGAGGCTTAAAATTGTTTAAAATAATTGCTTAAGGTCAAAATGACCATCCAGTTCAGTCTCCCATTTACCAAAACAATTCTTACAGCCTGGGACTCTAACCCCAAATGATATGCTTGTACCTTATGTGGTCTTCTATACTTTATTCTACAGAATTCACTGAACTTCCAGTTAATTTTCTTCTCTGCAAAGACCTCAATTAACTTTGAAAAAACAGAACTATCATTGTAACAGAATATGCATATGGATCCTTGTTTTTCAGTAAACTTATCATTGGTGCATTTGGAAGGAGCGTTCACACCAAATTCAACTATTCCCAAAACTGTTTATCAAAATAAAAACTAGTAAAAAATATCCTTTTAGTAGAAATGGATCTAAATCACTACACCTAGCAGTCTTTTACAAATTAGTAACTTTGTTAATAGACAGCTGTGGTTGCTAAGTGTCACTGAGTGGGTTCTGATTCATAGTGATCTGTATACAGTTTCTGAGGAGTGGTGGTGGCATTGAACCGACAATTGAGGTTAGCTGTCTAGTGTTTATCTTACAGTGCCACACCAAGACAGTAGCAGTCATTAAACAGTTGATTGATCAGTCACACCACAAGAGCCTTTTATAACTGATGTTCTGTTTTCTTTTGAGTAAACAGGCAATATCATGATTTCCAACAATACAGTCATGTATCGCTTAATGTCCATAATTTGTTCTGTGAAATAGGTCATTATATGATTTAGACATTGTGCAAACACCCTATTATATACAGGCAGCCCCCAGATTACCAAAGAGTTCCACCCTTAAATCTGTCTTTAAGTCGAATCTATACATAAATTGGAGAGGTTTAGTATGGTTCATATCTAACATCAGTTAGTCACATGTTTGCTGTAGTCTATAGTATATAGTATACATTCCTTCATATGCTCTCTACCTATGGTCTGAAATTCCCACCAAACCAAGTTTTTCCCTTCCTAGGTCTGGGTGGGAGTCCACAAACAAATAAAGCAGGACTGAGTAAGAGAAGGTGGGAGAAGGGGCTGAAAGGATGATAATGATTCAGTTGTGAGCGGGTAACAGAGTTAAATGTAATTGTAAAAACTTAGAACTCTGACATAGGTCTAAAATGAGCTGTCTCAGATGCAGGAAGGAGCGGGTGGTCTCACTACCATCAAAGAAGAAAAGCCGGAAGTGGAGCACATCCTTTGAACCCAGAGATCACTGTGAATTGAACCTCCTCAACTCAGGGACAGAAAACTGTGACACCAGAGGAGTGGCAGAAGAGCAGCAGCAGCAGAACCAAGAACCAAAGCACGAGACAGAGCAACAGGCTTCCTAGCCCACAGTCAAGGTGAGTAACTTTGGGCAGGAGGCTTACTTGCAGACTGGGGTGCCTCTAGGCACTTAATTGCGTGGGGAGGACTAAGCTTGCTGACGCACAGAGCTAGAACCTAGTGATTTCAATTGGGAGTTTATGGAGGAGTGGTGTGTCCTGTGGGCATTTATCAGCAACCCTAAAAGAGAGAGGCCTGCCTTTTGGCACAGCTGAGGAGAGTCTGTCCTGACTGGAACAACTGTACCTTGAGCATTTCTGACCCTGAATTGTATGTAACCTGTTAACTTCCCTAGTAAGCCCCATAACTCTGACTATGGTGTCTGAGTCATGTGTGGCCACTGCAACCAACTGTTGAACCCAGCTAAAGAAAGAGTTGCTGTAGTAGGAATGGTTTTGGTGTCATTAAAGAAACACATCCAGATATATTAAAAATCTTTAACAAATAATATAGTAATAATAATAATGTTTGATGCATGTCATAAAGTAGTGACTGTCTGCTAATACGAATCATTGGACATACTTCAACATTTTAATACTAAAGGCTTTATAGGGGCTGTATGCATGATAGGACATTATGCAATGCATAACTGTATTTCTGAGACAAACCCTAGTAAAATATATAACTTGTAAGCATTTCTTCAACACGGAGATAGGAAGAGGACATTTAACCCATCTATGTATGGTAAGTCTTAAAAAAAACATTGTTCTAACTAGTAAACATTTTAAAATCCAAATGTTTTTAAATTAGAATTTCTGATTAGTGAACTAGTGTCATTACTGTAGTCTGTAACAAAGAGGATCGATAGTTTTAAATAAATATTATAACGAAAATACTTAACACAAAATTTACTATAAAATTACAGTAGTCAATTTCAACCTTTCTGGATGGGGCTGGTGAAAGGAGATAGGGATAAGACTCTTGTAGTTCAATAGCAAATAATTGTTATCAGTACTGACTGTGAGTGTTGGAAATGTAAAGGTAGACATTTTGTAACAAGAGGAGGGGAGTGGTTGATTTTGCAGTCTAGGAGCAGAGGTCCCTGGGACCATCAAGGGAGAAGAGCAGAGTGTGGGACCCTACTCAGAAAAGCAGTGATGCCAGAGATGGAGGCAGAGACGATGACGTGGAGAGACAGAGTAGCTGGGGACTCTGGACTCAGGGAGGGAGAGGGGCTGTGTGCTGATGACCAGGGGGCAGGCTTGCAGGGTGTACCCCTTGATGATGCATGGAGGGGAGTATAATCATTGCAGTGAAATGAAATTCGATAGGGTGAATGTAAAGCTAATATTCTCCCATGTAAACTATCACATAATTCACAATAAAAACTTTAAAAAAAGACAAAATTACAGTAGTCAAGACTGTGTACTAGCATAAGGAGAGACAGAATTATGAGGCCTGAAATAAACCCCACACATACATGGTCAAATAACTTTCAAAAGATGCCAAGTCCATTCAATGGGAAAGAGCCTTTCAACAAATGATGTTGGGACAACTGGATATGTGATGCAAAGGAATGGGTTTGGAACCTACCTCATACCAAAAAATCCAGTGCCACTGAGTCAAATCCAACTTATAGCAATTCTGTATAGGGTTTCTGAGACTGTCAATCTTTATGGGAGCCGAAGACCTCATCTTTCTCCTGTGGAGTGACTGATGGGTTTGAACCACTGACCTTGTGGTTAGCAGCTCAATGTCTAACCCCAAAGGGATCAAAGGTCTAAAGTTAGAGTTATAAAGCATAAAAGTCTTAGAAGAAAACATAGGTGTAAATCTTTGTGACCTTGGATTAGGCAACAGTTTCAAAAGCATAAGCAACCAAAAACAAAATAGGGTGTCGTATGCAGAATTGGCCACTTGCCTGTCAGTCTGCCATACTATTATGACTTGCATATTATTGTGATGCTAGAAACTGGTATTTCTAATTGAATAATCACAGGTATTGAAAATACCAGCAGGGTCACCTTAGTGGACAGATTTCAGTGGAGTTTCCAAACTAAGAGTAATTAGAAAGACCTGGCAATCTACTTCCAGAAATTAGCCAATGAAAATCTTACTTATCCCAAGAAATTACTGTCCAACTTGCTAACTTTGCACATGTAATCAAAAGGGATCAATCACTAGGATAAGACATTATGTGTGGTAAAGCAGTGGGCTGTAAGGCCGAGGCAAATCCTTGGTGACAAGGATCAGTACAATAGCCTCAATGACAGAACATGCCAGACATCATGAGGATGGTGCAGGACTGCTTCATTCTGTTATTTTTGTTGTTGCTATTGTTTTTAAGTGCCATCAAGCCAGTTCCAACTCATAGCAACCCTGTACAGAGTTTCTGAGGAACTGGTGGGTTTGAACCACCAACCTCATGATCAGCAGTCTAGTGCTGATCCTACAGTGCCACACTAGGACTTCTATTGTATATAGGGTCACAATAAACCAGAGTCAACTCAACAGCAGCTATCTATCTGATACCCACAGTATATAAAGAACTCTTATAAGTCAAATAACAATATAAAGATAAAAACCCAGTTGAAAAATGGGGAAAGGGTCTGAATAGACATTTCTCCAAAGATATAAAAATGGCCAATAAGCATGTGAAAGGTACTCCACATTATTGTTGTTATTAAGTGCTGTCGAGTCAGTTCTGTTGTACATAGGGGCGATATGAGTCAGTACCAACTCAATGGCACCTAAGAATAACAACATATTTTATATTATATTCAAAAGTAGGAATAACATGTTCTACTAAACATTCTACTGTTGAGTACATAAACAGCAGAAAACACTTTATCAGGTTAGTAATATGGAACATGAAACTTCAACACCTTTGTGACTATAGCTCTTACTAATGGCACTTAAATGTTCAGTTCCCATCACCCAAATCTGCTTCTTGAAATCAGCAATTGAATTCACTCATGATTTTTCATTTCTTAAAGGTAAAGTTCATTAGTTACTAATAACTAAGAATTAGGCTGCTAACTGGAAAGTTGGTGGTTTGAGCCACCAGCTGACTGCTTCACAAGAGAAAGATGTGGTAATCTGCTTCTGTAAATACTGCTGTTGTTAAGTGCTGTGGAGTTGGTTTCAACTCATCTCAACCCTGTGTAGGGTTTCCAAGAAGCGACTGATGGGTTTGAACCACCAACCTTGTGGTTAGCAGTCTAGTGCTTATCCTACAGTGCCACACCAAGACTCCAAACAGATCACAGGTTTGGAAATCTCATGGGACAGTTCTACTCCACCTTATAGGGTTACTTATCAAATGGTCTCCATTTGAAATCGACTAGAGTATAGTAGAAAGGTGACAGAGCCATCTGAATTTAATGGCATAGCTGAACAAAAATCCTGCGTTGCACTTTCTTGTATGAATACAATAGAATTATAGAAATGACTCTTGCTGGACAATGTGCACAGCAACAAAGAGAAAGGGAAAGCCCGCAAAAAACTTTTAAAATGTTATCTTTTATTGTTGCTATTGAATGCAAAACTTCTTTTCCAGAAAATCTAGGAGAGAAAAAAAATCTAAAAACTCCAAAATCCATTAGAGCAGGGCTGAGATCAGACAAGTCTGATACCATGCTGGGGATGGGCAGCAGACCTAATCACCTGAAGAATTAAGACAGAAAATGTGGCAGAAGATGACAGGGCTTGGCAGTGGCCCATCTCAGAAAATAGCAGCAAAAATAAACTTCCTTAAGAAGGATGCAAATTAGCAGGCTGGGGCTGTAAAGGAGGAAAACTGAGAATTTCAGAATTGACCACAAAAGGCCTCCAAGCCTAGTGTCTGGTTTGAAGGGGCAGAAGACTTGTGGCAACACAGAAGAGTACACACAGGTGACATATGTGATAAAGAATCTCTGAAGAGCAAATCTGGATATTTACCCGGAACCCACCCACACAGCCTACAAATAACTGACAGAGGAAAATCTAGTTGATTAAATCACAAGGAATAAAATGGAAATTGGCACAGTGTTGATAGAGATACAAGAATAAGTCAAAAAGCATTGCTACAAAGTCATAGAAACCTTTCTTCAACAAGAATATGAAAACACGTAGCTATTGTTTTTCAACATATCCTTCACATAAGTCAATAATCCTGTATGTAAATTAAATACATATATATTTATTTTAGATATAATTCACTTCTGAAGGAAGTGCTTCCATCTCTCTAAAGCTTTCCTGAAGAATTCTGTGCTCTTTGATGTACCAGTCAAAACAGCAGTTTTGGCATCCTCAAGGGACTCGCAAACAGTGTTCCTCTGAAATGTTCTTTCACTTCGGGGAACAAAAAGAAATCTGAAGGGGCAAGATCAAGGCTGTAGGGTGTATAGGGTAAGGTTTCTCAATTAAATTCTTATAAGACAGCCCTTGCTACCCTCAAAGAATGAGCAGGTACATTGTTTTGATGGAAAAAATAACTCGGGACAACTTTCATGGCTTTTTCTCACCAATATCGTTTCCAATTTTCTTTAAACTTCTTCATAATAAACCCTCATAATCGTCCTATGTCCTTCGAGAAAATCTATCAAGATGACCTCTTTGGAGCCCCCCAAACCAGATGTCATAACCTTCGGAGATGACTTTTCTGCCTTGAATTTAACTGGCCCAGAACATCTCCCTGGAAACCACTGTTTTGACTGGACCTTGATCTGGATCAAATTGGTAAATCCAAAACTCATCCCAAGTTATGATTCACTCCATGTAACTGTCTTCATTAGCTTGGATCTTGCTTCAAAGACTGATGGCAAGATCAATTCTTTGAGCTAGCTGATCTTTGCATAATGCTTTTGGCAGCCAAAAGCTTGCTGAGGCCAATGTGTCTGATTAAAATTGAAGATGCCAAGCCATATGAGGTCCCAACTTCAGTAGCTATCGTACCAACAGAATTCTGCGATCTTCTTCCACTGGTTTCTGGATTTCAGCCACAATTTCTTCATTCGTTGAAGTTGATGATCTTTCCTCTCTTGGCTCATCTTTCAGGTCTTCCAGATCTTCCTTTAAAAACTTGCTGTTGTTGTTAAGGGCTGAATTGAGTCAATTCTGACTCAAAAAACAAAAATAAAAAAAACTGTTTTTTATGTGGGCAGCATTCTTATAAACTTGTTGCAAAGTTTCAATAATTTGGGAAGATGTCCACTTGAATTTTGTTACAACTTTGATAATAGCCCTGACCTCAAACTTTTTTCCGTGGCACAAAAAGTATTCCTTCTTTGAAGGTACCCTAACAAGACTAAGACAAGTACATTACTAAGACAACTTGTCTACAGTCATTCATTTATTACAGAGACATGTTTAAATAAGTTTGAATAAAGCTTATGTATATGAACTAGAACCCTAGGAGCAATATTTTTTTACTTTCCCTCAGACGCTATACGAATGTGGTAGAAGTAAGCAGCATAACGGACCAACTGCTAAAGAACAATGTTGCTTGTTGTTAGGTGCCATCGAGTAGGTTCCGACACATAGCGACCCTGCATAGGGTTTCCAAGCACCGTCGACCTTTCATTCAAATCAACCTTGTGGTCAGGTGCTTATCCTACAGCGCCACACCAGATAAATATTATGATAGAGAATAAAAACTGTAACCAAATATTCCTCCACGAATTTAAGAAAAATCAATGAATTTCATTGACCACTACTATGAAGAAGACAAAAGCATAAATACAAGAACTCAGAAGAAGTAGGGGAAGCAGAACTCAAGAATACAACAGAAGAATAAGCAAAACCATCACAGAAAATAGGAAAAAAAACAGAAAGGAGAAAAAACATTACAGAAAGCATAAAAAAAGACAGAAATGAAAAATGTTAAGAAAACTAAAGCCCAAATAATACATATAAAAGACATACAAAGGGATTGAAACAAGTTATATGAATTTTTGAATGTGAAACTGATGATGTGCCCTGTAAACTTTCATTCAATCCACAATAAAAACCTTAAATTAAAAAAAAAAAAAAAAGACATACAAAGGGAGATCCAACATACTAGAATCCTCAACAAACTAAACCAAAACAATGAAACAAAATAGAAATTAAAAATAGTAAATACTAACACACATCCTAATACAGTTAATAGATGTCAGATAAAGAACTCTATAGACAGGCAAAAATGATCAAGTCATTAATAATGGGGGGAAATGTAAAGTTGGCTTCACACATCTCCACAGCAACAGTCAATGCCAGAAGACGTTGGCATGCTCTAGGAAAGAAAGTAGGAACCAAGGATTTTATAACCTGCTAAGCTGTCTTTCAAATACAAAGCATCAAAACGAAATTCTAAAAATGCTATAGGATAACATTTCCACATTGTCCTCATGAGAAGGGCTTATGAGAGCCTTCAAAACTAGTAGAAGACGAACTTCAGCTAACCAAAGGATAACCACAGAAAACTTCAACAAAACTACTTGGGTGAACACTGCATATATTTAACTGAAGAATTAACAATCAAACAGATGGAGATAAGGATGATAAAACAGAGCATCAATATTATAGGCCATGTTATCATCATATAAATGCAAAGGACAAAAACTGAGAGAAGAGAAAGAGAGTGGGAGGTATAATAAGCTTACTGATCACCTTAATGCAATAGCTAGAACTCAGTGGACATCTTTACAACTCAAAAATAAAGCAGTGTGCAGGTAAGCACACATAATGTTATGAATGCAAACACTACTATGAATAAACAGCATTGACTATTGACAAAAATCGGGAGATGGACAAAAAAAGGGAAGAGAATGGAAAGAGATTCAAAAGAATTTTACCACTGTTAGTGGATGGGAACTAATAGTTACTCTCAATAAAGAATTAAGAAAATTATATAATATAAAGTAGATAATAAGACAAAAATACAAATCTTCCTAAATATCAAAACAATAAATAACAAAAAAAAACACACAGAAAACATAAAATAAAACAAGACTGAGTCAAAAGTTCATGGAAAATGGGATTTAAAAACAACAAATTTTTTCCATGAAGTTTTTGAAATCCCTTCATATCTGACACATCAGCAAATATACATGGATTTAACTCACATTAAAAGAACTTTTAAAAGCGACTTATAAACCAAAACATAACTCCAGGTTACATATTCAAAAAGTTTTGAAAACAAATGGTTGAGCAGACAAACCAAACCCACTGCCCACTGCCATCAAGTTGATTCAGATTCACAGTGACCCTATTGGACAGAGTGGGACTGCCACATAGGGCTTCCAAGACTGTAATCTTTACAGAAGCAGACTGCCAACATCTTTCTCCTTCAGAGCAGTGGTGGGTTTGAACTACTGCCCTTTCAGTTAACAGCCAAGTCCTTTACCACTGTGCCACTAGGGCTCGTGTATACAAACCACACAAATGCAAATAAAAAAAAACAAACAAACAGGGATTGTTTTACCCAGCTCTTTCTGACTCCAGAGTCAGAGGCCAGAACTCTGTACCTGTTTAGTGCTGTCAAGTCGGTTCCAACTCATAGCAAGCCCATATAGGGTTTCAAAGCAGCTTATCCTACAATACCATACCAGGTAACCACTACAAATACAAAACTTGCCTCGTGTACTTCAATAATAGTACATGCACATGTGTGTGCATACATGAAAATACTTTATATATTTAACATCTAAAATAAATTTCATGACTTTTAAATAATATCAGACACCAGATCTGCAGAACCAACAGATTTTCTGAGTTTAAAGCATTTAGTAATAACATTACCTTTAGCGTCATATTTTGCATGTACAACTCCCCACACTTTACTGCAAACTCCTGCCTGGGGTTTATGTTGAGATCAGTTGTCCACCTAACATGATGCAGTAATTCCTCACTCCGATAACAATCTACTGTCGAGCACTCAAAAACTAAAATCCCAGTTGAGGAGTTTTTCTTCATAAGGGAAGACTTAAGGAGTGAGATTTTATCAAACATACAATTGTTGTTGTTGTTGTTGTGTGCCATCGAGTCGGTTCCGACCCATAGCGACCCTGTACAGGGTTTCCGAGGGTGTAAATCCTTACGGGAGTAGAAAGCCTCATCTTTCTCCCGCGGAGCAGCTGGTAGTTTCGAACCGCTGACCTTTAGGTTCACAGCCCGATTCGTAACCACTACGCTACCAAAACATACAGTTAGTATATTACAAATAGTTTTCAATGGAAACAACATTGATTTTTCCCCCCTAACCTCTTGCAGAAATCCACAGCTTTGGTATTGCTTTCAGGTGTTAAAGAGATATAGCTTCAGAAAGAGATTTTATGCCTTAAAAACAACAGGTAGTAAACAATGAAAAACACTATACACAGGTTATATATTGGCTCTTTGAATATAAAATTAAACTCGTGGCAACACCATTCAGTTAAGGTTTAAGGGGAACTGTACAACCTTGGTGCCTCAGTTTCAACATCAATAAACAAAAGGGAGAGGATGGTAATAGTACCATGCATGGAAGCAGCAGTCAAGAACTCAAACGACAAGTTGCATTGGGCAAATTCACTGCAAAAGACCTCTTTAGAGTGTTAAAAAGCAAAGATGTCACTTTGAGAACTAAGGTGCACCTGGACCCAAGTCATGGTATTTTCAGTAGTCTTATATGCAAGGGAAAACTGGACAATGAATAAATAAGAACAGAGAAGAATTAGTACATTTCAATCTTGGCACTGGTGAAGAATATAGAATATATTATGAATTACCAGAAGAATTAATAAATCTGTCTTGGACCAAAGCACAGTTAGAATGTTTATTAGAAGTAAGGATGGTGAAACCTCATCTTATGTGTTTTGGACATGTTATCAGCAGAGACTAGTTCCTTGAGAAAAACATAATGCTTGGTAAAGTGAGGGCCAGTGAAAAAGAGGAAGACCTTAAATGAGATTGACAGATACAGTGGCTGCAATAATGGGTTCAAACACATTGACGATGGCTCAGGATGTTCTATTGTACACAGGGTCACCATAAGTCAGAAATGACTCAATGGCACCTAACAACAACAATAACAACAACCTTATAAGATTGCTGTGATAAGAAAATGAATGAAGCATTTTGAACAGAGCTTTGTTTATAATTCTAAAATTGTTAGCTAATATAGCATAGTGGTTATGAATCGGGCTGCGAACCGTAAGGTCAGCGGTTCGAAACTACCAGCTGCTCCGCGGGAGAAAGATGAGGCTTTCTACTCCCGTAAAGATTTACACCCTCGGAAACCCTGTACAGGGTCGCTATGGGTCGGAACCGACTCGACGGCACTTAACAACAACAACAACAATATTATCACCAGAGTCCTGATGTGGCGCTATAGGATAAGTACTGGACTACTAACCACAAGGTCAATGATTCAAACCCACCAGACATTCTTCTGAAACCCTACACAGGGTCACTGTGAGAAGGAACCTACTCAACGGCACTCAAAAACAACAACAACAAATATTATCACCATTTGGTTAGGACTACTAACCCAAAGTTGGTGGTCCGAATCCACCTAGCAGCACAAAGGGATAGAGAGATTACAGCCAAGAAAACCCTATGGAACTCTGTTCAATAACACAAAGGGTCACCATAAGTCAGAATTGACCTGAAGGCAACGGGTTTGGTTTTATTAAGTTTTTCTATGTTCCCTAGTCCCTCACTGCCACCATCTATCACTGATGCTAGATCAGGAGCCCCTCCCTTTTTAACCCATGATGCACCTCTATTATAGCATTATGTCAATATATTCTCATCATTAGTCTCCTCAAAAATATTGCTGAGCATTCTTTAAAATAGGTGATATGTCTTGTTTACCATAGCACCTTCAGAAGTTCAATGAAAGTGTGTAGATCAAATAAGAAAATAAAATAGAAAGAATATAAGTAAATGTTGTAGGAAACATATGAGTACATAAATGAGAAATGCAGGGTTTGTATTGTGTGGATTGCAATGACCTTGATATCAGACTTTACATGAAAGTAGGCAGCTAAGGCACCTCAGCTAAGAATTGGCAAGAATGAGAGGGTAATTCAAGAAATACTTAGACACTTATCCACTCTGCAAGCATCAGGCCAACAAGCTGTACTTTAAGAAAACCACATCCTGGTCATTAAAGCGCTCTTGGCCTGGTGCACACTCATGGTGCACACTGAGCGGTTAAGGATCTCGGCTCCCATTAGTGAGCAGAGATGTTAAGGTTAAAGCAAGATCAAGGTGGCTGGTACCCAGAGTACTCTTTCCACTAGAACAATGTCTTTCAGATGGTGTTGTCAGTGTTCATAGCAAAAAATGTGCTCTGCATACCACCTAGTACACGTTTCTGATCTTTTTAATTCCATTCTCACCTTTAAAAAAGGTTTATCTTAACACATTGCATTGATTCAGTGATTGAAAAACAATGCTGTAGAAAACATATTTTTAAAACTTTCTCCAGAATTTCAAGGGTCAGGTCTAATTCCTAATTAATCATATAAAAAAGTAAATGGAGATTAATAATTAATCTTTCTCCCGCATTGAACTTGTATCCTACCCAAAAAGACAGAGACTATCAAATAATAAAAAGTAGCCACAGACTATGGCACAGTCAAGAGAGTCCTGGTCCCACAGTGGGTTAAGTATTGAACTCCTAACCACAATGTCAGTGGTTCAAGCCCACCAGCTGCTCTATAGGAGTAAAATGACGCTATTTGTTACTGTAACGACTTACAGTCTCGTAAACTCTAAAAGGTAGTTCTGCACTCTCCTATAAGTTGGAATCAACGCAGCAGCACTGAGTTAGGTACAATTATGGCAGCTGTTATTTGGGGAGTAGAAGGAAGCTAAACCCCAAGTAAATACCTAATATAAGGAATACAGGATTACTAAGCAAAAGAGGCTGGTGCTAAGTCCCTTCATCCCCAAGGCTGCTTCTAAGCTGAGTGTGGTCCATAACACCTTCATCCTATACAGAAATTCTGGAGCTTCCACATATAATGGGTATTTTATATCTATTTTGTATACAGAGATTTTGGAGTCCTGGTGTGGTGCTGTGGGTTACTTCACTGGATTTCAAAGTCAGTTTGAATTACAAAGTCAGCAGTTCAAGCTCATCAATCACTCCTCGGATCTCTATGGTCTCTATGGGTCAGAACTGACTCATCAACACTTAACAACAACAATACAGAGATTTTAATTAAATGTGTCTGAATGGAAAACAACCAATTAAAATAAATGAAAACAATAAGTACATACATTTTACTTTAAAAAAATAAAAACACAAAAAACTGCAAAATTTGTAAGTCTTCACTTAATTTGGGGTGGAAACTGAATTATCCCAAGACTTAAATAAAACATGCAGAAATAAGTCATTAATGAAGCTAGTATCTTTGGGTTTGACCTCAAAATATTAGATAGAGCAAAGGAAAATAAAACTTTTCATTAACATGAGATATTTATACAGCACTTCCCACAATATGATAGTACTATCATCAATACCTAGGAGCTCTGGTAACGTAGGGCTTACCAACCGGGTTGCAAACCGCAAGGACAGCAGTTTGAAACTACCAGCTGTTCCATGGGAGAAAGATGAGGCTTTCTGCTCCCGTAAAGATTTACAGCCTCGAAAACCCTGTACAGGGTCGCTATGAGTCAGAACCGACTCCACGGCACATAACAACATTAATACCTAATTAACATCAACCTTGCTGCTATTGTGACGTGCTGTGAGTCGTTCAGACTCATACCAACCCTGTGTAGGGTTTCCAAGGAGCGGCTGATGGGTTTAGACAGCAGACCTCACGGTCAGTAGTTCAGTGTTTATCCTACAGCACCACAGGTGGGGACAAAGTCCTCAGAGTTCTTTGAAGAAGCATGTTCCCTAGCAAGATGTAAAATCAGAAACAGGCAGAAAGACCAGAGAATTCCTTTTTCATTTTCTGTGTTCTAAGAATGCAAACCAAACACAAGGCCGTTAAACCAAGTTGATGGCTCGCTAGCCTCACCATTCATCCAGAAAGCTTATGAGAGTTTGAGTTGCATGACTAGTCTCAATTCTGTAAAGAACTTATTTGTGAGAAGTTTGCCTCAAATGACAAATTTATAAAGCTTTAATAAATCTTTTTATGTCCTCCTCCAAAACAAAAAATCTGGAACTAGAGAAAGATGTTCTTTGTGTAAAACTAAACTACTCCCTCCCCCCCCCCCAGGAGAAAGCCATTCTTAATATTTATTGGCTCTATCCAATAGTTTTCTATTACGATGGAAATGTTCTATGTCTAAGTTGTCCAAATACAGTAGCCACTAGCCACATGTGGCTACTGAGCACTTTCAATGTGGCTGGTGTCAATGAAGAACTGAATTTTTCATTCTACCTCATCTTAATTAATTTAAATTTAACCAGCTACATGTGACTGTGTAGGTTAAATAATCAACTTAAGTCCTGAGTAGCAAAGCTGAGTAACTGACTTTATTGTCACATTTTGAAAAACTGACCTTCTATACTAAGAGCTCCGGTAACGCAGTGGTTACGAATTGGGCTGATAATCTCAAGGTCAGCAGTTCCAGACTACTAGCAGATCTGCAGGAGAAAAATGAAGCTTTCTGCTCCCATAAAGATTTATAGCTTTGGAAACCCCATTACTGGGTTGCTGTGAGTTGGAACTGACTCCACGGCACATAATCACTACCACCATACCAATATTTGGAGTCTGGTGTGGCACTATAGGATAATCACTGGACCACAAGGTCAGTTTGAACCACAAGGTTGGTGGTTCAAATTTACCAGCTGCTTCTCGGAAACCCTATACAGGGTTGCCATGAGTCAGAACTAATTCAACGGCACTTAACAATAACAATACTAATACTTAATATTTAGCTAACTAATTAATATCTAAGACAAATAATGGCACGTCAGAAGTGGTTTTTCAACAAAGTTTAGGCGATTTTTACTTAAACCTGAACAAATCAGGTATACTGAGAATTCCTTTGACAACATTCTATTTTTCACCTGTGAAACTTAACCAAGGAAAAAGGGAAGAACCAAAACAAAACTGGCCCATCTTCCTTTTCACACAAAGGGAAGAGAGAAAATATGCATAAAAAGCTAATACAACACCTAGATTCTTTATGGGTACATCTACTCATTGATCCAGACATCTGATGTGGTGCTACAAGATCAGCACTGGACTGTGAACCACAGAGTCAGCAGTTCAAATTCACTAGCTGCTCCTCGGAAACCTTCTTCAGGGTCACTATGAGTCAGAACTGATTCAACGACACTTAACAACAACTCACTGACCTAATTATGTTTTCTTCTTTAAACACAGCTGTGGCTGTCAACAAAATCTATTCCTACATTTGTTTAACCTCTTTGACTGTGTTCTGTTAAAATCACACTAAGACCAAACATTCTAGAATCACATATTCTATCTATGGGAAAACCATTTAAAGCATATGCACTAAAAAATAAAACAACCACTCCTCACTTACCAACATGGTTAGCTTCCAAAGACCAGATCATATTAGAAAATCACCTGCTCACTTGACCTTGCCTCCTCCTCCCCCACCTCACCTCAGGAGAGCCCAGTCCCCACAGCCCCAGCAGGAAAGGGCCACCTGATCTTCCAGAGTCACCGTGGTTCAAGCGCCATCTCCAAATCCTCTCTCTCTCCTACTCTCACTGTATCCTCAGGATGGTGGCACCAACTCATCCCCTCAACAACCACAAAACGCCCTTGGTGATTTTGTCAAGAGCAATGGGCCCCCTATCCACAGGTGGGAGGGTCTGCGGGTCAGACTGGCACGACCTGCTGGGTCCCCCCCATGAACTCCTTGTCTAATTAAGCACTGTCTAGATTTTGCCAGTGGCCTTGCCACTACTGCCCTCCAGAGCTTCCTCCAAGGCCCAGCCTCTGCCCTTACCCTTAAACTGAAGCTTTCACTGACCCATTGACCCCATCCCCACATAGGTAGTCTGCCCACCCACACCTAAGCCTGCCTAGGAGCGGGCGCTGAGAAAGCAGAAAGGGCTACACAGGTGCTGGTCAACTGATCTGAAGTCTGCAGCCCTGGACACCCAAGTGTCCTGACTCAGGGGTCTGCCCCTTGGTACTAAGAAGCTGGAGTCAGACCCTCCTAGGGTCTCACTTCATCCCTAGTCCTGACAGGACACCAGCAGCTACTGTCCCAGCCTCAGCCCCCTACGGACACCTAGGACCTCCTGGGCAATGTCCTGTCCCCACCAGCCCTACTCCAACCCTGTTCGCTCAGCCCGACACTCTGGCTGCTCCACTTCTGCCTCTTCTCTCTTGGACTGTGAAATACTATGCAATACAAACTTCCTTCCTATGTGCAGACAGCATGGGCTGGTCAGAAACCTTTCAGGGACCTTGGCGTTCATTACTGCCAGACATGTGTCTTTAATGCACAAACTAGCAAAGAAGTCAAAAGAACTTTCTTTACTATCGTAAATGTAAAATGCTGGGCAAGATATTCGATAAATGAGGATTGTTGTTGTTGTTGTTAAGTACAGTAGAGTCGGTTCTGACTCATAGTGACCCTGTACAGGGTTTCTGCGGTTGTAAATCTTTACGGGAGCAGAAAGCTTCATCTTTCTCCCGTGGAACTGCCAACTTTGAATAGCAGCCTAATTCATAACCACTATGCTACCAGAGCTCCTTAAGCATCGCCTAATGAGGATTGTTGTTGCTGTTAAGTGCCGTCGAGTCAGTTCTGACCCATAGCGACCCTGTACAGGGTTTCCGAGGAGCAGCTGGTGAGCTTGAACCACTGACCTCGCAGTTCAAACGGCTTTACAGTCTGGTGCATTAACCTACAGTGCCACACCAGGACTCCTAGGCGATACTTAAATGTGACAAACTGATCAAGCTGTCAAAATGCAGAAGAAAAGCAGATGCTTCAAAAAGAGTAAAATATACAGATCATGCCAAGACCACTTTCAAGCAGGTGGCAAAAGAAACTGCACAGTTCTATAGTCAGTAAGGAAGTGACATCCCAAGAAAATATGCTTAAAAATGCACTGCAGCCATGCTGTGACCAGAGGAAAGCTAACCTTAGCCTCAAGCAGCACCACTGAACTTATAATGTCAAGGTCAATGCTGAATTAATTTTTTCAACTTCCCATCATGCTAACCCTTACATATGACCATACCACACACAAGCACAAACATCTCATACTTTATTGTTTTTAAGTAGAATGAATTCCTAAAGCATACATATGTGTGTGTGTATATATATACAGTCCTAGTGTGGTGCTGTAGGATAAGCACTAAACCATAAGGTCAGTTTGAACCATAAGGTTGGCAATTCAAACTCACTAGCTGCTCCTACAAAACCCTGTACAGGTCGCAATGAGTTGGATCCAACTCGACAGCACATACGTTGTTGTTAAGTGCCACTGTGTAGATTCTGACTCAGTGACCCTATATAGGGTTTCCAAAGAACAGCTACTGGGTTTGAACTGCTGACTAACCATGCAGTTATCAGTCCTATGTTTATACTACCAACCCACACCTGTAAACACACACACACATATATATATATGTTGTTACTGCTGTTAAGAGCCATCATGTCAGTTTTGACCCATAGTGAACCTGTATAGGGTTTCTGAGGAACAGCTGGTGAGCTTGAACCACCGACTTTGCAGATCAAACCAACTTTGCAGTCCAGTTCACTGACCCACAGTACCACACCAGGACACACACATACGTACACACACATGCTCTTTCTCTCTCAAGATATATATACATACATACACACCTGGGGAAGCTCAAAATATACTGAGCAAAGCAATTCTTTAAAAAAAAGAGTTCTGGTAGTGCTGCAGGATAAGCACTCAACTGCCAGCCACATAGTCAGCAGTTCAAACCCACCAGCTGTTCCTCAGAAGAAAGATGAGGCTTTCTGCTCTCTTAAAGATTTACAGCCTTGGAAACCCTGTATAGTGTCTAAGCCAGCAGATTAAGAATTCAAAGACAGAGAACTCAGCACTTCATTTTTCCCTCCACTGCAAAAGAATGAGAAACTTGCGTCCTGTACCTGGTGAGCACTGGGATGCTGACAAGATACATGACAAGGAAGCATGCATGCACTACCCCAGGGCCTTCTGCTCTTGTGGAGTATGGAAAGACATTGCTGGAAGGAGAAAAGGCTTCATCTGGAACAACTGCGAACACTCTGAGATAGCAAGAGTCTGTCAGACTCCACGAGCACAGCTAGCTGTCAGTCCTTCAGTCCTTTTCTCCTGAGTATGGATAAGACTTGCAGATACAGCCTGAGCAGGAAACAGGGAGGATCTTGATTGGGGAACTACACTGCTCTTTAACTCAGAAAGTATCCTCCTCACTTTTCCAAGCCAGGAACTACAGATCCTACTTACCGCAGCATCTGCAGCATGAACTCTGATGAGCCCACCAGTTAGAAAATTCTTTGATTAAGTCTTTCATATCTAAGGTAAGTTTAGAATCCTGAATTTTTTTTTCATTATCTTAATTACAGGGGGATGTGTGGGGGAAGGGTTGAGGGGGCTGTCAAGTAATGCAATATAGAATGTAGAATTTTCACAGAAAAGGTAGAAATTCTCAGAGCACATGTTTATAAACAGAAAATAAACACTACTTATCAATTAGTTCTATGAAAATCCACTTCAAAACATTACCCCTGTTTTCCAAAATCCAAATTAAAAGCAAAAATAAAAACTTACTCCAAAGACAAATTAGCTTCATTTAGATGAACTTAAATTTTTAATGTTTCATATCCTAAGCGAGATTGATGAGATAAAATCTAGATCTCAGTAAACAAAAGAAACATATATAATAGAAAAGGCCATTTTTTGCTTGATTTATAATGTCATTAACACAGTACAACACTCTATTAAATGAAAAAAACTTATTAAACTATCTTAGCACAAATATGGCTCAACTGCTTTTTCAAATTCCTAAGTTTTATGGACTAAACATTTTATCTCTTCATTTTTCTAAGTCCTTAAGTCCTATATAATTCATTTCAATTTCTCTAAGAAGACTTTGCAGTTCAGTTTTAATAAACAAATGCCAATCGCGTTCAAAATATATTACTTGTAGAATTTACCAATATATAATTATGAAATCACACTTTAGAAAATATCATGAATAAATTAATATGAAGAATAACTCAGTAGAATCATTTTCTATTTCTATTTTCCATAACTAATGCTTAAAGCATCTTCAATGCAAACGGACAATCTATGTAATCATGGCTCCTGAGTTAAGCATAACATTAAAAACATATTTTTAATATACATTAAACAAAAGTGCTCTTGTTTTTACCTGTATATCCAGCATACCATCCCCAAGAAGCCACAATTCCTATAAGCCATTTATACATGATTCCTTCAATATGCCAGAACAGCTTACTGTCCAGCACTCGGAGAGGCTGAAGTATAATGACATAGAAGACATAGGATGGAAGAGCACACACGTTGTTGGCGACCATGAGGGCAAATCTCATTAGAGCTTTCAGCAGGATCCAGCCCAGCCAAGGCGCTTCTTCCAAAGTCACAGCCATTCTCACATTGGAGTTCGTCCTGTCTTTCTGGAGTGAAAGGAAAATTCATTTAAAATGGAAAACGGATCAAGCATATATAAATAATCACTTGCATAAAAATAAAAGAAAGCATGAGGGTCTGAGCCTTGCTGGTGTAGTGTCTCAGGGATCTCTCTGAGAAATTCCAGAGGCGGACGGAGAGGGAGGGAGGGAGGAGGAGCCGCACAAGGTCAAGGGAGCTGTTCACCGAGGCACAGGGTATGTCATAATATATTTAGCAAATGATAATTCAATTCCCACTAACTAATTGGTGCCCGGCCCTGCACAGTGTCTCACTGCAGTCGTCGTCTGTGTAGACTTAAAAGAAGAAAAATAGACCCATTGACTACGGGCACCCTCAGTATCTTCAACTGACGACATGAGAGCTGACTGAAGCATGGATCTCTGATCCTCACCACCCCCATTCCTGCACATTGATTCATTTCCTATCAAGGTCTCTCACATTAGCAGAAAGAGTTAATGCTGATTTTTCCCCCATTTGGAGCAAAGGGGTTTTCGTTTCCTTTTTTAGGAAAAAAAAATTTTTTAAAGGAAAGGGGCCTAGAAATGGAATAACATAAAAGTGAAAGGGAAAAGTAGGGGTTAGTAGGGCGAAAAGAGGTAGGACAAGAGTAGGGGGAGGGGAGTGAAAGCCAGGAGGCAAAGGGAAAGGGGCCAGGGATGTACATTCTACGATCTCCGACCAGAGAACCAAGAAGCGAGGGATGATGAAAGATGCAAGGGAGAGCAGAGCAGAGCGCTAAGCTAAGGGGGCGGCTGAAGCCCGCAGGGGTTTACGCGGATCTGGAAGGGGTCAGGGCGGCAGGCTTGGCCCGCGCGTCCGACTCACCTCGGCGGGCGGCGGTGGAGCGCCGGGGCAACCGGGACCTGGAACCAGCGGCCCGGGGCGCGGTGGTGCGCGGTGGCGGCGGCGGCGGGTATCCCCGGCCGGGAGGTCGCGGTCATGGACGCGGCGGCGGCGGCGGCCGAAGCGGCGCGAGCGGGCGTGCAGGCGCCCTACTCCCCTCGAGGCTGCCTGCGGACAGAGGGACAGCGGGGACTCACAGGCCGGACCTGTCACCGGGGCGGGTCTCACGGAGGCGGGCGGATGCCCCACGCCCCCGCCTCCTCCCCGGGGCCTACCGCGCCCTCGTCCCTCAGGCCGCCGCCGCCGCCTCCTCCCCGGGCCGCGCGACGACACTCTTCCCCGCCTCCTCGCACCTCCCCAGACCCGTCTACGCCGCCGCCCCGGGGCCTGCACTCTCCGAGCCCGGGATTACCTCGGTCTAGCCGGGCCCCAGTCCGGGCTGCGAGAACCGGAGGAGCCGGAAGAATGCATGGCCGGCGGGTGGGCCGGCGGAAGGAGGCGGCGGCGGGGCTCGGCCACGCTCCAGCTGCTTAGAGTCCCGCGCTCCGTCTCCAGCAGAGCTGAGACTCGGTCCCCGGGGCCCGGCTGCGTTCGCCGGGGTTGGCGGGAGGGGCGGCGGGAAGGAAGCGGCGGGAGCTGGGACTGCGGCGGAGCCGCCCCCAGAGCGCCCTCTAATGAAGGCGCGTCGGCTGCCTCCCGGCCCGCTCGCCTCGCTGCCGCTGCCCGCGACCCCGGTCGTCCGCGGGTCAAGGCCCTCGAGGCTGCCTGGCCGCTAGGCCGGGACCTCGCCAAGCCCAGTCCCTGGAAAGGGCCGCTTGGAAAGGTCTAGAAATGACTACGAACCCTTCCACCACACGAAGAGTGCTTTGGTCCAAATTGAGAGCCCCTTTCAGCCAAAACTGTTGCTCTTCATTGTTAGGCTCTCTTGTCTGACAGACCTAGACAATTGCTCAAACTGGAAGCTGCATCCTGAAGATTTAATCACATTTTTTCTTTCCTAATGAAACCTAATCGCCTTCGTGGCTTTTTCTTTTTTTCTTTCTTTCTATTTTCAGAACCTCTCCAAAGTATTAAGGTCCACAGTTCAAAGTCAGTTCTGTTTAAGTACCAGAATTCTTGTGGCTGGGAAACACCTAGACTGTTCATAACACTTAAGTTCCCCATCCATCCCTCTTCCCACCCCCAGCCACCATCCAAAAAAAAAGAAAGAAAGAAAAACAACCGACTCCAGTGGGAATGAGTGGTCTACACAGAAAGCACTTAGCCAAAGCCTGACTTTAAATAAGAGTCAAAAACAAGTGGCCGAGGCCTCATCACTCTTGAAATTCGGCTGGTTAATTCGCTGGACTGCAAAGTCATTTTGAACCTCAAAGTCAGTGGTTCAAGCTCACCAGCCGCTCTTCCGAAACCGTATCCAGGGTCGCTAGGAGTCGGAACTGACTCAATGGTACTTAACAACAATAACATTGCTGTTTCAAAAGCTGGATCACAGGAAGAAAATTTCAGAAACAGCAATGACTTGCACACTAGAACATTATCAAATGACCTGCCCAATTTCGGTTAAAAAAAGCAACTCTACACTTTGTTTTTGCCCTTAATCACATTTATAAATTGGTGGGTGGGGGATGCAATTTTTACCTGTGTTTCTAATGAGCCGCCATCTTTTAGGCAGCGTGCCATCTGTTTTGCCCACTTTTTAAATTTTCATAACTATGTTTGCTTTGGACAATCAACACCTTCATTTTCAACTTTATTTCCTCTTTCGTCCACAGAATGTTATAAGGTTAACAGTAAAAAAAATCACTTTTTCTTTTGGCAGTGAAGTAATAAATGAAAGCACAGAGCTTGGTTGGAAACAGTTGTTAGATTCCTTTCCATGTACTAGTTTGTTTTTATTTTAAATGTACAGAGCACAAAAGGGCATTTTATGTCAGAGAACTTTCTGCATAAGTTTAACTATGTATAATAGAAAGTTATATATGCCAGTTCTGTTCTTTGTATTCCCTATGAGCATTTAGGTACCAAGGCAAGAAGATATTAAGTAAATCATATGAGAGGAATAATGCATATACATACAATTGTTGTCAAGTGCCATTGAATCGGCTTCGACTCATAGCAACACTGTATAGGGTTTCCAAGGAGCAGCTGATGGGTTTGAACTACTCACCTTGTGGTTAGCAGTCCGGTGCTCATAGATTATTAGAAATACATCATTAAATTCCTAAGTGAGATAAGTCAGCCACTCTGAGAAGCAAGAATAAACTTCTTTAAGGATTCCACACTGGGCCATACTCACAGGTTATCCCATTCAGTGTTCCCCATGCTGAGAGAGACCATGGAGCTTACACCTGGTTCTTGTGTCACAGAGCATCTGCCAAACACTGTACGCCCCAGCACTTGATAAGATGTGTGGTGCTGTGGGCTAATGCGCCAGACTTCAAAGCCATTTGAACTGCAAGGTCAGCGGTTCAAGCTCACCAGCTGCTCCTTGGAAACCCTATATAGGGTCTCTAGGAGTCGGAATTGACTCAACGGCACTTAACAACAACTATTAGCAGCCATCCAGGTCCAGAAAAGGTTCAGAAACCCACTAGAATCTTGAAGAGATCTCAAACATCAGTGTACAAAACATCACTTGGAATGTGATAGTTTAAGTTTTGTGCCAACTTGATTGGGTCAGAATACTCAGAGGGTTAGCAGTTTAAAAAAAACACATGGCATCAGGATTGGAGGAAGACTCATTAATAATTTGTGATATGCAGGTGATACAACCTTGCTTGCTGAAAGTGAAGAGGACTTAAAATATTGATGAAGATCAAGGCCCACAGCCTTCGATATGGATTGTATCTCAATGTAAAGATAACAAAAAAATCCTCAACACTAGACCAATAAACAACATTCTTATCAATGGAGAAAAGATTGAAGTTGTCAAGGACTTCATTCTTCTCGGATCAACACTCATGGAAGCAGCAGTCAAGAAATCAAATTAGGCAAATCTGCTGTACAAGACCTTTTTAAAGTGTTGAAGAGCAAAGATGTCAGCATGAGGACTAAGGTGCGCCTGACCCAAGCCATGGGATTTTCCATAACCTCATATGCATGCGAAAGCTGGACAGTGAATAAGGAAGACCGGAGAAGAATTGATGCTTTTGAGTTATGATGTTGGAGGAGAATATTGAAAGTGCCATGGGCTGCCAAAAGAACCAACAGATCTGTGTTGGAAGAAGTACAGCCAGAGTGTGCCTTGGAGTCTAGGATATCCAAACTTTGTCTCTCATACTTCGGACATATTGTCAGGAGGGACCAGTCACTGGAAAAGGAAATCATGTTTGGTAAGGTGGAGGGTCAGAGAAAAAGAGAAAGACCCCAATGAGATGGATTGGCCAAGTGGAAGCATCAATAGGCCCAAGCGTGGCAACAATTGTGAGGTTGGCCCAGGACCGGGCAATGTTTCGTTCTGTTGTGCATAGGGTCACTATGAGTCAGTTCCGACTTGATGGCACCTAACAACAACAACAATCTCAGTGATAAAATCTAATCCAATGTATCAACTCCATGATAAACTCTTTATGAGCAGCCAATCAACTGAAAGGACATTTCTTCAGGGATGTGGTCTGCTTCTAAGAGATTCAACAGTCCAGCAAAGCTTGCTTTCTTTTGCTGGTTCTCTCCATCATTGCTTCCAAGGAACAATCCAACCATACTTTTTACAAAACAGGTTTGTACCTTCTTCTGGCAATCCAAAGAATATTCAGTATTCTTTGCCAGCACCATAATTCAATTGCATCCATTCTTTTACAGTCTTCCTTATTCACTGTCCAAGTTCCCCATGTATATGAGGTGATTGACAATACCATGGTTTGGGTCAGGTGCACCTCAGTCCTAAAAGTGACATCTTTGTTCTTTAACACTTTAGTGAAGTCTTTATTGCATTAGCAGATTTGCCTATTGCAATACATAATTTAATTTCTTGACTGCTATTTACATAAATGTTGAATATTGATCCAACTAAAATGAAATCTTTGACAAGTCCAATCTTTTCTCCATTTATCATTAAGTTATTTATTCATCCAATTGTGAGGATTTTCATTTTCTTTACATTCAGATGCAATTCATACTGAAAACTATATTCTTTGATTTTCATCTGTAAGTACTTCAAGTATTCTCCCTTTGCTTCCCACAAGGAAGCAAGTCATCTGCATATGTCACTTGCATATCACAAGTTATTGATAAACCTTCCTCCAATCCTGATGCCACATTCTTTATATATTCCAGCTTCTCAGATTATTTGCTCAACAAACAGATTGAATAAGCATAGTGATAGGAGACAACCCTGACACACACCTTTCCTGGTAAATACTTTTCTGATTTTAAACCATTCAGTATCCCTTTTTAGTGTTTGAATAACTACCACTTGGTCTATATACAGGTTTCTCATGAGCACAATTAAGTATTTTGGAATTCCCATGCTTTACAATGTGATCCATAGTTTGTTATGAAACATACAACCAGTTGTCTTTGCATAATCAATAAAGCACAAGTAAACATCGTTCTGGTGTTCTCTGCTTTCATCCGAGATTCATCTGATGTCAGCAATGATATCCCTAGTTCTATGTCCTTTTCTGAATCCAGCTTGAATTTCTAGTAGCTCCCTGTCCATGTACGGCTGCAAACATTTTTAAATTATCTTCAGCAAACCAAACTTTACTTGCATGTGATACTAATGATAGTAGTCAACGATTTCCATATTCCATCAGGACACCTTTCTTTGGAAGAAGCACAAATATGAATATCTTCCAGTTGGATGGCCAGGTAGCTATCTTCCAAATTTCTTGGCATAGAAGAGTGCATCACTTTGTTGAAATATTTCAATTTGTATTCCATCACTTCCTGGAACCTCACTTTCCGCCAATGCCTTCAGTGCTGCTTGAATCTCTTCTTTCAATACCATCAGTTCATGATAATATGGTACCTCCTGAAACCTCATGATTGTATGGTACCTGGTTGAACATTGACCAGTTTTTTTGGGCAGAGTGACTCTGTGTATTCCTTCCATCTTCTTTTGATGCTTTCTGCATCATTCAATATTTTGCCCATGTAGTTGTTAAGTGCCATGGAGTCAGTTCTAACTCATAGTGACCCTGTGTAAGGTTTCTGAAGAACAGCTAGTGAGTTTGAACCACTGATTTTGCAGTTCAAACCTACCTCACGGTGTAGTGCTTACCCTATGGCACCACACTGGGAGTCCCATAAAATCCTTCAAAATTGCAATTCGAGGCTTGAATTTTTTCTTCAGTTCTTTAAGCTCAGAAATGCTGAACATGTTCTTCCTTTTTGGTTTTCTAACTCCTGATCTTTGCATATTACATTAAAATACTTGACTTTGTCTTCTCAGACTGCTCTTTGAAATTTTCTATTCAGCTCTTTTACATCATGTCTTCTAATCACTTTAGGTTCTCTATGCTGAAGAGCAAGTTTCAGAATTTCTTCTGACATCCATTTTGGTCTTGTCTTTCTTTCTTGTGAACTTTGGCTTTCTTTAGGTTTTTTTTTTTTTTTTTTTTTTTTTTTGTGAATTGAGCGATAGTTTACATGGGAGAATATCAATTTTACACTCCTCATTTCATTGCAATGATTACAATCTTCTCTGTGCATCATCACTCAAAAGCATTTGCTTCCATTCCCTCTGTTTTTGTTTGGTTTGGTTTGGTGTGTGTGTGGGGGGGTGTACACTAAAACACTCAGGAATATATAATCATTTAAACAACTAAAGGGCACATTCTGTAAGCCTGCCTCCTAGCTGCCAGCACTCAGTCTTTCTCTTTTCATGAGTCTAGAGTCCTCAGCTGCTCTCTCTCTCCATGTCCTCATCTCTGCGTCCATCTCTGGTGTCACTGCCACTCTGGATAAGATCCCACTTTCTGCTCCTGCTCTTCTCCCTTGATGGTCCTAGGGTCCTCTGTTCCTGGACTGTAAGATTAATGACTCCTTCCTTTTTGTTACAAAACTTCTACCTTTACAGTTGTGACAGTCACAATTAGTCATCGTAGTAATTATTCACTATTGAATCATAAGAATCTTATCCCCATCTCTTTTCACCAGATCCATCTAGACAAAACAAAAACGATTCAGTGGGTACTCTACCTTTCCCTGCACACTTTTAAACTAAACTCCCTCTTGAAAATTTGTAAGCCAGTCATTTCATGCCTTTATAGCCCCCTCATTTTAGGTAGCTAATGTCTAAGTTGCCTGTCCCTATCAAACCTGAATACAGAGGGGATAGGATTGATACTTGATAAGAAGACTTCTTCCCTCTCAGTTGATATTTTGAGCTACTACATCCATAAGTATAGATCAAGTTCATCAAATTGTAGCAATTTACATTTGCTTCCTTCATAAAAATCGTTTCATTTATCTTCCTCTAGTCGAGTTCTGCTCATCAAGCCATTGAGGCTAGGTCAACTGGGTACTATCTACAAGTTTGGGTGTTCTTGTGCATCTCCCCTCACTTCATATTATCTGGATGGTTCATTCTCAGCTCTAACCCTCCATGGCTATGTCCTTATTCATGGGCTCAGGAGTCCTGAGGTCTCACCACACTTTGGACCAACCAGCCCTTTCTCTTCTCTCTTTCATCTCCAGGTCAAAGAGAGTCTATGGAATGTGGTTGAACTCAGCCCATTTCTTCATTACTGCCTTTCCGCTCTTCCACTCACCAGTAGATCAATGTTGTCTCCAGCAAGCTTACATGGCTGCTCATGTGTTCCCTTTGAATTTCAGTGTTGGAGGGGGGTTTGCCCTGAAGGAAATTGATTGCTTTCCTTGATGGCTCCCTGGTGAACAACTTCCTTGTTCTTGTAGTAGCTAATCAGACTGCCATTTTTGTTTTGGATTTTTCCTGCTGATCTTTCTTTCAAGAAGTATTTTCTGTTGCTATAGCTGTCTCTGGTAGTGTAGTGGTTACGAATCGGGCTGCTAACTGCGAGGTCAGCAGTTCAAAACTACCAGCTGTTCCGCGGGAGAAAGATGAGGCTTTCTGCTCCCGTAAAGATTGACAGCCTCGGAAACCCTGTACAGGGTCGCTATGAATCGGAAACGACTCCACGGCACACAACAACAACAATAGCTGTCTCAGACTGGCCTGCTTGTCCTTTCTAGTGGGAATGCCTACCTCAGAAGATTCTGGATGGGGCTCAGGATTTCACCTAAGGTCCTATATACTATATAAAGACTCCACAAGAAGCTTATTTCACTGAGCAAGTTGTAAACCCCTTTTAGGTAATCCAATCAGTTATAGGCTAAAGACAGACTTACAAACTTTCTGTAATCATGTTTCCTAATATTCCTTTCTATCCCACTCAAGTCATGTATGATGTTCTTGATGTCATCCCACAACTCTGGTTTTCAGTCATTAGTGTCTAATGCATCAATTCTGTTCTTGAGATGGTCTCTAAATTCAGGTAGAATCTACTAAAGGTCACATTTTCACTCTTGTGGACTTCTTTTAATGTACTTTAGTTTCAGCCTGAACTTGCCTATGAGCGATTGATGGTCTGTTCCACAGTCGGCTCCTGGCTTTGTTTTGGCTGATGATATCGAGCTTTTCCATCATCTGTTTCCACAGATGTAGTTGATTCAATTCCGGTGCATTCCATCTAGTGAGATCCATGAGTATAGCCACTGTTTATGTTGTTGAATACAAGTATTTGTGGTGAATAAATCATTGGTCTTGCAAAATTCTGTGATGTATCTCCAACATCATCTGTCTCACCAAGGCCCTATTTTCTGACTACTGATCCTCTTTGTTTCCAATTTTCACATTCCGTTAACCAGTAATTATCAATACATCTTGAAAAATGTTTAATCAGTTTCACAATGAAGAAGATGGTAGAATTCTTCAACTTCATCTTCATTGGCTAGTGATTGAGTTGTGAATTTTGCATAATAGTGGTATTAACTAATCTTCCTTGTAGGCAGATGGATATTATCCTATCACAGACAGCGTTATGCTTTCCGAGAGATCTTGAAATGTTCTTTTTGTGGTGAATGTGATGCCATTCCCCTTGAATTTGTCATTCAAAGCATAGTAAACGGATTCAAAATGGCCATTTCAGCTCACTAATTCCTAGGATAATGATCTTTATGCATGTAATTTCAATTTTGATGATTTGCAATTTTCTTAGATTCATGCTTTATACATCCATTCCAAGTTCTGGTTATTAATGAATGTTTGTACCTGTTTCTTCTCATCTTAAGTTGTGCTTTATCAGCAAATGAAGGTTCCAAAAGTTTTGCTCAAACCACATTATTAAGGTCAACTCTACTTTGAGGAGGCAGTTCTTCCCTAGTTGTATTTTGAGTGCCTTCCAAATTGAGGGGCTCATCTTCTGGCACTACTTCAGACAATGTTCTGTTGCTATTCACAAGACTTTCACTGGCTAACCTTTCAGAAGTAGTTTACCTCTCCTTCTTCCTTGTCAGTCTTAGACTGGAAGTTCCACTGAAACCTGTCCACCATGAGTGACCCTGCTGGTATTTAAAATACCAGTGGCATAGCTTCCAGCATCACAGGAACACACAAGCCACCACAGTACAACAAACTGACAGACAAGTGGTGGAAATCTCTTTCTATTTACATATATACAAGCTTCATTGTTTTTGTTTCTCTAGAGAACCCACTCTAAAGAGCTCTGGTAGCGTAGTGGTTACGAATCGGGCTGCGAACCTTAAGGTCAAGCGGTTCAAAACTACCAGCCGCTCCGCGGGAGAAAGATGAGGCTTTCTACTCCCATAAAGATTTACACCCTCGGAAACCCTGTACAGGGTCGCTATGGGTCAGAACCAACTTGACGTTACTTAACAACAACAAGAGAACCCAGTCTAAGATTGATGTCTAGTGAAAAGACAAATTCTCTGTGCCTCATTCCCGAAGATTTTAATACTCTGGGTCCAGAGGGTCCTGGGCATTTGCTTTTATTTTTTATTTTTTCTTAAATGTTTTATTTTGAATTATGTGATAGTTTACATGGGAGAACATTAGTTTTACATTCATTCTATTGTATATTGTCTCTCATTGTCATGGTTACAATCCCCTCCATGCAATCCTTCCCCCGTACCCCCCAGGTCTTCAGCACACAGTCACTCTCCCTCTCTGGATCTAAAGTCTCCAGCTGCTCCATCGCTCCACGTCATCATCTCTGGCTCCATTTCAGGCATCACTGCTTCTCTGGGTAGGGTCCCGCTCTCTGCTCTTCTCCCTTGATAGTCTAAGGGACCTGGGCATTTGCTTTTTAAAGAAGTATCATAGAGATTCTTATACAGGCTAAGCTTGATGTAAAAAACCTTGACCTAGAGGTATCCGGAGATCTAAACATCCTTTTCACCTTTCCTAGACTCTTCATGATATTAAATGATTTGATCATATTTGTTCTCATCCTTCTATTTCTTATGCTGTGGAATTCTGCCATTTCAGTATCTCCTCAAATAGAAAACCTTATCTCCTTGGCCATTTCAACTGTCCCCCTCTTGACTGGTTCCAGCCTGATTAGACTTTTCCTGAAGTTCAACAAATGGAATGACTCTGTGTTTGAGGTATGGGTATGTCTTGATCTTATGCCTAGTATGGAGGAGGGGAGTTATCGTCTAACTTTCTTGACCGCAGCAGTACGTTCATTTTCAAGATAATTCAGCCACTACCATAGATAAGCAACTGGCCTGATTTCTTCAGGGAACAACTTCAGATAATATTTATTTTTATTTCTTTTATTTTCATAGCTCATCTTAGATAATATTTTTTGCATTCTTTCACCTTACATATAATACCTTCCTTTGTCTACATGAAAACTTTTTTCCACTGCCACATTTCAACCCAATCTTAGACAACCTCCTGAGATTTCTCTCTAGCTTGTCTTCACAGATGTATAAATGCTTTGAATGACTCTCACAGGAGGGCTGGAATGGCCAGTTCTTCAAGGTGGACAATTCTTTGTAAAACAAGGATTTTCTTCAATGACTAATTAGTTTGCTATCCTCTGTCCTCCTACTCCAGAGCCATATTTATAAAAACACAAACACTGAATCAAGAATTTTCAAGCCTTCATATACACCCCTGTAGGGGAAAAAGGAAAACAGATTCTAGTCTTTAGCCACAGACTTTATAGGTTCAGTTTCAAAAGCCCACATGTGAGATTATGATCCTTTGAAAGAGAAATATGATTTCTCACATTTCCTTGAGTCTGAAGACACTTAAAAACAATCTAACCACAAACACCTTAGAAGGTTTAATTCCACCCATCTGGTCCACATACACATAACAAATTAGGTTATAACCAGGGAGGGGTTCCCTTGGGCAGAAGAATCCCTTCGGGTCCTTTCTTTTTCCTAGTGGCAATTATAAAAACATTTCATCTACCTGTGCTAGTTTCTGCACTAAAGCTCCAATGAACTATTTCCTCTCTAGGGGGAAACCCTATCAGCAGTTTTGTCAATGTGCAATGACTTGGCACAGGTTCCCCACATCACTAGGAAACAGTTACAACCTAGAAATTAGCACCCCAAGAGAGTAATGCATTCTGACTGTTGTCAGCTATGACTTCAAACAAAACTGGAAATGGGTGTGTGTACACACATATACACAAGTGAAATTAAAAGATAATGAAATTTTTCCGTGAACTTCTTGAAGTCCCCTTGTGTAATTGTATAGAGACATATTTTCTTCTATTATTAGTATGTAATCGTTACATAAAGTATATTGGGAGTCTAGCCTTAAAATGTACACATCAAAGACTCAACTGCACCTTTATACCATTTTAGTGACTCCTTTAAGGAGCTCTGGTAGTGTAGTGGTGACAATTGGGCTGCTAACCTTAAAGTCAGCAGTTCAAAACTACCAGTGGTTTCATGGGAGAAACATGAGGTTTCTGATCCCATAAAGATTTACAGTCTCAGAAACCCTCTACAGGATCGCTACGAGTCAGAACCAACTCCACGGCACATAACCACCACCAGTGCCTCCTTTTGTTAGCAGCATTAGCCTAAACAATATTATGAAGTAAACTATCCTGACTCTCTATGTTCCTATCCTCTTCCATTATTTTCCTTTTTTTCCCTTTCAAGGTTAAAATGTTTCCTAGTTTCTCTAGGGTCCTCATCTAAGATCCCCAACAGACGCCACTCAAAGTCAGAACCTTCCTTCTCACCTGTCCAACATGGTATTTCCTTCACTCAATTATATCGTCCTGAAGCCATGCCAAGGTACTTATCTCTAAGAATTCTCCCTCTTCTGGAAGTAGAAACATTTTATAAATGAACTCCTAAAACCCCCAAAGCTTTAATGCATTTCTGTTGGTGTTATGTAGTGCTCAGCCCCTAGCCAAGCCTACTAAGGCATGAGGTACACCTATAAATGAGACAAGTTCAGATTTTAAATGATAAAGTCTTTTCCTAACATAAGAACCCAAATAATAACATGTTATTACTGATTTATTTCAGGAACTTCTATGCCTGCTTCCTCACTTACTATTCTAGAGTTGATCAGCCAATGGACTATTGTGCCTTGATGAATTCAGGTGGCAGAGCCTGATGCTGCTGGAAAGCAGACTGATCACCTCCATTTATTCCATACCATGATTACCATGTTCAATAAGCACTATGAATGAAAGATGGGAAGTTTCATGTTCAAACTCCCTTCCATTACTTCCCAACCAGCCTCCTCTACTTTTAATACAGCACGTTCCTAGTGTTTCACTCTGGCAGTTTCCCTAGACTGGAATGCCATCCTTCTTTCTTCCTGACAATCCTTTAAACAATAGATGAAGCCTATCTCTTAGGCTAGGTCTCCAGAGTCCTGTCTCTGAATAACTCCTGCAATTCTATAAAGCATCACACAATTTTGACTTATTTTCTTTCACACGTGTCTTCTGTATGTTTGTTGTAATATGTAGCCCACAATAAACTACCTGTTAAGCAAGGAGACTTCAGGCTACAAACTATACAAGGGGTTTCAAAAAGTTCATGAATAAAAATAATGAAATTTCCCATCGAACTTTTTGAAGTTCTTGCATACATTTAAGAAGTCTCATAACCACATTTTCCTGTTGGTCCATTTAGACTGCATATCCCTTCCAGCTCCCCTATCACCTCCATCTGTGTATAATGGTCTTTCAGTAGCTTGATCCTTTCAGTCACTCTCTTCTTCTGTATTCCATTGAAAGTCAAATCTACTTTCTTGAGTTTCCCTTAGCTTCAGGTCAAAACTGTTTTCCTCACAGTCACCTGAATTCTAGTGTGGCAATGTCCTTGGACTCTGTCCACAGAATTTCCCAGTATTGATTTCTTTCTAGAAGCATAGTACCCTGACTAGTTGCTTAGAATCTGCTCTTACCTCCATCTCCAGGAACCAAAACTGAATAACCCAGTTGTCCTTGAATTTATTACCATTTATGGTTACCTCCTGTGTTGCAGATTAGAACTGTGCCTTGCCTCATAGGATTTTCAAATTTATCTCTCATGAGTTAAGTTTTCTTTCACAATTCCATCTCCTAGCATTGACAATAAACCTTTAACTTATCTGAAACTTTTTTTTTTTGTCAAGTCATTTTATTTCAGAATGACAATCTCAATATAGGTAAAGGATGGTTTGGTTGAGTAATTTCTGATCAATTCCCTAGGAAATGCTCATGTTATTTTCTCTGTTGAGTAAGTTCCTGTTAGGTTTTATCAGGATTCCAGGATTATTTTGGTTTTAACCTTTTGATCACTCTTCTCTTTTCTGTAACTTGTTTTACTTGAGAAAGGCCATCAATTATAAATGAAAACAAAAAAAGCTAGTTTAGTATCGACAGAAACATTAACAAGTATTCTAACATGAAGTTGTTCTTTATCAGGTAGTTATTTTTATGTGCCATCGAGTAGGTTCTAAGCCCTAGCAACCCTGTATAGGGTTTCTGAGGCGCATCTGGTGAGCTTGAACCTCCGACCTTATGGTTCAAACCTGCTATGCAGTCCAGTGCATTAACCCGCAGCGCCACACCAGAACTCTTCTTTATCAGGTTCTTGTTGTCAAGTGCCGTTGAGTTGGTTCTGATCCATAGTGATCCTGTATAGGGTTTCCAAGGAGGGGCTGATGAGCTTGCACCACCAACCTTGTGGTTCAAACTGATATTCTTTACCAGATGTTGTGTGTGTTTATGTGCCGTGGAGTTGTTTCTGACTCATAGCGACCCTGTAAATGGTTTCCAAGGCTGTTAATCTTTGCAGAAGCAGAAAGCCTCTTCTTTCTCCCATAGGACAACTGGTAGTTTCAAACTGCTGATGATGAGGTTGGCAGCCCATTTTGTAACTATTACTCTACCAGAGCTCCTTTCTTTATCAGGTTGTTGTTGTTGTTATGTGCTGTGGAGTAGAGGGCCACTATTGAGACTACCATTGGATCCAACTGTTACACAAAATGGTGGTTTCCAATCATGCTGACAATGACAGTTTTTGTGACTGTTGCACACCTCTGTATTTGAATGGAGACACATTACAGGTAAAACTGAGCTCTTGATAATAGGTAGAGCTTTTTTAAGACAGTATCTTCCTGACCCACATGTGGTACCATCCACTACAAGACCTGTGTAAGACTCTTCTGTCCCTTAGTGAACATCATATCCAAAGCCCCTTTCTTGTTTAACTTCATAAACTCATTGTTGTTGTTGTTAGGTGCCGTCGAGTTGGCTCAACTCATAGCAACCCTTTAAAAGGTTTCCAAAGAGCAGCTGGAGAGTTTGTTGTTCAAACCTTGCAGCCTAACCCATTAGCCCACAGCTCCACACCAGGACTCTTTCATAAATTGATATTTGATGAAATGTAGAGTATTCACCTTCACCAGGGACTTGTGTGACACTATGACAGTACAACGTTCCACATAAAAATCGTTTTATTCACATTTTTCTGAAACTTTTTAATCTCACATGTAAGCAATGTTTCTAGGTTTTACCACAGATCCCAAAGAAAGCACTACAAACATCTTTGTTCTGGCATTGGGATGGTGGGATCTAGTGATGTTTAACTAGAGAGAATTCCCTATTCAACCCTAGAAAAGGAGCAAAAAGCTAATTCCATTTATGAATGGAGGATATGAGTGGAGAAGTTGTGTGACTTGTTCATCATAGTTGTTATTAGTTGCTGTCCAGTCAATTTCAACTCAAGGCAACCCTGTCAGAAACAGAGCTGGTATAGTCTTAAAGTGCCAACTGTATCGATTTTCCCAGGACTGTCATAGTTTTAGCACTGAAAGTTTATGTTCCAGGACACTCCTCAGTCCTAGAAAGCAGGCTGTTTAGTGATCTTATGTAGTCTCTAACTTCTGGGCCCCCATACAGTGTCTTAGCCCAGCCTCTCTGCCTCTCCTCTAACTATACCTACTCACTGATGATCTGATACATTACTGGTTAACAAGCTATTTAGGGCTGATTTGGTGGTGGTGGTGGTGCCATCGAGTCGGTAACCACTCATAGCGACCTACTGCACAACAAAACGAAGCACTGCCCGATCGATCCTGGGCCAACCTCACTACTGTTGCCACGCTTGAGTCCATTGATGCTGCCACTTGGCCAGTCCATCTTGTTGGAAGTCTTTCTCTTTTTCTCTGACCCTCCACCTTACCAAACATGATATCCTTCTCTAGCATGAGAAGTATGAGAGATGAAGTTTGGCCATCCTGTTCTCCAAAGAGCACTCTGGCTGCACTTCTTCCAAAATGGATCTGTTTGTTCTTTTGGCAGCCCATGGCACTTTCATTAGTCTCCTCCAACACCACAGCATCCATTCTTCTCTGGTCTTCCTTATTCACTGTCCAGCTTTTGCATGCTTATGAAGTTATTTAAAATACCATGGCTTGGTTCAGGTGCACCTTAGTCCTCAAGCTGACATCTTTGTTCTTCAACACTTTAAGAAGGTCTTGTGCAGCAGATTTAACTGATAGTGGTGGTTAATGTTTCTCCTAAAGTGTATTACTTACCTGGCTTAAATTTCCTTGTCTTATCCAAGCTATGTGCAGTGCAGCTTGGCTCTTTCCCTGGTTCCCCTCATTTTGAATCGTAAGTGATTTGAACAGAACTTTTCATTCTGCTCCTACGCCAACGATGTGTTCAAAGTTAATTTGTCATTTTGGGGACTGAGCCTGTTGGCTTTGGCTCTGTTGTAATGAGAATCGTGCCACCTTGCATTTCTCCAGTGCTCTGCAGCTGGCAAAGCTTTCACTCACACATCTCGTTGGATGCTAACAACTACTCCCCTACGTAGGCAAGAACTGAAAGAAGAAGTAAGGAGAGTACAGAAACAGAATTTCTTTACAAGTAGTTTTTTCTCTTGAAATATCTTCAAGAAACATTTTCTCAAACAGACTTCCACATCTTTCTTTTCTCCTAAACTTTTCTTTCCAAGCATAATCTGCACTGGAGATCAAAATTATTCAGAATCAGCTATTGGGGACCCACACAGTCTTGAAACACACTGGAGTGGCATGGTGCATCCTGGACCAGCTCCTCCTTTCCAACACAGCCACCAGCAGGCCCTGGGGTGGAGAGTGCCTCTCTCTGTACCCAGAGGCTGGCAGACCTTGTCTCTTTTACTCCTTCTCACCCAGAATATTATTTCTATAGGGAAATACAAACTTACACTCTTTTGAAAAAAGTCAGAAACTGTCCAGAAACAGCACCTCATCCCTTGATTTTCTATTCTCTCCTAGATACAATTTCTTGTTTTAAGTGCTAAGAATTAAACAAGAGTACAGGCAAAAATCTTCTGCAAAAGACCTCATTAAGGTGTTCAAGAACAAAGATGTCAGTTTGATGACTAAAATGCTCCTGACTCAAGCCATGGTAATTTCAATAGCCTCATATGCATTTGAAAGTTGGACACTGAGTAAGGAAGAATTGATGCATTTGAGTTGTGGTGTTGGAGGAGACTATTAAAGATACTGTGAACTGCTAGAAGAACCCACAAATGTGTTTGATAAGAAGTACAACCAGAATGCTTCTTAGAAGCCAGGATGGCAAGACTTGGTCTCTCCTACTTCAGACATGTTTATCATGCTTGATAAAAGGGAGGGACAGTAAAAAAGAGGGAGACCCTCAATGGGATGGAGTGGTAGCAACAATAGGCCAAGCATAGCAGCAATTGTGAGGTGGGTGCAGGATCAGGCAGTGTTTCGTTCTGTTGTACACAGGGTCGGTATGGGTTGGAACTGACTTGACAGCACCGAACAACAACAACAACAACAAATGGTTAAAGGAGTCCAGGTGAAGCTGTGGGTTAGGTGTTGGACTGTGGAGGCTCAAACCCATCAGTGGCTCCTTGGGAGACAGATGAGGCTGTCTACTCCTGTAAAAATTTATAATTTTTGAAATATCATATAGGGGTCTTATAAGTCTAAAGCAACTCAGTGGCAGTGGGGTGTGGGAAAAGAGCAATGCTAAAATGCTGACTCTTAAAATTTGGATTAAAAAAAAATTTAGAACAATTCCAGTTAAGTTCATTACATAGTTAAGTCCTTATATAAGGCTTTAATAACTCCATGTTGCACTGAATTAAATGTAATTTTTCCAAAAAGCTACCTGCTCTGTTTTAGTGTTTCTTAAACAAGCCTAATCATAAGAATGGTCTGGTATTCTTTTTAAATTCAGACTTTAGATTGTAGTAGAACCTCCTGGAAAGCTAGTTAAAATGAAGGTTCTTGGGCTCCATCGTAGAGATTCTGATTCAGTGGGTCTGAGGTAGGATCCAGGGATCTTTGGCTTTAAAAGAAAAATCTTCAGATGATCTGATACAGACAATCTGATGATGCTCTTTTACAACTTTGTTCTTTTAAGTGTGATCTGCCAACATCCATATTATCTGGGCCATGTTAGTAATACAGAATCTCAAGCCGCACCCTAGACCTCCTGAGCTAGGGTCTGGGTTTTTTTCTTGTTGTTTTTTTAGGTTTTTATTGTGAATTGAGTGCAAGTTTACAGGCCAGATCATCAATTTTCCTTCCACAAATCATACACGTTGTTTCATTACAATGATTATGATCCCCTCCATGTACCATCAGTTAACGGTTTTTCTCTCTACTCATTTTAGCTCTTCAAAAAACAAAAACAAAAAACACTCAGGCATATATAATCATTTAAACCGCCAAACAGCACATTCTGCAAGTCTGTCTTCTGGGCACCAACTCTCAGTCCCTCTCTTTCCATGAATCTAGAGTCCTCAGCTGCTCCCTCTCTCCATGTCCCCATCTCTGCCTCCATCTCTGGTGTTGCTGCTTCTCTGGATAAGGTCCCGCATTCTGCTTATGCTCTTCTCCTTTGATGGTCCTAGGGTCCTCTGTTTCTGGACTATAAGATTAATTATGCCCCCATTTTTGTTACAAAACTTCTACCTTCACAATTGTGACAGTCACAATTAGTCATGATAACAATTACTCACTATTGAATCTTAAGATGCTTAACCCCATCTCTTTTTACCAGACCCATCTAGACATGACAAAAATTATTCAGTGGGTACTCTATCTTCTCCCACACAATCTTAAACTGAAGTCCCTCTTGAAATAAAAGTCATTTCATGCCTTTATCGCCCTCTCATAAAGGAGCTCTGGTAGCGTAGTGGTTACGAATCGGGCTGCGAACCGTAAGGTCAGCGGTTCGAAACTACCAGTCGCTCCGCGGGAGAAAGATGAGGCTTTCTACTCCCGTAAAGATTTACACCCTCGGAAACCCTGTACAGGGTCGCTATGGGTCGGACCCGACTCAATGGCACTTAACAACAACAACAACAACATTTTAGGTAGTTGTCATTGTTTTTATGTGCCATGGAGTCGGTTCCGACTCATAGTGACCCTGTACAGGGTTTCTGAGGCTATAAATCTTTACAGGAGCAGAACGCCTCATATTTCTTCCGCGGAACAGCTAGTAGTTTCGAACTGCTGACCTTGTGGTTCGCAGCCTGATTCGTAACCACTACACTACCAGACCTCCTGTATACAGAGGGTAAATTCATTGAGGCTTGATGTGAAGATTCCTTCACTCTCTGATGATATTTTGAGCTACTACATCCATGAGTATAGGTCAAGTTCATCAAATTGTAGCAATTTGCCCTTGTTTCCTTTATCAAAAATTGTTTTCTTGTTGTTTTTTAAATCTTCCTCTAGTTGAGTTCTGCTTATCAAGCCATCAACGCTAGGTCAGATGAATACTATCTACAAGTTTGGGTGTTCATGTGCGTCTCCCCTTACTTCATATCAGCTGATGCTTCACTCTCAGCTCTAGCCCTCTGTGGCTAAGTCCTTGTCCATGGGTTCAGGTGTCCTCAGGTCTCACCAACTTTGGACCAATCAGTCCTTCCTCTTCTCTCTCTCTTCTCCAGGTCAACGGGAGTCTGTGGACTTTGGTTGAACTCAGCCCATTTCTTCATTGCTGCATTTCTGCCTCTTCCACTCACCAGTAGACCAAGGTGGTGGTCAGAAAGCTTACATGCCTGCTCATGTATTCCCTTTGAGTTTCAGTCTTAGAGGAGGGTTTGTCCTGAAGGAACTTGGTTGCTTGCCTTGATGGCTTCCCGGTGAGGCGAACAACTTGCTTATTCTTGTAGTAGCCAGTCATACTGCCATTTTTGTTTCACACATATTTCATATTGTACATGTTGAGCACCACCAACTGGTTAGCCACCATCCTCCTCCCCATGGCCACAGCCTCATTCTTCAGTTCTGTCTCCCTGGGGCTGTAGGCTGCTCCCAACCCCACCAGTGCTTCAAGGGGCCTGAGCCTAGCACTAAGCATAGAGCCTGGCCCACGGCAGCCCAGGTGAGAGCATCTGGCGGCCAGGCCGCTACTTGGGGGGAGGGGGGAGAGGGAGGGGCTGCCAACAGCACCCTCAGGGCAGATGCCGCTGGACTGGTGGCTGCCCACACTGGCTCAAACTAGGGTCTATGTTTTAATAAGACTCCCAGGTAGTTTGTGTGTGCATTGTCATTTGGGAAGTACTGCACTACAATACACCAACCAACCTCACATCAAATCAAAAATTAAAGCCAAGGCACTACAGATGAATAACCTGGAGCAAGCCTTCTTCCACAATTAACGTGTATTCGATAAATATTTGTTTTCATGGAAGAGAAACTGTAGAAGTCTCATTGTGCAAAATAATGGGTTGACAAACATCTCAAACAAACCAGAAGTCTGGATAAGTGTTACAGTAGATATATGTGTATTCTATATGTTACAGTTGTTTTGTTTTAATAAAATTTTATCGAGTTTTTGGTGAAAGTTTACATAACAAACTAGGTTCCATTGAACAATATCTATACACAGTATTTGGACACCTGGTGTGACGATGTAGGATCAACATTGGCCTGTGAACCACAAGGTCTGCAGTTCAAACCCACCAGCTGCCCCTTAGAAACCCTATACAGGGTCGCTATGAGTCGGATCCAACTTGACAGCACTTATCAACAACATACATGTTGTTCCGTGATACTGATTACGCTTCCCACATTGTATAAATATTCTCCACATTTCTGTTCTGTTTTGCTTTCATTAATCCAGCTTTCTGCCCTGCCCCACCCCTGCCCTCAGCTTATTCATATATGCTTTAGGTTACATGTTGACCATTTGGTTTTATATAGATGATTTTTTTTTTTCAAACACTTGCAGAATTCATGGGAGATATTATTTATTTTATGAGCCAAACTGTAATTTGGATGAAAGGTGACCTCTACGAGCAGTTTCAATTCAAAATTAAAACAGTATCTGAGGATGATTGTCACGGGGGTTCCCTAGCTTTCTGTCTGTCTAGTAAATCTAACCTTTTTGTTTTTGTTTTTAAGAATTAAAGTTGTGTTCTGTAATTTCCTCCCATTCTATCTGGGACCATGTATTGTGTCCATGGCAAGAACAGTATGTAGTGTTAGCCGAGCATTATCTCGTTCTGGTCTCTGGATAGATGTGCCTGTAGTGAATCTTGTGGGCAGTTAGTCCTGTAGACTAGATTCTTCTTTGAGTCTTTGGTTTCCTTCTTTTTCTTTTACTTCACATAAATCTAGACTGATAGTTGTATCTTAGATGACTGCTTTTAAGGTCCTAAATACTATTACTTACCATATCAGGATGTAGAACATAGACTTTATAAATTATGCTGCGTGAGTTCATCAATTTGCCCCACAAGACTATGGTCCTCAGCATTCAAACCTAGTAAACCAATCCTGTGAGGTGTTTGGTTATGTCTAGGAGGTAATCATGACTCTGTTCCCTGTGTGCATTATACGTATGAATATATGTGCAGCACACATTTCATGGGTTGAGTTGTGCCCCTCAAAAATATATGTCACGGAGGAGTCTTCACATCAAGTATCAATGCTATCCCCTCTGTACACAGGATAGATAGGGATGGGCAACTTAGACATTGGCTACCTAAAATGAGGCGGCAATAATGGCACAAAGTGAATGGCTTACAAGGTTTCAATGGGGGAGTTCAGTTTAATGGTGTGTGTGGGAAGAAAGAATCACCACTGAATAGCTGTCATCTTGTCTAGATGGGTCTGGTGAAAAGAGATGGGGATAA
>NW_006408527.1:7287533-7290255 GCF_000296735.1 Chrysochloris asiatica | reverse complement strand
TTAACTTGGCTAGACTATGATTCCCAGCGTTGTGTGCTTGTCCTCCACTTAGTGATCTGATTATTCTCTGTCTGTGATGTGTTGTAAATCCTAGTCTCTACGCCTGTGGTTAAAGTTCCATCTGGGAATGTGCTGTGCATTATGCTAATAAGAACCTGATCATTGAACCTAACCATGTTGATAAGTGAGGAATGAGGGCATATAAAATGTCTAGCATGGTGTAGCTAGATTAGCATGGTAGTAGTCACCACCTGCTCCTCGGAAATCCTATTCAGGGTTGCTGTGTGTTGGAACCGACTCCATAGCACTCAACAACAACAACATTGGACAGTATAGTTTGGAACATGAGTAGACCAGAAATAGGGAAGTACTTTAAAAATGCCAAGAATGGTCACTGGCATTGGTGGAACTGAATATCTATTAAGCATCTTCAACATGCCTAGGAGTGTGGTGGCCCCATACTGTGAACCATAAAGTGCGTGGTTCCAGTCTACCAGCTGCTCTGCGGAGAAAGATGAAGTTCTCTGCTCCCGTGAAACATTAAATCCTTGGAAACTCTATACAGGGTCGCTATGATTTGGAACCGACTCACAGCATTTAACAACAACAATGTGCCCAGCATATTCTAAGAGTTTAAATGCACAGTGATAAAAACACACATCAATAGAGTTCATAGCTTGGTATAGAGGTCAGCTTCAAACTACCAGCTAGTAATTATAGAAAAACAAGTTTGGAGAATACTGTGAAGGAACGAAGCAGAATGTTTTGAGAGTTTGAATCAGAGGGACCTAACATAGGTAGGATTAAGCTGAGTTATGAAACATGACTCTAAGTTAACTAAGAGAAGTAGGAAGCACATTACAAGCAGGAAATGAAAGGTGAAGGCCCTGTAATGATAAGGAGCATGGTGAGTTCTCATAATTAAGATAAAACCAGTTCATCTGGTGTAGTGAGACCAAGCAGTAGCTGTTATTGGGTGAACTGGAGAGATAGGCAAGGGGCAGGCTATGCAGATGATTGGAAGTGTTTTTATTCCAAGGGTGATCGGAAACTTCTGGCAAGTTTGAGCAGAATCCTGGAAGTGAGGGATGTAGAACTTCCAGAGTTAAAACTGGTCCACCATCTCAAGTCGATTCTGATAATGCAAACCATACACGTGACAAAGTAGAACTGTGCTCCATCGGGTTTTCAGTAGCTGATATTTCAGAAGTACAGTGTCAGGACTTTTTCCCAAGGTACTTCTGAGTGGACTCAACCTGCCAACCTTTGGGTTAGTAGCTGAGCGCGAAACTGTTCAGGACACTCAGGGACTCTAAAACTGGGATTGTCTTAGGCAAACCAAGGTTTTGCTGTCTCAAGTAGTTACGTGATTTGATATATTTTTTCCAAAGACCACTCTAGTTGTTGTGTAGAAAAACTAATTGTAGAGGGTTGTTGTTGTTAAGTGTCATTGAGTCAGTTCCGATCCATAATGACCCTGTATAGAGTTTCCAAGGAGTGGCTGCTGAGCTTGAACCACCAACCTTGTGGTTCAAACAGACCTTGCGGTCGAGTGCTTATCCTACAGTGCCGCACCAAGACTCCAAATTGTAGAGGGAAAGGCATGGAATTGATAAAGCCAGTTAAATTACTGGAATCTTTGATAATATCCACAGAAAATGGTAGCTTGGGTCAGAGTGGTAGCAGCAGTATTGAAGAGGTTGGATGTGAGAGAAACGTTGACAATTCTCTCACTGTTGTTAAGTGGATTCCATTCATAGGGACCCTATAGAACAGAGCAGAGTTGCTCCATAGGGTTTCTGAGACTGCACATCTTTATGAGAGCAGAGTCTCATCTTCTCCCTCAAGGCAGCTCATGGGTTTGAGCCACCCACTTTGAGGCTAGCAGCTCAAGGCCTAACCGACTGTACCAACAGGACTCTTAGAAACTTCGGAGGTAAAATTGGCAGGACACAGTGAGAGGTTACAAATGCTTCTTCTAAGACCACCTGGATTAACTCAAATATAAAAGAGAAATCTGTGCCTGAAATCACACAATTGACCACTACAATTATATTCTTTTGAGTTCTGAAACACTCCAGCAGATTCTAGAGGATACCGCCTTCACCAAAGTATAAACTATCTGATGTAGGCCTCAGTTTCAAGAATCAAAGTTATGGGCTCTTTAACCCACTGCCTGTAGGTAAGGGCCACTTAAGCGACATCAGATCACTGTGTTCCTTCCACAAGAAAACCCAACTTCTTTATAGCCTAACAACCGCAATTAACCCCAGGCAGGCTGCCTGCAATTGATGTCAGAACTCTTTCACCTGGTTATATTCTAAAACATTTTCCCTCCTAGTAGAAAGGGTTCCAATAGTTCTATGAACTACTTATTTAGGTTTTACTGGCATGAGAGCTATGCTTCTGACAGTGCTTCCAAATAATCATTTGCTTCATTTTTTCTAAACTCATGTGCTCAATGTTAAGGATATAGTTAATTATGGTTGCCATTGTGTTTTTATGATAATTTTACATTATTTTCAAGATGTTCTATCGTTTGCAGTAACTATTCTATAGGGTTTTCATGACTGTGATCTTTCAAAAGCAGACTACCGTGCCTTTCTTCTAAGGTAGCTCTTAGTGAGTTCAAACTGTCAACCTGTTGGTCAGTTGTTGTTGTTGTTAAGTGCCATGAAGTTGGTTCCAACTCATAGCAACACTGTATGAGGTTTCCAACGAG
>NW_006408527.1:7283918-7287003 GCF_000296735.1 Chrysochloris asiatica | reverse complement strand
AAGGAGTGGCTGGTGGGTTTGAACTAACAACCTTGTGGTTAGTACCACAGTGCTTATCCTACAGTGCTACACCAGGACTCCAAAAAGTACATGTTGTTGTTGTTAAGTGTCATCAAGTCGGTTCCAACTCATAACAACCCTGTATAGGGAGGGTTTCCAAAGAACAGGTGGTGAGTTAGAACTGCTGACCTTCTGATTCACAGCCCAGTGCTGATCCTACAGCGTCACACCAGGAATCCAAAAAGTACATATAACCTCTTAATTGTACCATTCTTTTTTGTATCATAAAAAACTAATTGGTGGCTTTAGAATAAAATGTGAGTAAACAATGACGAAAAAATATTCTTAATGTTATGGACTCAAAATTTACACGAAGCACTTCTTGTTTTGTTTGTCTCCTTTTGTATTAAATCTAAAATCTCCAACAAACCTGTGGGAACTTCTTGGATAGTGTTTTTTTTATATAAGTAAAGTACATATGTTTGTTTTGCAAGATAACAACAAGCAAATCTTAGCATTATTAAATTTTACTCCATGGAGTCCAATTATTTTACACTGTAATATTTAGCAATTTTAACTGAAACAAGTTCATTTCATGATAAGAACAATAAAATTAATGTTAATAAAGGAATTCTGAAAAATGTGACAAATTAGGGGAGTTTAACAGATTTGGGGGCCAATTTTTTTGTGGGGTATGTTTCTCTCTGCCTTATAAAGGTAACAATCCATCCTGCCTCTGTCACTGAGGTGAACTAATTCAGTTAAAAATACTAAAAGGCTGCCCCAACATCTAGTAGTTCCAAGAAAGCAGATGTGGGGATTATGTAGTACTCATCAAATAGCAACCCACTGTCAGGGTCACCTTGAACCTTGAGACCATCGCTGTGAGTTGGAGACAGTGGGTTAGACACATTAAGCAAAGAGATTACCAGAAATGTCTTTATTTTGATTATTTTAAAACCACGAAGTTTCTAAGTAGTGAAGAGTACTTATTGCACAATTGCTGTTTCTGAGAGGAAAAGAAGAAAACACACAGACTTGAAGGCTATTTTATATTTTAAATAAAAGTTCTAACCAAACCAAACCTATTTCTGTGGAGTCAATTCTGAGTCACAGAGACTCTGCAGGACAGAGTAGACCAACCCCATAGGGTTTCCAAACAATACATCTTTATGGCCACCACTCATCTATCAGTGTGTCATACTGTTGTGGCTTGTGTGCTACTGTGATGCTGGAAGCTATGCCACCAATATGTTAAATACCAGCAGGGTCACCCATAGTGGACAGGTTTCAGCAAAGCTTCCAGATTAAGACAGACTAGGAAGAAGAAGAGGCAAACTTTTTCCAAATGTTTAGCCACTGAAACCTTATGAATAACAGCGGAACAGTGTCACATAGGCACAAAATTTTTGAATATTGAAACATCATGAATAGAACCCAAATATTGTCAGGTATCATGCTGGAAGATGAGCCCTTGGTTGGAAGGCACTCAAAATATGTCTGGGGAGCTGGCTACTCCAAGTAGAATGGAACATGATGGCGCAAATGAAGTAAAGCTTTTGGAGCCTTCATGTGCTGATGGGGCATAATTCAAAAGGAGGAAAAACAGTTGTAACCATCCATTAATAATTGGAACATGGAATGTATGAAGTATGCATCTAGGAAAATTGTAAGTTGTCAAAAATGAAATGAAATTTATTAAGGTTGATATCCTATGCATTAGTGAACAAAATGGACTAGTATTGGTCATTTTGAATCTAACCATCATATGGTTTACTATGCTAGGAATGATAAATTAAAGATGAATGGTGTGGCATTCGTTATCAAAAAGATAATTTCAAGATCTATCTTGAAGTATAATGCGGTCTATAGTAGGATAATATCCCTACACCTACAAGAAAGATCAGTTAATACCACTATTATTCAAACTTACACATGAACAAAAAAAGCCATTGGTGATGAAACTGAAGAATTCTAATAACTTCTTCAGTCTGAAATTGATTTAAAATGCAATAAAAATGTATTTCAAATTACTTATGACCAGAATGCAAAGGTTGAAAACAAAGAGGAAGGATCTGTAGTTGGACTATATGGACTTGGTGATAGAAATGATGCTGGAGATCACATGATAGCATTTTGCAAGACCAATAACTTGTTCATTGCAAGTACCTTTTTTTTGTTACAACATAAAAGATGACTATACTCATGGACCTCACGAGATTGAATAAAGAGAAGTCCAATTGGCTACATCTGTGGGAAAAGATGGTGAAAAAGCTCCATATCATCAGTCAAACAATGTCAGAAGCAGATTGTAGAACAATCAATTGCTCACATGCAAATTCAGGCTGAAGCTGAAGCAAATTAAAACAAGTTCACAAGAGCCAAAATGTGACCTTGAACACATCCCACCTGAATTTAGATATCATCTCAAGAACAGATTTGGAAGAAAAAAAAAAAAAAAGGAACAGATTTGATTCATTAGACACTAAAGACCAAACACCAAGTGAGTTGTGGAATGACATCAAAAACGTCATCTAGGGAGAAAGTAAAGGTCATTAAGATGACAAGGAAGTAGGAAAACAGCAAAAGTGATGTCAGAAGAGACTCTGAAACTTATTCTCTAGCACAGAGATGCTAAAGCAAATGGAAGAAATGAGGAGATAAAAGACCTGAATAGGAAATTTCAAAGGGCAGCTCAAGAAGGCAAAGTCAAGTATTATGAAATGTGCAAAGACCTGGAGTTAGAAAACCAAAAGGGAAGAACATGCACAGTATTTCTCAAGCTAAAATAACTGAAGAAAATTCAAGTCACAACTTGCAATATGGAAGGATTCTATGGTCAAAATATTGAATGATGCAGAAAGTATTAAAAGAAGATGGAAGGAATACAATCACTGTACCAAAAAGAAATGGTCAATGTTTGAACATTTCAGGAGATAGTATATGATAAAGAATCAGTGGTACTGATGGATTGAATCCAAGGTGCACCAAAGGCATTGATAAAGAACTAGGCTCCAGGAATCAATAGAATACTAATAGGAGTCTTTCAATAAACTGATGCAGCACTGGAGGCACTCACTCATCT
>NW_006408527.1:7251863-7269639 GCF_000296735.1 Chrysochloris asiatica | reverse complement strand
CAGAGCTCCTTAGCACAGGTAAACATCTTTCTGGTATGCCTGGCTTTCAGCTAAGATCCATCTGATGCCAACAATGATATTCCTTGCTCCACTTCTTCTGAAACTGGCTTGAACCTCTGAAAGTTCTTTGTCAATGTATGGTTGCAGCATTTCTTTATTACCTTTAGTACAAATTTACTTGCATGAGCTATGGAGGATATTGTGCAATGATTTCTGCATTCTGTTGGGTCACCTCTCTTTGGAATGGGCACAAACACGGATCTTTTCCAATCAGTAGGCCACATAATTGTTTTCCAAATTTATTAGCATAGATGAGTGAGTGCCTCCAGTGCTGATTCACTTTGTTGAAAGATTTCAATTTGTATTCTATCAATTCCCAGTGCCTTGTTCTTTGCCAAGGACTTCAGTACACCTTGGACTTCTTCCTTCAGTATCATTGGCTCTAGATTATAGCTACCTCTTCAAATGGTTGAAGATCAACCATTTCTTTTTCGTATAATGGCTCTGCGTATTCCTTCAATCATCTTTTGATGTTTTCTTCATCATTCAGTATTTTGTCCATAGAATGAATCCTTCCATAGTCGAGATTTGAATTTTTTCTTCAGTTCCCTCTGCTTGAGAATTGCCAAGTATGTACTTCCTTTTTGGTTTTCTAACTCCAATCCAGGTCTTTGCACATTTTGTTATAATATCTGGCTTTGTCTTCTTGAGCTGACCTTCTCACTTCTTTCATTTGCTTTAGAATCTCTGCTGGAGAGCAAGTTCCAGAATCTCTTCTGTCATCCATTTTGGTCTTTTCCTTCTCTCTTGTCTTCTCAATGATCTTTTGCTTTCTTCCTGTTTGATGTTCTTGATGTCACCCCATAACTCTCTGGTCTTCGGTCTTTTGTGTTTACCGCATCAAATCTATTCTTCAGATAATCTATAAATTCAGGTAGGATATATTCAAGGTCATATTTTGACTCTCATGGATTTGTCTTCATTTTCTTCAACTTCAACCTGAATTTGCATCTGAGCAGTTGATAGTCTCTGTTCCACAGTTTGCCCTTGGTCTGGTTTGGCTGATGATAGGGAGCTTTTCCACTGTCTCTTTCCACAGATGTAGTCAATTTGATCCCTGTGTATTCCATCTGGTGAGGTCCATGTGTATAGTCATCTTTTATGTTGTTTAAAAAAGGTATTTGCAATAAACAAGTTATTGATCTTGCAAATTCTATCATGCAATCTCCAGCATTGTTTCTATCCCCAAAGCTATATTTTCCAACTATATTGATCCTTCCTCTTTGTTTCCAACCTTTGCATTCTAATTGCCTGTAATTATCAATACATCTGGATGGCATGTTTGATCAATTTCAGACTGAAGAAGTTGATAGAATTCTTTAAGTTCATCATCACTGGCTTTAGTGGTTGGTGCTTTAATTTGAATACCAGTGGTATTAACTGGTCTTCCTTGTAGGTGTATGGATATTATCCTATCACAGACAGCAGTGTACCTCATGACTGATCTGGATATGTCCTTTTTGATGACGAATTTCACACCATACCTCTTCAATTTGTCATTCCCAGCATAGTAAACCATGTGACTGTCAGATTCAAAATGACCTATACCAGTCAATTTTTAACTCACTAATGTCTAGGATATAGGTATTTATATGTTCAATTTCATTTTTGACCATCTCCAGTTTTCCTAGATTCATACTTTGTACGTTCCATGTTCTGATTATTAATAGATTTTTACAGCTGCTTCTCTTTATTTTGAGTTGTAGCCATTAAGAAAATGAAGATCCCAAAGGTATGCTTTACTTAATTCAATCTCCAGCCCCACATCAGGAAATACTGCTTCATCTTCATTAGAATGGCAGTGACCAAGACAATGAGAAACAGCTCCATTCGCATCATCACAGTCAACTGTACTTTGAGGAGGCAGCTCTTCCCCAGTCGCATTTTGAGTGCCTTCCAACCTGAGGGGCTTGTCTTCTGGCACTATATCTGCCAATATTCTGTGCTCTTCATCATGTTTCAGTATTCAGTAATATAGTGCTGATAACGTTCCTCTGCTATTCGTAAGGTTTTCAGTGATTAAATTTTTGGAAGTAGTTTATCTCTCCTTCTTCCTAGTTTGTCTTCATCTGGAAGCTAGCTGAAACCTGTCCAGCGGGGGTGACCCCACTGGTTTTTAAAATATCAGTGACATAGCTTCCAATATCACAGCAACCCACAAACTTATGCTTGTTTACTTGTGCTTTATTATTTAAAGTCATTCAGCTGTGTGGATCATAACAAACTCTGGATTACTTTGGGAAGAAGGGGTATTCCACACACTTAATTGTGCTCATGAAGAACCTGTACATAGACCAAGAGGTAGTCATTTGATCAGAACAAGGGGATACTGAATGGTTTGAAATCAGGAAAGTTATGCTATACTTAATTCAATCTCCAGTCCCACATCAGGAAATGCTCCTTCATCCTCATTAGAATGGCAGTGACCAAGACAATGGGAAATAGCTGGTGTTGGCAAGGTTTTGTAAAAACTAGAAGCCTATATGCTTGGTACTGGGTTTCCACATACCTTCAATTTATAAAAAAACAAACAAACCAAAACCCCAGTACCTGTGAAGCACAATAAAACAAGGTATACCTGTACTAACTCTTTACACCTTACATTTCAACTGGATATAGCGAAAAAAACACACTGTGGTTTTAACCTCAAGGTTTGTCACTACAAATATACACTGACCTGTGAGGCCATGATTTCAACAAACTCTAAGTACAAATTGTTCTTTCATGCAGGAGGCAGCATGATATGACAGATAGAGCTTAGCCTCTGGCATTGAAAAACTGGCTCCTAATCCAGCTCTGTCTCTATTAACAGTGAAGCTTCAGTTTATTCTAATTCCTGTCACACTCTCCTCACAGAGTTATTGTTGAACGTGCACTGAGCTAAGGCATGGGATTCTATGGGGATTCTATGTAAACGGCCAAGTATCATTCAAACACTCCTGTGGTTCTTGCTCATTTCCCATCTTCATGCTTTCTTCTGTAGACTGGCTGTCTCCTCTGCAGAGGAATGGGCTTACGAGGTGTGGCAGTGCCCTGTACCAGAGGAAACAAGACCAGCTGAGTGGTACACTTATGCAATGCCTACTTCTTTGTAGCTAAGTCACTTCCTTAGTTTCATCAAGGGTCAAACTATGACTTCATCCCATGTCATTCAGGAAATCCTCCCACACAATGAGTAGATCTATCTTTCGTAAAAGTCTGTCCAGACCTCAGTTTGATACCTGCAGACTGAAGAGGATCTAAGAGATAGATATGAAAATCACAGTAGGGATCAGGAGAACAAACAAGCTTTATCCTCATTATCTTAATCACAGAGTCAAGGCTTTGTCCCCAGCATGAAGGAATCACAGGGGGAATTCTATGCTTTATCATAATGCTCATTGCATTATCTGCGCCACTGCTTCCTACCTTAGTATACAATTAAGGACTGACTGCACAAGAGATAAACAGCATGAAGATTTGATGATAGTGAAAGCCTATCATTTTAACATGTGGTTTCTCAACAAGGCTCAATGGCATAGTGACAAGAGTGTGATCCTAGAATCAGTCTGTCCTTGGGTTCAAGTTCTGGCTTTGTCCCTTAATAGCCATGTGACCCTGGCAATCTATTTAACTTTTCTATGCCTCCATTTTCTTATCTGTAAGAAGGATATAATTATAGTAATTCATAGAGATTACTGTTAGAACTGAATAAAATACATACAATCCTTGTCATATGACAAGCTCATTATGCATTTTTGCTATCGTATTTCTTTCACATAAAATGCTCATAGGAAACTGTAATGCGTGACAGAGTTGTACAGTTCACAGAAACTATATAATGTATTAGTTGCATAAAAATATGGTAGTAGTAGTATTCATGAAATTTAATTGATTAAACTAAGAAAATGCCATAGCCCATGAAAGTATTGTAGCTGATTTTTTAAAAACAATTTCTACATGCATAATTTATGGCCCATTATCATAAATGCAGTGCCCCCCTGTGAAAAACCTGTCCCCTTTTTCTTTCTTCCCAGCCCTGGTAATCATTAATATTCTTTGGTTTCTATACATTTGCTTATTTCGTATAAGTGAGATCAAACAGCATTTGTTCTTTTGTGACGGACTGATTTCACTCAGCATGTTTTCAAAGTTCATCCATGTTGTGGTATGCCTCAGGAATTTATGACTAAGTAATATTTCTTATGACCGAGTCCTGTATGGTACTAACTGCAAAGTCAGCAGTTCAAACCCACCAGTCACTCCTCAGAAACCTATACAGGGGTTGCTATGAGTCGGAACCTACTTGATGGTACTTAACAACAATAACAATAATATTCCATTGTGAGTATCTATAGACATGTGCTATTTAACCCCTAAGGAGCTCTGACAGCATAGTGGTTACGAATCGTGCTGCGAGCCTTAAGGTCAGCAGTTCGAAACTACCAGGAGCTCCACGGGAGAAAGATGAGGTTTTCTGCTCCTGTAAAGATTTACAGCCTCGGAAACCCTGTACAGGGTCACTATGGGTCAGAACTGACTCGATGGTACTTAATAACAACAACATGTAACCCCTATGATATTCTGTAAAATAAGACCCTATGTGATTTAGATGTTTTGTGAACACTCTATTTAAACCTCAGGGGAACCTGCTTCTGGTCATCCTTGTCACTGCTACCTCTGTTACTGCTACGGAGCTGCTGGCAGAGGTTGGAGAAGTGGGTGGTACCACAATAGTGACTCAGAGATCAGTGGCTGGAGCAGAATGAGAGGAAGCAAGCAGGGAGGCGACCGAGTGTATCAGACCCTGACCACTGTTCTGTCTGCCTGAGCAGCAAAACAGCCTGCACCCTGCTGCACTCCTGCCACACCCACAGCCAAATCCTCTCACTAACCTGCCTGTATCCCACCTGTAGTCCTTTGCTTACTTTAGAGAACAATTTCATATGGGCTTCACAAAAACATATGAAACTCTTCACTACAGATTAGTTACTAAGCACAAGTAAACCCATGCTTATCTTAATTATAAAAGAGTCTGACACTGACCATTTTACATTCCCAGGAGCAATTGATAAGGATTCTAGTTTCTACAAAACCTTGCCAGCACCAGCTGTTTTCCATTGTCTTGGTCACTGCCATTCTAATGAGGATGAAGGAGCATTTCCTGGGGTGGGGCTGGAGTCCAAGCTACTCAGGGCCCCTCAAGTCAGAACCAACTCCACAGCACTTAACAACAACAGCTAATGAGAAGGAGCCCTGGTGGCGCAGTAGGATAAGCACTGGATCACTAACCACAAAGCTGACAATTCAAATCCACTGATCACTCCATGGGAGAAAGATGAGGCTGTCTACTCCAATAAAGATTTACAGTCTCAAAAACACTATACAGGGTCACTGTGAGTTGGAATCGATTCGATGCTAGTGTGTTTGGTTTTCAGATAATGGCTAATGAGGATTCCTGGTGGCACTGTGGGCTAACTATTGGGCTGAAAACTACAAGGCTGGCAGTGCAAATATACCAACAGCTCCAAGGGACAAAGATGAAGCTATCTGCTTCCTTAACGATGTACAGTCTTGGAAACCCTAATGGGTTTTTTATGAGCAAAGCATTGACCAGCAAAGGAAGCATCAAAAGGAAATGGAAGGAATTCACAGAGCCACTATACTAAAAAGAATGAGTTGACATTCAAACATTTTAGAAGGTAGCATATGATCAAGAACCAGTGGTTCCCACATGATCCACAGGCTTCTCTAATCTGAGTCCAGAAGAACTAGATGGGACAAGGGTACCACCATCAACCACTTTGACCAAGACCACAATGTTGGTGTTGTGAAGTGTCATCGAGTCGATTCCGACCCATAGTCACCCTGTATAAGGTTTCCAAGGAGCAGGTGATGAGCTTGAACCACCGATCTTGCAGTTCAAATGGCTTTGCAGTCTTGCATATCAACCCACAATACCACACCAGGACTCCAAGACCACAATAGAAGGTTCCAATTTGAATGGGTAAAAAATGTGAAACTAATTCAAAAGCACACACATAAAATAGACCAGACTTACTTGTTTGAAAGAGACTAGAGGAACCGGTGGCATGAAGCCCTGTCGTGGCTCTGTGGGTTAATGCTCTGGACTGCAAGGTCGATTTGAAATGAAAGGTTGGTGGTTCAAGTTCATCATCTGCTCCTCAGAAACCCTATACAGGGTTGCTATGAGTTGGGAACGACTCCATGGCACTTAACTGCTGCTTGGAAATCCCATACAGAGTTGATATGAGTTGGAACCAACTCGATGGCAATTAACAACAACAACAACATAGAGCGAATAGAGTCCTGGTGTGGCACTGTAGGATAAGAACTGGACTGTGGATCACAAGATTGACAGTTTAAAACTACCAGCCTCTCCTCAGAACCCATGGTCTTTTTTATGATTCTGTACTATGGGTTGAAACCGACTCTACAGCACTTAACAACAACATAGAGCAAAAATACTCATAAATAATGTTCAACTTTTGCTCAGGGATGGGAAGACGGGATGGGACAAGGAAATAGGAAGACCAGGGAGGAAATAGAGATCACACTGACACATGGAGGACATTGCAGCCAATGTCATGGAACAATGTGTGTATGACCTATTGATAGGAAAACTGATGTGCTATGTAAACTTCACCTAATGCATAATAAAATGTTTCTTTAAAAGAAACAATGGTCCTGAAGAACGAAGTTCAAGCTGTACTGATGGTACACGGGTACCACCATCAACCACTTTGACCACAAGTTTGGTTTGAAAAACAAGGCTCCAAGAACTGACAGAATACCAACTGATTTATTTAACCAACCAGGTGCAACTCTGGAAGAGCTCACTTGTCTATGCCAAAAAATTTGGGAGACAGTTTACCTGGCCAAGTAACTGGAAGAGACCCATATTCATGCCCATTCGGAATAAAGATGATCAAACAGAATGAGGAAATTATTGAACATTAGCATTAATATCACATACAACTAAAATTTTGCTGAAGATATTTTTGTAATAGTTGCAGCAATACATTGACAGGAAACTGCCAGAAATTCAAGTTGGATTCAAAAGAGGTTGTAGAAAAGGGAAATTATGGCTGATGTCTGATGGGAAGCAAAGAACACTAGGAAGACGTTCACCTGTATTTTATTGACTATGTAAAGGCATAATACTGTGTGGGTCAGAATAAATTATGGATAATATTGTGAAGAATGCAAATTCTGTAACAATTAATTGTGCTCATGAAAAACCTATATCTAGATCAAGAGGCAAATTGTTTGAACAGAACAAGGGATACTTTGTAGTTTAAAATCAGGAAACATTATATTCTTTCACCATATTTATTCAAAATGTATGCTGAGCAAAAAAAATCCATGCAGCTGGTAAGTCAAAAAGTTTTGCAGTTTTGCTACTACGGTTCCAGTTCAGACATGCATGGGTTTATTCCAAACAAAATGTGTTTAAACATGTATCTACAATCAAGGAATGAGTGAAGACAAGTTCTCTCAGTAATAAACTTATCTTAGTGTTGTAGTTGTTATGTGCTGTGGAGTCAGTTCTGACTTACAGTGACTCTATATAGGGTTTTCAAGTGGCAACTGGTGTGTTTGAACCACCAATCTTGTGGCTAGCTGTCCAGTGCTCATCCTACAGCACCACACCAGGACTCCTGTAGTCTCATATCTTAAGAGATAAGGTTTAGTCTGGGAACTCAGTACCATAGTCCTGGGAGACCCAGGGTCAATTGACATAACATAATCCACATAGCCAATGTTCTACATCCTACTTTGGTGAGTAGCAACTAGGCTCTTAAAGCTCATGAATGGCCATCTAAGGTGCATTGGTCTGTCTGTCTAGAAAAATGAACAGTAATGAAAACTGTATATGCTTGGAAACAATCCAATGGGTTAATGGACCACTGGAACATTAGTCTCTATGACTCTGAGACCAGAAGAACTAGATGGTGCTAGGATACCACTATTCACTGCTCAGAAAGGAATCACATTAGCAGGTCCTGGAGAGGATGGGAAAAATGTGGAAAAACTCAAAATCATAAAAATAAAAAAATAAAAAAAAACCATGCTTTTACTGGTTGAATAGAGACTGGTGGAACCCCAAGACAATGGCTTTTGGTCACCCTTCAGGTCTGGAACTAAACTGACATCTATGGCTCAATTTTCAGTCAATCAAGAGAAAGTTACACATGGGAGATAGCAAGACTAATAAGGTATGCACACCATAGAATGCTCAACCATTCAAGAGAAAAAGACCTTGGACAAAGTTCAGGAGGGTTGGGAAAGAAGGAGAAATGGAAACACAGGAGGAAGTGGGAAAAGTGATGTTGCATGGAGGGAATTGCAATCATTGAGATGTAACAAAGTATAGGATTTGTTGAATGTAAAACAGATTATCTACTCTGTAGATATTCACTCAATTCACAATAAAAAGCTAAAAACAAATAGTTCAGTCAAAGTAGTGTCTCCTGTGAGGGATCTGTAGGGCCCAGTTATGTTCAAGGCAGAGAGGTCAGCTCAGAAGAGCACAGGATACTTAGTAAGGCTTATTATAAAGAAGTTTTAAGAAAATTGAAAACTGAATTTGTGAGAAAAAGGACAGGCAGGTTGCTCTGAGGAATTTTTTTTCCCATCACAACAATGCACCTGCTCCTTTTTTGAAAGCAGCAAGGGCTGCCCTATGAGAATTTGCGTTGGGAAGCCTAACCACATTCACCCTCTAGCCTGGATCTTGCCCCTTCAGACTTCTTTGAGTTCTCATAACTCAGAGAATGTTTAAAGGGGCATAAGTTGGGTCCCTTGAGGATGTCAACACTACTTTTTTATATGGTGTAAATCAAAGAGGGAAGAATTCTTCGGGAAGGATTAGAGAGATAGAAACACAGACTTTAGAAGTATATACACCTTGATAGAAGATATGCCAAGAAACAGTAGCTTCACATTTTTATTTATGTATTTTTTTAAAGAAGACAATGAGATAATATTTTAAATATATATTTTTAATGTTTTAGTGTGAATTATGTGATAGCTTACATGGGAGAACATTAACTTTAATTTCATCAAATCGTATATCATTTCCTTGCCATGGTTACAGTCCTCTCCATGCATCATCAACCAACCAAAGGGTATACACTGCAAGCCTGCCCCCGAGTCATCAGCACACAGCTCCTCTTCCTCTCTGGATCTAAAGTCTACAGCTGCTCCATCTCTCCACATCATCCTCTCTGCCTCCATCTCTGGCATCACTGCTTCTCTGGGTAGGGTCCCGCTCTCTGCTCTTCTCCCTTGATGGTCCCAGGGACCTCCATTCCTAGACTGCAAAGTCAATCACGCCCACATTTTTATATTTTTGTTTAATTAAAGTTTCTATGATTTTGTAGCTATGTATATTTGACTTATCCTCAAATATGAAGAAGAAAGTGGCATCAAAATTGGAGAAAGACTGATTCACAACCTAAGATATGCAGATAACACAACCTTGACTGCTGAAAGAAAAGAGGATTGGAAGAATTTACTGATGAAGAACAAAGATTACAGCTTCCAGTACAGAACATCAAGAAAACAAAAATGTTCAATATTGAACCAATAAGCAACATCTTGCTAAACAGAGAAAATATTGACCTAGTCAAGGATTTCATTTTACTTGGATACACAATTAATGTCCAAGAAAGCAGCAGCCAAGAAATCAAAATGATGTATTGCACTGTGCAAATTTGCTGCAACAGATCTCTTTTACAGATGTCGGTTTAAAGACTAAGGTGCACCTAACCCAAACTAAGGTATTTTCAATCACTTCATATGTATGTGGAAGGTGGACAATGAATGGGGAGACCAAAAAAGAATTGATGCCTTTGAATTATGGTGTTGGCCACGAATATTGAATATCCCATGGGCTATCAGAAGAATGAACATTTGTCTTGGAGAAAGTACAGCCAGAATGCTCCTCAGAAGTAAGTATGGCGAGGCTTGATTTTATAGACTTTGGACCTGGTTATCAGACGGGAGCAAGCCCTGGAGAAGGACTTTACACTTGGTAAAGAAGAGGGTCAGTGAAAAAGAGGAAGACTCTCAACAAGAAGCACTGATAGTGGCTGCAACAATGGACTCAAATATAGCCTGGACCCAGTAGTGTTTCAACCCGTTGTACACAGTGTTGCTATGGGCCAGAACTGATGCCACATCACCTAACAACAACAATCGCTAATGATGTTGACATTTAAGAGATTTCTATTTGAGGGCCACTCCAGAGATCTTCAAACTGTAACATGCATAAGGATCACTACAAATAATCTTTTAAAATGATAATTCCTAGTTTTTACTTGATTCAGTAGTCAGGCAGAGCACATGACTGTAGCAGGCCCTTTCCTCTAGTACTCTGATTTAGGTCCATGGATATTCTTTAAATTTACTTTTTTTGTTGTTTTTTTTTTCTTAAGTTTTTATTGTGAATTCAGTGATTGTTTACATAGAAGAACATCGGTTTTACACTCTTTGTTTCATCACAATGATTACAGTCCCCTCCGTGCATCAACAGTATTTGCTTCTATTGCCTCTGGTTTTGTTTGTTACTTTGTTTGTTTGTTTTGGGGGGAGAGGTACACAAAAAAACTCAGGAATATATAATCATTTAAACAACCAAAGGGCACATTCTGCAAGCCTGCCTCCTGGCCACCAGCACTCAGTCCCTCCTTCCATGAGTCTGGAGTTCTCAGCTGCTCCCTCTCTCTAGGTCTTCATCTCTGCCTCCATCTCTGGTGTTGCCGCTTCTCTGGATAGGGTTCCACATTCCACTCATGCTTTTCTCCATGATGGCCCTCAGGTCCTCTGTTCCTAGACTATAAGATTAACTATCCCCTCCTTTTTGTTGCAGAACTTTTACCTTTACAGTTGTGACAGTTGCAATTAATCATGATAACAATTACTCACTATTGAATCATTAGAATCTTATTCCCATCTCTTTTCACCAGATACGTCTAGACAAAATGAGAACGATTTAGTGAGGACTCTACCTTTCCACACACACTCTAAAACTAAACTCCCTCTTGAAACCTTGTAAGTCAGTCACTTTGTGCCTTTATCACCCCCTCATTTTAGGTAACCAATGCCTAAGTTGCCTGTCCCTATCAACCTTGTATATAGAGGGGATAGGATTGATACTTGAGGTGAAGACTCCTCCCTTCTCAGTTGGTATTTTAAGCTACCACATCGATAAGTATAGGTCAAGTTCATCACACTGTAGCAACTTACGCTTGTTTCCTTTGTCAAAAATTGTTTTTTTTATCTTCCTCTAGTCAAGTTCTGATCATCAAGCCATTGACGCTAGGTCAAATGGATACTATCTGCAAGTTTGGGTATTCTTGTGCACCTCCCCTTTAATTTACTTCTAATTTTGAAATAATTTCAAATATTACAGAAAAGCTGCAAAAAATTCTCTCATATACCCTTACCAAGATTCATCAATTATAAACATTTTGTCACATTTGCTTTCTTTCTATCTTACATCTCAATCTCCATAGATTTTTCCTAAGTCATTTGAAAGTAGGCTATTTGCTTCAGATCTCTTCAGTGCTTAACACTTGAGTATGTATTTCCTTAGAACAAGAATATTTTCTCAAAATAACCATTGTTTAGTCATCAAATTCAGGAAACTTAACATTGATAAGACACTTTCATCTATTACGTAATTAATATTCCAATTTTACTGATTGTCTCAATAACACCTTTTCTCAGCATTTTTTTCTCAGAGTTTGATAATTCATTTAGTGTGATGTCTCTTACTTAGGCTCCTTTAATCTGGAACTGTGCCTTAGCCTGTCTTTGTTTATTGACACTGACGATTTTTAAAGACTGCAAGCCAACTATTTTATAGGGCATCCCTCCTTGTGGTTTTGGCTGATGTTTCCTTGTGAGTAGATTTGGACTCTGTACTTTTGGCTAGAATCCTATCTAACTAATGTGTCCTTTTCTGGGTACCCTATCAAAAGACATATGATGTCCATTTGCCTCTTAATGGTGTGATGGACCACATTCTGAGAAATATTCAACTAGCCACTTCCTGTTGTAAGAGGCTTCAGAACCTATAGTGAAAAAACAGCAAAAGCAAGCTTTTACTAATCTTAATATTCTAATTGTTGGTTTGTCTATGGGTTTATCCATCTATTGCCTGAGATATTTCAGAAGATAGTTGCATATTAACCAGAGTTGCTAGTACACTCAAGATCACAACACATTTTCATTTTTAACTTATATAACTTCCAGTCAATATTTTCAAGGACTATGGAATTTATATAATTCCCCACATAAAATGTGATTTCATTCTCAGTAATTCTAGATGATGGTTAATACAGATAATCTATATTATGTATCATGTAATATAACTGGACCCATACAGGGTTTTGTTGGTAATTTGAGGTTAGTAGCATTAACTTTAGTCTGAAATTGATCAAACATGCAATCAAGATGTATAGATAATTACTGGCGTTTGGAATACAAACATTGGAAGCAAAGAAAAGGCATCAGTAATTGCAGAATACGGCCTTGGTGATAGAAACAATGTTGGAGATCGCATGATAGAATATTGCAAGACCACTGACTTCTTCATTGCAAATACCTTTTTTTCAAGAATATAAAACACGACTGTACACATGGACCTCACCAGATGGAATACACAGATCAAATTGACTACACCTATGGAAAGAGACAATGGAAAAGCTCCATATCATCAACCAAAACAAGGTCAGAGGCAGTCTGTGGAACAGACCATCAATTGCTCCTATGCAAATTCAGGTTGAAGCTGAAGAAAATGAAAACAAGTTTACAAGAGCCAAAATATGATCTTGGATATATCCCAATTGAATTTAGAGTTCATCTGAAAAACAGATTTAATGCATTAGACACTAGTGACTGAAGACCAGAGAGTTGTGGGATGACATCAAGAATATATAGGAAGAAGACAAAAGATAATTAAGAAGACAAGAAAGAAGGAAAAGACAAAAATGGATGTCAGAAGAAACTGTGAAATTTGCTTTCCTGAGCAGAGATGCTAAAACAAATGGAAGAAACGAGGAGGTAAAAGAGCTGAACAGAAAATTTCAAAGGAAAGCTTAAGAAGGCAAAGTCAAATATTATAATGAAATGTGCAAAGACCTGGAGTTAGAAAACCAAAAGGGAAGAACAAGCTCAGCATTTCAGCTGAGAGAACTGAAGAAAAAATTCAAGAATTAGCTTGCAATATTGAAGGATTCTGTGGGCAAAATGAAGTCCTGGTGTGGCGCTTGGGTTAACGTGCTGGACTGCAAAGTCATTTGAACTGCAAGGTTGGTGGTTCAAGCTCATCAGCTGCTCCTAGGAAACTGGAAACTTTCCAAGGTCATAGTTTGGAAAGTGATATTTCAATACTGTAAACTGAATGCCAGGGATACTTACTGATACTGGATTGATCCTCATTTCTAGGCCTCCTCAGTTGTGTTTTGAGTGCCTTCCAAACTGAGGTGCTCATCTTCTGGCACTATATCTGACAATATTCTGGTACATGGTCACCATGTTTCAATTTCCAATTTCTGATGCTGACAGTGTTCTACTGCTATTCATAAGGTTTTCAGTGACTAAATATTCAGAAGTAGTCCATCTCTCTTTCTTCCTAGTCTTTCTTAGTCTGGAAACTCAGCTGAAACCTGTCCACCATGGGTGACCCTGTGGGCATTTAAAATACCGATGGCATAGCTTCCAGAATCACAGCAACACTCAAGCCACCACAGTATGACAAACTGACAGGCGAGCTAAGATGTCAGTTTGAGGATGAAGATGCACCTGACCCATGCCATGGTATTTTCAATAGCCTCATATGTGTTTGAAAGTTGGACAATGAATAAAGAAGACTGTAAAAGAATTGATGCTTTTGAGTTATGGTGTTGTAGAAGACTATTAAAGGTACCATGGATTGCCAGAAGAACAAACAAATCTGTGTTGGAAGAAGTACAGGCAGAATGCTCCTTAGAAACTAGGATGGTCAGACTTCATCTTTCATACTACAGACATATTATCAGGAGGGACTAGTTCCTAGAGAAGGACATCATATTTGGTAAAGAGGAGGGTCAGCGAAAAAGTGGAAGATCCCCAACAAGATGGATTGGTACAGTGGCAGCAGCAATGAGTTCAAGCCATTGGATCAGGACCAGGCAGTGTTTCATTCTATTGTGCACAAGGTCTCTATGAGTCAGTACAAACTGGACGGCACCTAACATAGCTAGTGCTAACTGTATTTAACTGTGCAAATGAACGTTGTGCCTTTACTAATTCTTCAGAATGTATACTAAAAATGGGCTCTCACAACTGAGGTTATATATAATTCACAGAGAGAATTAAACAGAGGGATAAAAATACATGCACAAGTCTTGGGTGCTGCATAGACAGATTGTTAGAAAATGCCTGTTTGAGGAGTGATAAGCATAGTAGTTACGAATCAGGCTGCTAATCTCATGGTCAGCAGTTAGAAAATACCAGCTGTTCCACAGGAGAAAAATGAGGCTTTCTACTCCTGTAAAGATGTACAGCCTCGGAAACCCTGTACAGGGTCGCTATGAGTTGGAACCGATTCCACGGCACATAACAACAACAACAGACAGATAACCCTGTACAGGGTTGCTATAAGTCAGAACCGATTCCACGGTACATAACAACAACAACAACAACAACAACAGACAGATAACACAGGCCTCCTTAATGCTTTATGAGTTCCTACTGATGCTTCATTAACATTTATATTTTCTTTACTCAACACACAAAACATGTGGTTCTTATAGACACATGATTTGGTGGAATTAGAAAATTCTATAATTACTTGTTTACTTTATTCAACATTAAAAACACTGTCTTAGAATAATACTAATATTACCACTACAACTGTAATTACTGAAATCATGTTTTCTGATATACATGTTCTCCATTCATGTCCAACTTCATGTTGTGTAGTTGTCCCTGGATGGTGCAAATGAGTAACACACTTGGCTACTAACCAAAACATTTGAATCCACCCAGAGATGTCTTAGAAGAAAGATCTAGAAGAAAGCCCTAGTGATCTACCTCTAAAAAAACAGCCACGGAGAACCCTATGGAGCAGTTTTACTTTGCACACATGGGTTCACCATGAGTGGACTCTACTAGATAGCAACTGATTTATTTGCTGTTGTTTTCCATATCTATGCACCTCAACATATAACCACTGCATATTATAATCTTTTAATGAAGTAGTCTTAGTTATACAAATGACCACTAGTCCTCACGCTGAGATCTTTCTGACCTTTTTTGGGTGTCTAAGCTTATTCACCATTTTTCAGGAAAGACTCAGGCTTACAGTATCCCTTTAGTTCTTGAATATGATGATATTTGGTTCTTTCTAATCGTGAAAATCATGTTGATATTCTCATATAAAATCCTTAGTTTACAGGTTTTTTTTCCTTATATGTCTGAACTATTTTACACATTGCCTTTGGCCATAGAGCATTATTGTCAAAATTCTGAGGTAATCTAATTTTACTTCTCTTACAAGTCACTTTTTCTTTAAAGTGAAATACTTTTAATAGAATATGTCTTGGTATTGGTCATTCTGGGTTTATATTCTCAGGTATACGATGTGTCTTTTCAATATGTAGTTTTAGATTTTTTTTTTTTAAATTTCAGGAACATTTTCTTGAATTCTAGTTTTTTCATGTATTTTACCATCCTTTACTTTGGTTTGATTCTTATAGGGATCCCTGTTATTCATATGTTCATTATTCTTTGCCTATCTTCAGTATTTGTTAATCTTTCAGAAATTCTTGTAAACATTTTCTTCATTTCTTCTTGATGTTAATTTTTTTCCCTGTTTCACTTTTTATTTCTCTTAAGTTATTATCTATTTTATTTATTAATACTTGTATTCCTTTTAATTTAGTCTTCATATTTAAAATTAATTTTCAATTAGAAATTTGATCATGGATGATATCTTATAGATTTTCGACAAAGGAAGAAGACCATTCAAGGGATGTAAGAAACAGTGTGGAGATGGCATCTGACCCCTTTGACATCACAAGAGGAAGGAGAATCAAACTCCACATTAGCCAAAAGCTGTTTCTTTTGAGCCAGGAATCAGACATGCCTTCACCTTCCCTACCTTATTATCAATTCTCCCTCCTAAAGCCCTCTCTCTATATATCCCTGCTGGGTTTGATAATTCATTGCCACACAGAACTAACAGAAAATACTCATGATTATGGTGTTAATTAGGGAAGTTAGCAGGTTTTAATTTAGTATCAGAAATGATCAGGACACAATTCTTCAGTCAGGATAGCCTCTTTGCCCTGTCTGCAGGCAGGCTTCTCTTTGACCCTTGAACTCTTGGTCTGGCCTTATGTTAATAATGTAAAATGATTGCATCACCATGATGTGAACTATTCAGTAGGCTCCGTATTTAGGCTGGTGTCATAACTTATAAGACTGCTGTAACCTTAATGGAACTCATGTTGAAAAATGAAGTTTATTTTTATCCTTTAATTCCACTTTTCCACAGACTTTTTAGAGAACTGTCACATATATTGTTTGATTTATATTTTAATGATAAAATATTCTATCATATTAAAAATCTAACTTCAATGAAAAATTTGTGCTTGAGTCTTTATTAATTTTTTTAACTTCTTCTAGGCAAAGAAGTCATCAAGCCTAAGTCTCCACGTATGTAATGTGCATGTAAAAATAAGTAAATAGTACAGAAATACCAAATGCATGCTTTTGCTCAGTCCCATTGCTTAAAGACAATATTTGTGTAAAGAACATTCCTACTACCTTTAGTGTATTTCTGAGAACACGCTAAATTTAATTTTTTCTCCATTCTTTATCCATTGAAGGAAAAAACGAAAAAGTATTTAATTAAAATCTTAATTAACATTACCATTTTTGCTCAGGATAATCCTTTTTGAGATTGACAGCAAAGGACCTTGATTATCTATTTGTATTTATTTGTATGTTATTGTTGTTGTTAAGTCACACTGAGTAGGTTCCGACCCATAGAGACACTGAATAGGGTTTCTGAGGAGCAGCTGGTGAGCTTGAACCACTGATCTTGCAGTTCAAATGGCTATGAAGTCTGATGCATTAACCCACAGCTCCACACCAGGACTCCATTTATTTGTATAGGAAAAGGAAAATTAATAGTGGCAGAAGATAGAAATACAGAAAATATTAATAATATGAGGGTGGCTTCAAAATATTCAAGGTGAAATTTTATCCTCTATAAATTCCAATTTTCCATGAACTTTTTGAAAACCCCACTTATGTAAAAATAAATATGCATGAGTAAAATGACAGAAAGCAAATCACCTTCCTATATAATCATAGTTGCTAATGTTTGTCTATTTTTTTAGAGCCACAAGTTAAAAAAGAAGAGAAATCAGGTATGTACAGCAAGTATAGATTCTTAAATGCTTTCTGCATTTATAATGAAATAGTATAATATTTCTTTGCAAATTCAATGTTCTAAAAAAGCTTATCTTTGCTTACCATTAAAAAGCAAATATATATATATATATACACATTGGTGATTATGTGTCGTGGAGTCGGTTCCGACTCATAGTGACCTTGTATAGGGTTCCTGAGGCTGTAGACCTTTATGGGAGCAGAAGGCCTCATATTTCTTCCATGGAACAGCTGGTAGTTTCGAACTGCTGACCTTGAGGTT
>NW_006408527.1:7239866-7251763 GCF_000296735.1 Chrysochloris asiatica | reverse complement strand
ATGTAAATATATGTATAAGAGTGAGACATTAAATTGCTGATTAAAGCTCTAAGTGACTATATGTGTATAGAGAGAAAGTTACAGATAAGTAATTTTTCTGTGGAATTATTAGGCAAAGATCTAGCTTATTGGGGAATAACCCCCAAATACCAGGATTTATAGATCTGAGAAACTGCTGTCACTCTCCCAGGGAAGGAATTTTCTCATCTCCTGCCTCGTGTGTTTATAACAGTGACTGCTAGGAAACAAAGCATAGAGAGGGTTTTGAGTCCCACTGTTCCAAGTGTAAGAAATCCTGGTGGTGTCGTGGGTTAAGCATTGTGCTGCTAAACACAAGGATCATAGTTCAAATCACCAGCTATTCCATGGGAGAAAGGTGAGGCTATCTGCTCCCTATAAAGATTTTCAGTTTTGAAAACCTATGGAACAATTCGACTTTGTCCTATATGGTTGCTGATTATCAGAATCAGTTCTATGGTAGTAGGTGTGTTCAGTATGCAGACTTTCACACAGTGCTTCAGTTCTTAGTTAAGATACTTCACCACCCTTACGTCAACCTCAGCAAGGATACCGTTTCTCCTTTCAAGTGAATAAAATTGGATCTAGTCTCCTACTTGTGTGGAAGTGCCTGGGTGGGCTTAGCAGTCAGTCTTGGAGGAATCTGCCTCTTCTTTGTACAAATGTTCACTCCATCCTTTGATCTTCAGTTCTACTCCAACCAGGTACCTGCAATTTCTTTCTGGGATCCTGTATGGGCCTTGTCTTATGTCTTCTTGTTACCTCTCAAAAGGCATTAATATTTTTGCTTTTGCCTCTCTACTAAGTTGGTTATCATCATTTGCTCATTTTCAATCTTCAAAACTGCTGACATTTCTTATTTGTTGTGGTCTCTTTTTCCTTGTGGATTTGGTCTTGAACACATTCTCTCTCCCACTTTCTGTCTTTCTCTCCTTCTCCCTTCCTCTTCCTTTCCCTCATTTCTTCATTAAAGTGAGATTTTGGGAGAGAACAGAGATAAATGAATGTGTTTAATTCATTCGGTCAGCCAGAAGTCTATGTATGTTTCATGAACCACCATTTAGAACAAAACTATGGTCAGTAGACTGAAAAAGCTGAAAGCAGTTGGACCTCTTTTGACTTTTAAGTGAAACTTACAGCTATGAACTTTATAAATTCATTCTGGAGATTGAATCTCAGGTGAGATATGGGTCTAACCCAATATCAACATACTCCTGGGTTTCTATACAAATATAAATCAAAAGGTAATTTGGGGCTTTACAAAGGAATTAACTATAGGAAACATTCAACACTCCTAGAGTATTTAAGGTAAATTTTTATTTATAAAAATTCTATTATAACTTACGAGAATCATTATATATAATATAGTATGCTTATATCTTTTTGGTAATCAAGTCATTTAACATATTTTCTAATTTGGAAGTTGGTTTTTAGTAAATAGCACAAATATTTTAGTTAGATTAAGACCTCACAAAGAAGGGGAAATTGCAAGGAGGAGGACAGGAAAAAAGATAACTGGCTTTCAAGAGTCTTGGACAGCAAATCAAGACACTGAACAGTGATATTTAACAAATTTGTTATTGTTAAGTGTCGTGGAGTCAGTTCCAACTCATGGCAACTCTATATAGGGTTTCCAAGGCTTTAAATCTTCACGGAAGTAGAAAGCCTCATCTTTCTTCCATTTAGCAAATAGTAATTATTATTTATAATATGAATTTTTACATATAAACTTTATTACTCACTACAACCCTGTGAAGATGTTAATAATACCTAGGTATTAAAAAGGTATGATTACCTTATTAATTATTAGCAGCAACCTTGTAATAATTTTGTGAGGTAGCTATTAAAGATATTTATAACATATTATCTTAATTATTAATAATGTCTTAGTGGAGAGTTATATTCAAGAATATAAAAAGCTGATGTTGAATTTCCTCAAAAGCAAACCACCTTTAGCATCTCTGATGCTACTGTTGCTATTTCTGCTCCGCTCTCCCTTGTCCTCCTCCTCTTCAGGTAAGAATGAGCAGTGCAGGGATTTGGAAATAGTGTGGACGCTGAGGTCAGACAGGCCTGTCTTTGACAGACTTGGAATCAGATTGCAGCACAGTTGGAAAAACAGCAACTAAAGAGATTTTCCTCTGAGGGACACAACCAGTCTTCCAGCTCCTTTGTAAGCTAGTCAATGTGCTGCTGGTTTCAGCTTGTTTACAGAGGAGCAGAGTGAAAGCTGTTGCCTTTAACATTTGTTGGCAAGGTTAAATGAGAAGACATACAAAGAGGTAATGTTAGATCATTAGCATAATACAAAGAAGGAATCTAAATGTTGTTCTTCAATTGCAAATAAAAAACCTGAAAAACCAGAAAGGTAAAATAGTAACTGCCCATAGAAAACATGAGTTCCTAGAATTACTGAATGTCACAGAGAAGACATTAGTTCTCTTTTGGGAAACAACAACAAAAAAGAATTACCTCTTGTATTATGTAACCAACCAGTCCTTATCGCTTAAGGGATGAAAATTATCTAAACTTGTTGCTCTTCCACTTACCACTACCTGTGTTGGATTACTTAGTTATCCATTTTCAAGTTGGGTAGGCAAGGAAAGGATGAGGAAGATGGCCTTATGAGCCAATGGAAATTTTGATAATATATTTGATAGAGAAATAGAGAGGAGATGAAATCATTGGTTAAAATTAGTTTTCCAGATGAACTGGATGTTTCAGCGCTACAATAAAAATGTTAGAAGTAATGGTATAACAATATAAAACTATGTACCTTTATAAAAGTATTAGAAGAACATTTAGATCCAGAATGAGGACTCTGTTGATTCATTGGGATGATTGTTTAACTAGGGCATCAGCTAAACACACCTTCCTAATTGGCAGTTTGTCTCTTCTCTGAAGCTTTCTAGTATAACAATTAAAGCACAAGCAGCCAGACTCATGGATAATTGGAACACATGTTGGATGAGGAAATGAGGGTAATTACTCAGGGGAGACAGAATGGAGAACCCCCTCTTTTGCTTTGTACTTCATAGCATCACACATACTATGTTGTTGTTGTTAAGTGCCATCGAGTCTATTTCAACCCCTTAGCGACCCTGTATAGGGTTTCCAAGGAGCAGCTGGTGAGCTTGAACCATCAACTTTGCAGTTCAAATGACTTTGCAGTCTGACGCATTAGCCCACAGTGCCATACCAGGACTCCACACATTCTATGTTGTTGTTGTTGTTAGGTGCCATTGGGTCAATACCGACTCATAGCGACACTATGCACAACAGATTGAAACACTGCCCGGTCCTGGGCCAACCTCACAATTGTTGCTACGCTTGAGTCCATCAATGCTGCCACCTGACCAATGCATCTCATTGGGGGTCTTCCTCTTTTTCTCTGACCCTCCACCCTACCAAACATGCTATCCTTCTCCAGCAACTGGTCCTTCCTGACAGTATGTCTGAAGTATGAGAGATGAAGTTTGGCCTTCCTAGCCTCCAAGGAGCACTCTGGCTGCCCTTCTTCCAACACGGATCTGTTTGTTCTTTTGGCAGCCCATGGTACTTTCAATACCTCTCCAGAACTCCACTCAGTGGTCAGGCACCAGTGAAATTTGTTCTATCTAATATAAGAGGAAGGAGTTCTGGTAGTGTAGTGGTTACGAATTGGGCTGCGAACTTCAGGGTGAGCAGTTCGAAACTACTAGCTGTTCCACAGGAGAAAGATGAGGCTTTATACAGTCTTGGAAACTCTGTACAGGGTCACTAGGAGTCAAAATCTACTCCACGACACATTAACAATGCCACCAATATAAGAAGAGCTATACAATCCTGGTATGGCACTGTGGGTTAATGTGCTAGACTGCCAAGCTGTTTGAACTGCAAGGTTGGCATTTCAGGCTTACCAGCTGTTCCTTGGAAACCCTATACAGGGTCGCTGTGGGTCAGAACTGACTCGATGGCACTGAACAACAAAACATACAATCTGGGGCTCTGGTAGCATAATCAGGCTGCTAACTTCAAGTTCAACAGTTCGAAACTATGGCTATCCCCTAGGAGACATATGAGGCTATCTGCTCACGTAGAGATCTACAGTCTCAGAAACCCTATGCAGGGTCCCTATGAGTCAGAACTGACTCCATGGTAAACAACCACCACTACCACCATACAATCTGGGGAGTCCCTGGGTGATGGAAATAGTTAAGGTCTCATCTATTAGCTGATAGATAGACTGGTGTTTCAAATCCATCCAGAGGTGCCTTGGAAGACACGTTTAGTGATCTGCTTCTGAAAATCACAGCCTTAAAAACTCTATGGAGCAATTTGAAATTGACTAAGTAGCAACTAACAATAACCACACATTCTGGAGTCCTGCATGGAGTAAATGGATAATGTACTCAGCTGCTTACTAAAAGTTAGAGATGGGATTTTATCCAGAGGTGCACTGAAAGAAAGTCCTGGCAATCTGAAAAACCAGCCTTCAAAAATCCTATAGAGAAGGGAGTGATTAATTCTACAGGCTAGGAGTGGAAGTCTCTGGGACCATCAACAGAGAAGGGCCGAGAGTGGGACCCTACCCAGAGAGACAGAGATGCCTGAGATGGAGACAGAGACGATGACGTGAAGTGATAAAGCAGCTGGGGACTTTGGATCCAGAGAGGGAAAGGGACTGTGGGCTGAAAATCTGTGGGGACGGGTGGGGGTGGAGGAAGGGGGAAGTGTAGGGGGCGGGTTTCTAGGATATACCCTTTGATTGGTTGGTGATGCATGGAGGGGATTGGGTTTCTAGGATATACCCTTTGATTGGTTGGTGATGCATGGAGGGGATTGGAACCATGGCAATGAGATGATGTACGATGGAATGAATGTAAAACTAAAGTTCTCTCATGTAAACTATCATATAATTCACAATAAAACATTAAAAAAAAAATCCTATAGAGCACAGTTCTACTCTGATACACATGGTGACACCATGAGCCAGAATCAACTTGATGGCAACTAATAATACATTGTGAATGAAAAGGAGTCTGTCCTTGTTAGAATGAAACCATACTTGTCAAGAATCTGGTTACTGAAATGATAGCAATAATAATATTAATGGTATAGGTACTCTACTGTTGTTATTAAGTGCCATCAAGTTGGTTCTGACTTACAGCAACCCTTTGTAGGGGTTCCAAGGTTGTACACCTTTGTAGGGGCAGAAAGTCTCATCTTTCTCCCATGGAGCAACTGGTGGGCTTGAACTCCTGACCTTGTGGTTCACAGTCCAGTCCTTATCCTATAAAGCCATCATGCTCTATAGGATGTTGTGTAGTTGTTGTTGTTAAGTGCCGTTGAGTTGATTCAGACTCACAGTGACTCTATAGAGGGTTTCTGAGGAGCAGCTGGTGGGTTTGAACTGTTTACCTTGTTTTTACAGTCCAGTGTTGATCCTACCAGGATACTTTGGTGGTGGTGATAAGTGGGTGGTGTGCCAGAGTCGGTTCCAACTCATAGTAACCCTGCTTAGGGTTTCTGAGGCTGTAAATCTTTAAGGGAGCAGAAAGTCTCATCTTTCTGCCATGGAATGGCTGGTAGTTTTGCAATGTGACCTTGAGGAGGTTAGCAGCCCAATTACTATGCTATCAGAGCTCCTTGCAGATACTATGGTTGTTGTTTTGTTAAGTGCTATTGAGTCAATTCTGGCCCATAGTGACCCTGTATAGGGTTTCTGAGGAGCAGCTCGTGAGTTTGAACCACCGACCTTGCAGTTCAAATGGCTTAGCAGTCTGACGCATTAACCCACAGCGCCACACCTGAGTCTACTCAAAATGGCAATTAGTGGCATAGCCTACATGCGTCTTGGTGTAAAGGTCCAACCTTAAGGAGCAAAGTTCATAGTCAAGTAGTCCTACCTCCAGTTTTGATAAAATGAGTAGTCAGTCAACTTAAATTGTGAAGATAACTCCAAGGTCCCCTCACTCCACTCCCCACCCCAACAGGTCTAGAAATTTTCCTTTTAATTCTTTATTTTAGCAATCCATGCTGCTTCCATGGGTAAGAGTTAATTTCCCCCTTTGCCTGCTGATTGATAAAGAGCTTGCAGGGTTCTGCTAGCGCCATCTATCCACCACAGGATCATGAGGGCCTCTTTCAGTGACCATGTATTAGGAGTCCTGTGTGATACTGTAGGATCAGTACTAAACTGCTAATTGCAAGGTCGGTGACTCAAACCCACTAGCTGATCCTCAGAAACACTATACAGGGTCACTATGAATCGGAACTGATTGACGGGCATTTAGCAACAACAACAATCATGTCTCAACTTTAGTTTCACTCTCGCTTCCTCTGAAGCTCTTTGGAAGCAACTCACATCTGGGTTCATAGCTCACTCCTATGTAGTAGTTATAAGTCAGGCTGCTAACCTCAAGTTCAAAACTACCAGCTGTTCCATGGCAGAAAGATGAGGCTTTCTGCTCCAGTAAAGATTTACAGCCTCGAAAACCCTATACATAGTTGCTATGAGTTGAAACCGACGCCATGGCACATAACTAACACCAACCACCACCACCACCACCACACCCAGTCTTAGTTATTCCTCCTCACACCCAGTTCTTGAGACCATCCTAACCTAGGCTGAAAGTTCAGGATTTATAGACGTGCTCTACAACCCAGTCTACTCTTTAAGATCTAGAGTCAGCTACCTTAGTTTAGGCTGCTGGATGTCTGTATAGCCTGTCTATTGCCTTGTTTCTGGGAAGACCTAGAATTTACTATTTCCCATAATCCTTGCTATCTAATTATCACAGTTCCGTTCCTAAATCCTGAGTAGTTACCCTGCCCAGGACCTCAGTGCTGAGGCTGAAAAACAAAGTCAGTACAATTGCTAGAACTGCTTGTTTCTAGTACAGGGTCACGGATCTCTAGACTTCGGGTTTTGGCTATAATCTTAATTCCCTGTCACTGGGTATCTTCTTATCCCTTCTTCCTGTGCCAAGTTTTCTGAAATTGTGATTGAGATAGCTGGGCCTCATGGGCCTTGTGCCTGCTCCTGCTGGCTGGGCTTCCACCCAGAAGTAAATGCACCACAGCAGAGGAAGAGCAAGAGATGGACGTATTCTAAAGCAGGCTCAAGGCAATTACACTTCAGGGCTCCTCACTCACATGGTCCTTCTGAAGGCTGGGAGCTGCAGTGTTCTAGGTGAGTACAGAAACGCAGGTTGCTTCCAGAAAGAATGTTTGCTGGTAGATTGCCTACGGTGATCTTCAAAGAAAGGAATCTAAATCTCCAAGGCTTGGGTATCTTGTGTTTTATATCTTTATTCTAAGTGGATATTTATACCCTTATTCTAAATGAATAATTATGTGTTTGTAAGTTTTGCCATTTTTTTTCAAGAGGGATCCTTCAGTTTATATGCTTTAAGCCCCTCGAAACTGGGATTTGCCCTTGGAAAGACCCAAACCTGAGTTTCCAGAGTCTATGATTTCATTGATCCTGGGGAGTGATCTCAAATGGGGCCAATTTACTTTCCAGTAGATATTTAGCAATGTCTGCAGACATTTCTGATTGTCACAAATATTGGCATCTATTTGGGTAGAGGCCAAGGATGCTGCTAAACAACTTACACCGCCCTGAAGAACTTCCCCAAACCAAGAATGATCCAAACCAAACATCAATAGTACCGTGACAGAGAAACCCTGATCTAGGGTGGGATTCTGAGCGTGAGTATTTTCAAAATCTTCTCAATTAATTTGAATATACAGTATGTTGTTGTCATTGTTAAGTGTCCTCAAGTTGTTAGTTCCAACTCAGAGTGACCCCTATTATCCAACAAAACCAAACACTGCGTGGTCCTGTGCCATCTTCTCAATCACTACTGTTTTAAACTATTGTTGCAGCTCCTGTGTCAATTCACTGTTAAAGGTCTTCCTCTTTCATGGACCCTCTACTTTACCAAGGAGCCCTGGTGTTGCTGTGGGCTAGGTGTAGAGCTGCTCACTGCAAGCTTGGCAGTTCAAACCCACTAACCACTCTGAGGGGGGAAAGATGAGGCTTCCTGCTCCCAAAAGATTTAGTCTCAGAAACCTTACATAGCAGGAGTGGGGAACGTCATTTGGTCTGGCACTGCAAAGGCAATAGCAGTTCCAGCCATCGCATTAGGGGTGATTTAATTAAATCTTTGACCAAATATGTTGTTGTTGTGATGTGCCGTGGAGTCGGTTCCGACTCATAGTGACCCTGTGCAGGGTTTCCGAGGCTGTAAATCTTTACAGGAGCAGAAAACCTCATCTTTCTCCCGCAGAACAGCTGGTAGTTTTGAACTGCTGACCTTGAGGTTAGCAGTCCAATTTGTAACCACTACGCTACCAGAGTAGGAGACTAATTTTTAAGTTGATAATTTTTTATGGCCCACGAATGATGTTATATATACTGGCAGAAAAAAGGTTTCCCACCTCTGCTACATGGAGTCCTGGTATGGCACTGTGTGGATTAATGTATTGGACTGAAAAGTCATTTGAACCATAGGGTCGGTGATTCAAGCTCACCAATTGCTCCTCAGACACCCTATACGGGGTTGCTAAGGATCAGAACCAACTCGACAGCACTTAACAACAACAATAACAACCCCTGCCGTATAGGATTCCTATGAGTCAGAATTGACTCGATGACAGTGACTTCTACTTTACCAAGCATGATGTCCTTCTCTAGGAACTTGTCTCTCCTGGTACATGTCCAAAGTTCATGAGAGAAAGTTTCAGCACCCTCACGTCTAAGGAGCACCCTGGTTGTACTTCTTCCAAGACAGATTTGTGTTCTCTGACAGTCCATGGTATAGTCAATATTCACTAACACCTTAATTCAAAGGCATCAATTCTTTTGTCTTCCATATTCATTGTCCAGCTTTTGCCTGCAAAAGAAGTGCTTGAAAATACAATGACTTGGGTCAGGTACCCTTTAATTCTCAAAGTGATACCTTTACTCTTTAACATTTTAAAGAGGTCTTTTGCAGAAAATTTGTTTAGTGCAATACATAATTTGATTTCTTAACTGCTGTTCCGTGGACATTGATTTTGGATCCAAGTAAAATGAAAATCTTAACAACGTCCATCTTTTCTCCATTTGCCATGATGTTGTTTATTGGTCCAGAGGTGAGGATGTTTGTTTTCTGTATATTGAGGTCATCAGTAGACATCAGTGAGTGCTTCAAGTCCTTTTCACTTACAACAAGCAAGATTTTGTCTTCTGCATATTGCAGGTTGTTTATGAGTCTTCTTTCAATCCCGACACCATGTTCTCCTTTATCTTCTCTGATTATTTGCTCAGCATACAGATTGAATAAGCGTGGTGAAAGGATGCCATCCTGATGCATACCTTTCCTGGTTTCACTCAGTAACCCCTTTAGTGTCCCTTCTTCTGTTCAAATGACTGCCTTTTGGTCTATGTACAGGTTCTACATGAGCACAATTACGATGGAATTCCCATTCTTCTCAATATATTTTCTTCTTTCAGCAAAGATTCATCTGACATCAGCAATGATATCCCTCATTCCACATCCTCTTCTGAATCCAGCTCGAGTTTCTGGCAGTTCCATGCCTGTGTACTGCTGTAGCCATTTTCCCTAGTCTATCTTAGTCTGGAAGTTCCACTAAAGCCTGTACACCAGGGCTGACCCTGCTGGTGATATCCAAAACACCAGTGGCATAGCCTCCAACACACAGCAACTGGCGAGCTACCACAGTATAGCAACCCTAGAGACAAGTGGTGGAACAGTTCCATTGATAATGATAATAATAGCTAACATTTACTGAACACCTACTAAGTGCCAGTCACTGTTCTAAAATGCTTTACATAGATTAACTGAGCTAATTTTTTTTTAAATAAGTTGATGACATAGGTATTGTTCTTACTCCCATTTTACAGATGAGAAAACAGAAGTACAAAATATTAAGAAACCTGTCCATGTCCCTCAAGTAGTCAGGCTCCAAAGCCTGAGTTATTATCTAGTATAGCATACCTAAATTTCCTTGAGCAACTTACTTCATCTAGCTAAAGATCTTTATTGAAGAAGGGATGAGAAGACCCTGGCTGTTCCGATAGTTCCATCACTTGGAAATGAAAAAATAAAAAGGTACAGCTGGAAATAAAGGGATGGAAGGAAGAGGTAAATGAGTAGAACCACTCTGAACAATGTACCAAAGAATAGGCCTCTATTTGGGGTAATGGTATTTGTTTGTTTCTCAGATATGTCTATATTTAATCCAGTTGACTAGCTGCAATTTCTTAAAATGCAAGTTTTATCAAGAAATGCTAGGCCCATGTTCAGGTAAGAGTTCCAGAAGACCTGCTTTGACCCATCAGACTACAAATAAATAGCAATTATTGCTACCATTACCAGTTCTGTAGCACTAATGGATTTTGCAGCAATGTACTTTTTACAGATGGGTGTCTTTCATTGAAAGCCATGTCACGTAATGGTCAGAAATGCTATCAGACTGAGGAAAGTACTGCCAAATGGAAGGCATGCACACCAGCACTGTGGAAAATGGTAGATTTATATAATCCAAGATATATAATTTATATAATCTCTTTTTATTCTCTACTATGAAATGTTCAAGCAGGGAAGAAAAGTCCCAGTGTAATCGGATTTCTTGGTTCAGTTCCACAAAACAGAATAAAGAGGACACGGTTTCTGTCTTCAGGCCAGGGGATGTGGTGGAATAAAAAAAAAAAAAAGAGGCATCTCGTGTTTCTAAAATAAAACAGACCAAGGAAAGAGTCACAAGAGGTACAAAAAAGGGTTATGGAAATTCTAAAACAGGAAAGGTCACATCTATGGCAGAGCTTCAAAAATCGATCTAATGAGATGTGAGGAGACATGTCACCAAAGAGAATAGTCAAGCGGCCAACAGGTACTTGAAAAGATGTTCACCAACATTAACCAAGTGCCATCAGTCAGGTGCCATCGAGTCCATTCCAACTCAAAGCAACCCTGTCTGACACAGTACAACTGGCCCATAAGGTTTCCTAGCCTGTAACTCTTCATGAGGAGTCCTGGTGTGGCACTGTGGGTTAATGCATCAGACTGCAAAGCCGTTTGAACTGCAAGGTTGGTGGTTCAAGCTCACCAGCCGCTCCTTGGAAACCCTATACAGGATTGCTATGGGTCGGAATCAACTCAACAGCACTTAACAACAAGTCTTTATGAGTAGTCCTGGTGTGGTGCTGTGGTTTAATGCGCCAGACTGCAAAGCCATTTGAACTGCAAGGCTGGCAGTTCAAGCTCACCAGCCGTTCCTCAGAAACCCTATACAGGGTCGCTATGTGTTGGGATCGACTCGGCGGCACTTCATAAAAACAAAGTCTTTATGAGAGCAGATCATCAGGTCTTTCCTCCTGCTAAGCAACTGGTGGGTTTGAACTGAAGACCTCCTAGTTAGCAGTGGAGAACTTAACCATATGCCACTACGTTTCCTCACTAGCCACTAAGACAAACAAACAAAAAACAAACCCACTGTCACTGAGACAATTCCAATTCATAGCAACCCTGTATAGTGTTTCCAAGACTGTAGATCTTCATGGGAGCAGACAGCCTAATTTTAATTATGAGGAGTGGCTGGTGGATTTGAACCACTAATATTGTGGTTAGCAGTCCAGTGCTGATTCTACAGCGCCACATCAGATATAAATCAAAAAGACAATGAGAGGAACAAACAAGATGGCGGATCAGGTGGATGTATAGCAGAGAGCTCCGCGAACAACAACACAGAATACCCAACCAAGCAGGTTCAGGGGATGGTCCCAGAACTCTGAACCACATATAAAGGAATACTTAGAAGGTTGGAAGGCTTACAGCTGGGGGAATTCGTGGCAGAAGCAAGAAATCTGTTGCTTTCTAGTCCGGGAC
>NW_006408527.1:7206112-7236952 GCF_000296735.1 Chrysochloris asiatica | reverse complement strand
AAAAAAGCTAAAGTGGATAAAGAGAAATACTTTTAATTGATGGTATATGGAGGGGATTATAATCAATGTAATGAAACAAGTTATATGAATGGTTGAATGTGAAACTGATGATGTGCCCTGTAAACTTTCACTCAATCCACAATAAAAACCTTATATTAAAAACAAAACAAAACACAATGAGATATCACCTTACCTCCATTAGAATGGCAATGATTAAATACACATACACACACATACAGAAAATGAGAGGTGTTGGAGAGAACATGAAATTGGAACTGTTATTCATTGCTAGTGGGAATGTATAATGGTATGTTGTTGTTGTCAGGTGCCATCGAGTCGGAACCAACTCATAGCGACCCCATGCACAGCAGAACGAAACAATGTCCGATCCTGGGCCAACCCTACCACCGCTGCCACACTTGACTCTATCAATGATGCCACCTGGCTGATACATTTTGTTGGGGGTCTTCCTCTTTTTCTCTGACCCTCCATCTTACCAAGCATGACATCCTTCTCTAGCGACTGTTCCCTCCTGGCAATATGTCCAAAGTATGAGAGATGAAGCTTAGCCATCCTGGCCTCCAAGGAGCACTGTGGCTGCACTTCTTCCAAAACGGATCTATTAGTTCTTTTGGCAGCCCATGGCACCTTTAGTATTCTACTCCAACACCACAACTCAAAGGCATCAATTCTTCTACGATCTTCCTTATTCACTGTCCAGCTTTCGCATCCATATGAAGTTATTGAAAATACCATGGCTTGGGTCAGGCACACCTTAGTCCTCAAGCTGACATCTTTTCTCTTCAACACTTTAAATAAAGTTCCTGTGCAATACGTCCTCTGATCTCTTCACCACTGCTTCTGTGAGTGTTGATAGTTGATCCAAGAAGAATGAAGTCCTTGACAACGTCAATCTTTTCTCTGTTGATAAGAATGTTGTTTATTGGTCCAGTGGTGAGAATGGTATAGCTACTGTGAAAATAGTTTGGCAGTTCCTCAAAAGATTGAACATGGAACTACCATATGACCCAGTAGTCCCAATCCCAGATATTGACCCACAAGAAGTGAGAACAGGAGTACAAACAGAAATCTATACGCCAATGTTTATTGCTGTACAATTTGCAATACAAAATGTAGAAACAAGTTAAATGTCCACAAACAGATGAACAGATAAACAAAATGTGGAAGAGGCCTGGTGTGGTGCTGTGAGTTAATGCGCCAGACTGCAAAAGCATTTCAACTGCAAGGTTGGTGGTTCAAGCTCACCAGTCCCTCCTTGGAAATCCTATACAGGGTCGCTATGGGTAGGAAACAACTTGATGGCACTTAACAACAACAACACATATAATGGGAAGGAGCTCTGGTAGTGTAGTGGTTACGAAACGGACTGCTAATCTCATGGTCAGCAGTTCAAAACTACCAGCTGTTCCATGGGAGAAAGATGAGGTGTTCTGCTCCTGTAAAGATTTACAGCCTTGGAAACCCTGTACAGGGTCACTACGAGTCGGAACCGACTCCACGGCACATAACAACAACAAGATATAATGGGAGTCCTGTTGTGGTGTTGTGAGATAAAGCACTGGACCGCAAGGTTGGTTTGAACCACAATGTCGACTGTTGAACCTCAGCAGCCACTTCTTGGAAACCCTACACAGGGTCACTATGAGTCAGAACTGACTCAATGGCACTTAACAACGGCAACATATAATGTAATGTTACTCAGACATAAAGAGAAATTAAGTCCCAGTATATACTACAACATGAATGAACCTTGAAAACATTGTGCTGAATGAAATAAGTCACTCACAGAAAGACAAATACTGTATGACCTCACTTATATGAAATAATATATAGGAACCAGGAGAGCCAACCATATCCCACCTGAATTTAGAGACCATCTCAAGAACAGATTTGGTACATTAGGCACAAATGACTGAAGACCAAAAGAGCTATAGGATGACATCAAGATCATACAGAAAGAAAACAAAAGGTCATTAAAAAGACAAGAAAGAAAGAAAAAACCAGAATGGATGTCAGACAAGACTCTGAAACGTGCTTTTGAGCAGAAAGAAGCTAAAGCGGGTGAAAGAAATGACGTAGGAACCAAAGGAGACTTGATGGCATATGTCAAGCACTTGATGACTGACCAAACATTAGGGATTCAGACTCACTCAGTGGCTCCGTGGGAGAATGAACTCGCGATCTATTCCTGTAAGGAATACATCCTGGAAAGCACTATGGGACAGTTCTACTCTGTCATATGGGGTTACTATAAGTCAAAAAAACTCAACTCAAAGGCACCAAACAACAATAGAAACAAAGCTTATTAGTATTTGCCAGAGTGGAAAAGAGGGAGTTTTTGCTTGAGGGCACATTGAGTTTACATTGATGGTAGTAGATAACTAATCAAAAGATAGGGATAAGTGTTGTGCAATATGAAGAAAGGACGAGAGGGCTTCAAAAAGTATGTGGGAAAATTGAACTGAAAGATAAGGGAATTTTTCACTGAACTTTTTGAAACCTATAATTAAAGTCATTGAATTGTGCATGGAGAAACTGTTGAGTGGACAAATGGTTTGTGTATGTTTGTAACACATACACACACAAAATAGACATAATAAACCAGTTACATCTGAGAGGAAATTGATTTTAACAGTATTATTGTTTAATTGACATACAATAAACCGCATTATGGAAAGTGTCCAATTTGATACATTTTGACATATGTACATTTTCACACTTGAGAAACCATCACCATAATTGATTACTCCTAAAAAGCTTCCCTCGGTGCTTTGTAATGCTACCTGTAACCTGCCCTACCAAGACCCCATCTCAGTCCCAGGTAGGATTTGCTCTGTTTCTGTAGGTTCCAATGCACTTTCTAGTGTTTTATATAAATGAAATTATAGAGCGTACACTTTTTTAATTGTTTTGTTTTTGGAGGGGAGGAAGGGCTGGCTTATTTAACTCACTATACACAATAACTACATACATCAATAACTCAATCCTTTTCATATTTAAATAAACTCTTAGTTTTTAAATCCTTTTAGATGTACAGAAAAGTTGCAAAGATAGTTACTGTTGTTTTTAAGTGCTGTCAAGTCAGCTCCGACTCATAGTGACCCTACGTAGGATTTCCAAGGAGCAGCTGGTGGGTTTGAATTGCCAACCTTGTGGTTCTCAGTCCAGTGCTGATCCTACAACACCACATCAGGAGTCCTGCAAGATAGTAGAGTCCCTATATATCCCTCACCCAGTTTTCCCTAAAGTTAATTTCTTATGTGTTCACTGTCCATTTGTCAAAACTAAGAAACCAACACTGGCATATTATTATTAACTAAATCCTAGATATCAATCAGAATTCACCATTTTTTCCCAGTATTTCAGTTCCAGAACTAAATCTAGGATACTACATTGCATATAGTCTTTGTGTTTCCTTAGTCTCTTCTAGTCTAGGAGGTTTATCAGTCTTCCTTTGTTTCCCATGGCCTTGAGAGGCATTTTGATGAATGTTCCCAAGTTTGGGTTCGTCTATGTTTTCCTCATGATTAGAATGGGGTTATGGTTTGGAGGAACAATACTACAGAAGTGAAGAGTTCTCATAGCACTGTATTTGGGGCCCATGATAACATGTCTCATCATTGGTGATGTTAACCTTGATCATTCATTTGGTTAAGGTACAACTTACCAAGTTTATCCAAAATGCAACTACTATTTCCCCCATTTACATAATCCAGTGTTTGGAAGACAATCACTAAATCCAGCCTACACTTAAAGGTGTAGTGATTTGCAGGAGGTTAAACTCTACAGCATAGAGGGTGATATCTAGTTATATTAAAAGTGATTGGTATGAACATACACCAATTTGTTTATCCATTCACCTGTTGATGGACAGTTATTTCCAGCTTAGAGTTATTACAAAGAAGACCATCCTCATTTCTCTTAGGTATATATCTAAAAGTGGATGATTATATGGTAGGTATATGTTTAACTTTTTAAGAAACCACCAAATTATTTTCCAAAATCACTGTATCACTTTACCACAGATGCATGTGTTAATAATTGATGCATTTGAATTATGGGGTTGGAGAAGAATATTAAAAGTACCATGAACTGCCTAAAGAACAAATAATTCTGTGTTGGAAGAAGTACAGCCAGAATGCATCTTAGAAGCCAGGATAGGAAGACTTCATTTCTCATACTTCGGACATTTCTCAGGATGAACCAGTCCCCAGAAAAGGACATTATGCTTGGTAAATTGGAGGGTCAGAGAAAGAGAGGAAGACCCTCATAGAGATGTGTTGACAGGGTGGCAGCTGCAATGGGCTCAAATGTAACAACAATTGTGAGGATGATGCAGGACTGAGAAGTATTTCATTCAGTTGTGCATCAGGTTGCTACTAGTCAGAATGGACCCGATGGCACCTAGCAACAACATACGTTCAACTTTTTAAGAAACTGACAATTTTCCAAAGTCAATATACCATTTTTACATTTCTATACAGCAGTGATGTCTGATGGATCTTGGCTGAAAGCAAAGAATATCAGAAAGATGTTTACCTATGTTTTATTGACTACGCAAAGGCTTTCGATTGTGTGGATCCTGACAAGCTATGGACAACATTGCAAAGTATGAGTATTCCAAAACACTTAATTGTACTCATGAGGAATCTGTACCTGGACCAAGAAGCAGTTGTTCGAACAGAACATGGGAACACTGAATGTTTTACAATTGGGAAAGGTGTGCGACAACGTTGTATTCTTTCACCATACGTATTCAACCTATATGCTGAGCAAATAATCTGAGAAGCTGGGTTCTATGAAGAAAAACGTGGCATCAGGATTGGAGGAAGACTCATTAACAACCTGCGATATGCAGATGATACAACCTTGCTTGCTGAAAGAGAAGAGGACTTAAAACATTTACTGATGAAGATCAAAGAGCACAGCCTTCGATATGGATTACATCAATGTCAAGAAAAAAATCCTCACCACTGGACCAATAAACAACATTCTTATCAACGGAGAAAAGATTAAAGTTGGCAAGGACTTCATTCTTCTTGGATCAGCTATCAACACTCATGGAAGCAGCAGTCAAGAGATCAGAGGACGTACTGCATTAGGCAAATCTGCTGCACAGGAACCTTTTAAAGTGTTGAAGAGCAAAGATGTCATCTTGAGGACTAAGGTGTGCCTAACCCAAGCCATGGTATTTTCAATAACTTCATATGGATGCGAAAGCTGGAGTGTGAATAAGGAAGATCGTAGAAGAATTGATGCCTTTGAATTATGGTGTTGGAGGAGAATACTGAAAGTGCCATGGGCTGCCAAAAGAACCAATAGATCTGTTTTGGAAGAAGAGCAGCCAGAATGCTCCTTAGAGGCCAAGATGGCCAAACTTCGTCTCTCATACTTTGGACATATTGTCAGGATGGAATAGTCATTGGCGAATGCTATCATGCTTGGTAAGATGGAGGGTCAGAAAAAAGAGGAGGACCCCCAACGAGATGGATTGGCCAGGTGGCAGCATTGATGGACTCAAGTGTGGTAGTTGTAGTGAGGTTGGCCCAGGATCAGGCATTGTTTCATTCTGCTGTGCATGGGGTCGCTATGAGCTGGTTCTGACTCGATGGCACCTGACAACAACAACAACAATGCATCAGTGCATGACAATGCTAGTTTTTCCAAATCTTTGCCAATTTGGTATGATATCTATTTTAATTTTAGCCATTCTAATAGATACGGTTTCAATTTGTAGTTCCCCAATGACTAGTGAGAAGATTGAAAAGTACCATGGGCTGCCAAAAGAACCAACAACAGATCTGTGTTGGAAGAAGTGCAGCCAGAGTGCTCCTTGGAGGCCAGGATGGCCAAACTTCATCTCTCATACTTCGGACATATTGTCAGGAGGAACCAGTTGCTGGAGAAGGATACCATGTTTGGTAAGGTAGAGTGTCAGAGAAAAAGAGGAAGACCCACAGCGAGATGGATTGGCCAAGTGGCAGCATCAGTGGGCTCAAGCATGGCAACAATTTTGAGGTTGGCCCAGGATCGGGAAGCGTTTTGTTCTGTTATGCATAGGGTTGCTGTGAGTTGGTACCGAATCAATGGCACCTAACAATAACAATGACTAGTGAGGAGTCCTGGTGTGGCGCTGTGGGCTAATGCGTCAGTCAGACTGCAAAGTCCTTTGAACTGCAAGGTTGGTGGTTCAAGCTCATCAGCTGCTCCTTGGAAACCCTATACAGGGTCGCTATGGATTGGAATCTACTCAACAGCACTTAACAACAACAACAATTAGTAATGTTGAACATCTTTTCATGTGCTTATTTGCTATTTGTGTATCTTCTTTGGTGACATGTCTATTCCCATCTCTTGCTCTTTTTTATTATTGGATTGTGTGTTTTCTTTTTTATTGAATTTTGAGAATTCTTTATATGTTCTGATCCTTTATCAGTTATATGATTTGCAAATATGTTCTCCCACGCTGTGTCTTTTATTTAAAAGGAAAGATGACTCAGAGGGCAGAACCAAGATCCCAAAGGGCATAGTCAAAAGCCAAGGAAGATTAATCCCATGCCTTGAAACATAATCAAGGAACTCTGGCTTGAGTTTACCTGGCTTGGTTTCAAAACTGCTTTGGACAAGTGACTTCCTTTTACTTCCCCTTCTCCCCTCTTTTAAACTGCAATATCTGTAACTTTATTCTTTGTCTGTCTCACAATTGTATGTTGAGGTTGTTCAAGTAATGTAATATGTCTTTTTATGTTTATAGATCCAGAGGATAGGAGCTCTAACCCTAGGATTGTATTTAACAGATTATACTGTCTGTTAAGTCTCCCCGATATTTCTGCCCCCTGTTTATATAATCAACTCCTAAGCTAGGTACTTCTGTGAAGGAGTTTTTGTTTTGTTTTATTTTTTTCACAGTTTCACAATTTGTTTATTTGGAGACTGCACATAACAAATGCCAGATTACCAAGGATACAGCACGGAACAGGGGAAAAGAAGGCTATCTGCTTGCAGAGCCATTTCCATATGGACTGGTTTCCGTGTGTATAAAATGGCCTGCTTGGCAGCTCTCCCCATAGCACTTCTTCTGAAAAAGAAGTTTAAGTCAACACATCAGCATTGTTCTAACTAAACCTCACGAGGGCACTTTTTTTGCTGAGCATTTTACAAGTGAACAAAGTCCTAAATTAGTTGACTTTATGTTACAGAGATTACCTGGGTGGACCTGACCTAATCATATCAATCTTCTAAATGCAGAGTTGGCTCCCTCTGATAACAAAAGAGGAAGTTGTCAGAGATCCAAAGCACAAGAGGGATTAAACATGCCACGACTGGCTAAGGAGCTCTGGTAGCGTAGCTGTTACGAATTGGGCTGTGAACCCCAAGATTAGCAGTTCGAAACTATCAGCTGTTCTGTGGGAGAATCCCATAAAGATTTACAGCAGATTTATAGCTCGGAAACCCCGTACAGGGTCACTATGAGTCGGAACCATCCACGGTACATACCCACTGGCTTGAAGATGGTGGGGTCCACATGGAAAGGACCTGAGAGAAGCGTTTAGAATCTGAAAACAACCCCCCATCTGACAACAGAAAGAAAGTAGTAACCTCTGTCTGTACAGAAAATACAGGAAAATACATTCAACCAGTAAACTTGGAAGAGAACCTTGAGGCCCATGTAAAACCATATCCATGGTCAACTCCTTGATTCCAGCCTAATGAGAGCAGAGAATCTAGAGATGCTATGTTCACATTTATGATCTATAGAAAGCAGGAGATAACAATGTTGTGTTGTTTTAACTGCCAAGTGTATGGTCATTTAAAATGCAGTAATAAAACACTAATACGGTGAATTACATTTGTTGATTTTCTAATGCTAAACCAACCTTACATTGCTGGGATAAATTCCACTTTGTCATGATGTACTATCGTTATATAAGCTGTTGGATTTGATTTGCTGGCATTTTGTTCAGAAATTTTTAATATATATTCATGGATAAGGTTCAAGGCATAAGTAAGAGGAAATTTGAAGGAGAAAGATATGCAAGTACAGCAAGACCCCAGGCTACGTAGAGATGACTTACTGACTCTTACTTAAGATTGGACTGCCATAAAGCCTATTGCATTAGAATATTGAGTTAAGTGCAATGATTCATAATAATGAGTGCACACATTACTCATGAAAACAATGCTTCCCCACCTACCCACCCCCATTCAGCAGTTCATGGCTTGAGGAAGCAGTTCATCAGCCTTTTAAGTCAGATTACATTGCCATTCACACAATGGTGAATCCGTACCATTGTATTTGGCTTCAATTGTCCTCCTATATAAATCTGATATATATACTCCAAAATATAAATCTGTAAATCTGATGAAAGTGCTGGTCATGCACCAAAAAAAAGAAGAAAGATTCTTAACCTGGGGACTGACTCTAATGTGCCTTTATTATTATTATTATGCACTTGATGTTTAAGATGTTTTTATGTATTTAGAAGTGTTTTTTAAGTGTTATTTATGAATTTTTAAAAAAATTTAAAACCCACTGCCATCGCATCAATTCCAACTCATAGCGACCTTGTATAAGGTTTCCAAGATACTTAATCTTTGTTGTTGTTGTTGTTAAGTGCCGTCGAGTCGGTTCCGACCCATAGCGACCCTGAATAGGGTTTCCGAGGCTGTAAATCTTTACAGGAGCAGATCGCCTCATCTTTCTCCTGCGGAGCAGCTGGTAGTTTCGAACTGCTGACCTTCCGGTTCGCAGCCCGATTCGTAACCACTACGCTACCAGAGCTCCTTAATCTTTACTGGGCCAGAAAGCCTTATCTTTCTTCCACAGAGTGGCTGGTGAGTTTGAACTGCCAACCTTGCAGTTGGCAGTCTAGTGCTTATCCTACAGTGCCACCAGCACTCTCTCTCTACATATTTATATATATTGTTTGTTGTTGTTGTATGTCAGTAGTTAGAAAATATGGCCTTGGTGATAGAAATGATGGTGGAGAATGCATGATAGAATTCTACAAAACAATGATTTGTTCATTTCAAATACGTTCTTTAGACAGCATAAGAGATGACTAAACACATGGACCTCACCAGATGGAATACACAGAAATCAAATTGACTACATCTGCAGAAAGAGACGATGGAAAAGCTCCATATTATCAGTGAAAACAATTACTCCTATGCAAATTCAAACTGAAGCTGAAGAAAATGAAAACAAGTCCACGAGAGCCAAAATATGACCTTGAATATATCCCACCTGAATTTAGAGATCATCCAAAGAACAGATTTGTTACATTAAACACTAAAGACTGAAGACCAGAAGAGTTGTGGGATGACATCAAGAACATCATACAGGAAGAAAGCTAAAAGTCATTAAGAAGACATGAGAAAAGGAAGAGGTCAAAATGGGTATCAGAAGAGACACTGAAACTTGCTCTCCAGAGTAGAGATGCTAAAGCAAATGGAAGAAATGAGGAATACAAGAGCCGAACACAAAATGTCAAAGATCAGTTTGAGAAGATAAAGCCAAACTTTACAACAAAATGTGCAAGATCTGGAATCAGAAAAACAAAACGGAAGAACATGCTCAGCATTTCTCTAGCTGGGGGAACTAAAGAAAAAAATTCAAGCCTCAACTTTTGTTATTGAAAGATAAACTGGGAAAATTATTGAATGATGCAGAATGCATCAAGAGAAGATGGAAGGAATACACAGAGTCACTATACCAAAAGGAAATGATTAATGTTCAGTCGTTTCAAAAGGTAACATATGATCAAGAGCCAATGATACTGAAGGAGGAAGTCCAAGGTGCATTGAAAGAATTAGCAAAGAACAAGGCACCAGGAATTGATGGAATAAAAATCGAAATCTTTCAAGAAAGTGAGGCAGCCCAGGAGGCACTCACTCATCTCTGCCAAGAAATTTGGAAGTCAACTATCTGGCCGACTGATTGGAAGAGATCCATATTTGTTCACATTCCAAAGAGAGGTGACCCAACAGAATGCGGAAATCATTGGACAATCTCTTTGATATCCCATGAGAGTAAAGTTTTACTAAGGGTAATACAGAACGACTACAATCATACATTGACAGAGAACTTCCAGAGGTTCAAGCCAGAGTCAGAAAAGCCCTGGAATGAGGGATATCATTGTTGATGTCCAATGGATCTTGGCTGAAAGCAGAGAATATCAGAAAGATGTTTACCTGTGCTTTATTGACTACGCAAAGGCTTTTGTTTGTTTGTGTGGATCATGACAAGCTATGGATAACATTGCAAAGTATGAGTATTCTGGAACACTAAATTGTGCTCATGAGGAATCTGTAACTGGACCAAGAGGCAGTTGTTCAAACAAAACATGGGAATATTGAATGGTTTAAAATTAAGAAAGGTGTGGGACAAGGCTGTATTCTTTCACCATATTTATTCAACCTGTATGCTGAGCAAATAATCCAAGAAGCTGGGTTATATGAAGAAAAGCGTGGCATCATGATTGGAGGAAGACTCATTAACAACCTGCGATATGCAGATGATACAACCTTGCTTGCTGAAAGTGAAGAGGACTTAAAGTATTTACTGATGAAGATCAAAGATTGCATCATGGATTGCATCTCAATGTCAGGAAAACAAAAATCCTCAACACTGGACCAATAAACAGCATTCTTATCAATGGAGAAAAGATTTAAGTTGTCAAGAAAGAACTTCATTCTTCTTGGATCCACTATCAACACTCATGGAAGCAGAAGTCAAGAAATCAAAGGACGTATTGCATTAGGCAAATCTGCTGCACAAGACCTTTTTAAAGTGTTGAAGAGCAAAGATGTCAGCTTGAGGACTAAGTTGCGCCTGACCCAAGGCATGGTATTTTCAATAACCTCATATGCATGCAAGCTCTGGTAGCGTAGTGGTTATGAATTGGGCTGCAAACCATAAGGTCAGCAGTTCGAAACTACCAGCTGCTCCAAGGGAGAAAGATGAAGCTTTCTGCTCCCGTAAAGATTTATAGCCTCGGAAACCCTGCTCAGGGTCGCTATGGGTCGGAACCGACTTGATGGCATTTAACAACAACAACATATGCATGGACAGGGAATAAGGAAGACCATAGAAGAATTGATGCTTTTGAATTATGGTGTTGGAGGAAAATATTGGAAGTGCCATGGGCTGCCAAGAGAACCAATAGATCCATTTTGGAAGAAGTGCAGCCAGAGTGCTCCTTGGAGGCCAAGATGGCCAAACTTTGTCTCTCATACTTTGGATATATTGTCAGAAGACACCAGACGCTGGAGAAGGACATCATGTTTGGTAAGGTGGAGGGTCAGAGAAAAAGAGGAAGACCCCAATGAGATGGATTGGCCAAGTGGCATCATCGATGGACTCAAGCTAGACAACAGTAGTGAGGTTGGCTCAGGATTGGGCAGTGTTTTGTTCTGCTGTGCATAAGGTCGCAGTGAGTCAGTACCGACTTAATGGCATTTAACAACAACAACAACATATATTGTTTGTTGTTGTGTGTCATCTAGTTGGTTCCAACTGATAGTGCTCCTATATAGGGTTTCCAAGAGCAACTTGTGGGTTTGAACTGCCAACCTTGCAGTTAACACTCCAGTCTAAAATTTGACTTGTTGTTGTTGTTAAGTGCCGTCGAGTCGGTTCCGACCCATAGCGACCCTGTACAGGGTTTCCGAGGGTGTAAATCCTTACGGGAGTAGAAAGCCTTATCTTTCTCCCGCGGAGCGGCTGGTAGTTTCGAACCACTGACCTTTAGGTTCGCAGCCCGATTCGTAACCACTACGCTACCAGAGTATATATTGTTTTTGTTGTTGTTGTTGTTAAGTGCCGTCGAGTCGGTTCCGACCCATAGCGACCCTGTACAGGGTTTCCGAGGGTGTAAATCCTTACGGGAGTAGAAAGCCTTATCTTTCTCCCGCGGAGCGGCTGGTAGTTTCGAACCACTGACCTTTAGGTTCGCAGCCCGATTCGTAACCACTACGCTACCAGAGCTCCTACCTGACACTAAATAAGAACCATATGCACCTGTTCTGACTTACCTACAAATTAACTCAAAGACAGACTTAAGAATAGATCTCTTTTATAACTGGGTGTTGCCTGTAGAATGATGAAAGAAGACAACATAAGCAGAGATGGGAAACTGTCAGAATATGTTTGAAAAGCAGTCTATAGATTAATATGTTTGGATACCCAGCTAGGAAGTCAACTGGAAGTAAATGAGGTTGAAAAACTAGGAAGCAGACTATATCCTTAATTTGAGATACAAATTTGAGAGCTACTGCACATTTATGAGGGGTATAACCAGGTGAGCAGGACTCCTGGTGTGGCTCCTTAGGATCAGCACTGGACTGTGAAACACAAGGTTGGCAGTTCAAATCCACCAGCTGTTCCTTGGAAAGCTTGTCTAGGGTCACTGTGAGTCAGAACCAATTCAACAGCACTTAACAACAACAACAAACAGATGAGCAAGTCAGCAGCAGTGGGTAGCTTGAAGTGCGCCAAGCAGAACCTGGTGTAAGGATTTTGCAGTTGTTGCTTATAAGTCACTAAAATGAAGCACCAGACTGCTGGCCATAAGGTCTGTAGTTCAAACCCACCAATGGCTCCTTGAAACCCTATGCAAGGTTGCTATAAATCAGAATCAACTTGATGGTACTTAACAGCAAAACGAACAGCATAGTAGTAATTGTGAGGAGAAGGAGTATCAGCCTATATTGGTATTCAATTGGCTCCAGAGAAAGACGGAAACATCTGAAAGAGGCTGGGTAACCTGAAAAATGGCAGCAGGCTTAACACAAATCGGAAGTTTGGTCAGAGGGACTTGTTTGGGGAAAGATGAGGACTTGCCTCCTTCTTTGGCACGAAGACATTAGCAAAGGCTTTTCCTATCATCTAGTTATCGGAAACAACCACTGAAGTCAAATTTGAAGACTACCGATCAGTTGAATGTCCAGCTCCCTGTGTGGTTGCTGCATCCAGGTTGGAAGAGTAGGACCAGAGGACCCGTAGTTATTAACTGAAAGGGTTGCCTTCAAAACCCAGTTCAGAAAGGCTCCAAGAGATTAGGTTGAGTCTGCTGCCCACTTTGGAAATTGAACTGTGTGTCCCTCTCCACCCAACCCAAATATATGTTGTAAATCCTAATCCCTGTAACCTGGTAGTGAGGTGGTTAAGTGCTTCACTGCTAACTAAAAGGTAAATGGTTCAAACCCAGCAGTTAGTTGCTCAGTGAGAAAAAGATGCATCACTCTAATTCCATAAAAAATTACAACCTTATAGGACAGTTTTACCTAGTCCTTAAGGAGCTCTGGTAGTGTAGTGGTTACGAATTGGGCTGCTAATCTCATAGACAGTCAGCAGTTCGAAACTACCAGCTGTTTCATGGGAGAAAGATGAGGTTTTCTGCTTCTGTAAAGATTTACAGACTCAAAAACCCTGTGCAGGATCTCTATGAGTCCATGGCACCTAACATTACCAACAATCTGGTTGCTTGGAGCCCTAGTGTGATGCTGTGGGATAAAGCACTGGACCGCAAGGTCAGTTGAACCACAAGGTTGTTGGTTCAAATTCATCAGCAGCTCCTTGTAAATCCTATTCATGGTCAGTATGAGTAGGAACCAACTTGAAGTGACTTAACAACAACAACAAATCCAGATGCTTGAGTGAGAATAGAATCCATGGCAGTGTATGCTGGTTGTTATCATACTATTTGGGAATGGGCCTTCTTTGTTCTGTTAGAATAGAAGCATTAGTGTAGGGTGTGTTTTAAATAGCTCTCATTAGAGATCTAAAACAGCTCTGGTAGCGTAGTGGTTACGAATCGGGCTGTGAACCTTAAGGTCAGCGGTTCAAAACTACCAGTCGCTCCGCGGGAGAAAGATGAGGCTTTCTACTCCCGTAAAGATTTACACCCTCGGAAACCCTGTACAGGGTCGCTATGGGTCAGAACTGACTCGACGACACTTAACAACAACAACAACAACAACAACAACAACAACAACAACGAGATCTAAAAGGATAGATTGAGCAAGGAACGGAGGAAATAGAGATACTGGAAGACAGATGCCACAAGACAGGAAGATCACCAACGAGCAAGAACATCTCTAAAAGCCAGCAATGAGGAACAGGCATCCCCATAGGCGCTGTAGGATAAAGCACTGGACTGCAAGGTCGGTTTGAACCACAAAGTTAGCAGTTCAAACTCACCAGCTGCTCCTGGGGTGGTGCTGTAGGTTAATGCACTGGACTGCAAAGTTGGTTTGAAACACAAGGTCGGTGGTTCGGGCGCGCTACCGCTCCTCAGAAACCCTACACAGGGTCACTAGGGGTCGGAACCAACTCGATGACATTTAACAACAACTACAACAAAGCAAATCCTTTTTTTTTTTTAAACAACATAGAAGGTGACTATACATGTGGACCTTATCAGATGGAATAGACAGGAACCAAATTGGCTACATCTGTGAGAAGAGATGATGGAGACACTCAATATCATCAGTTGAAACAAGGCCAGGGGCTGACTATGGAACAGACCATCAATTGCTCATATGCAAGTTCAGGCTGCAGCTGAAGAAAATTAAAACAAGTCCATGAGAGTCAAAATATGACTTTGAACATAACCCACCTGAATTTAGAGACCATCTTAAAAACAGATTGGATGCAATAGACACTAATGACCGAAGACCTTAAGAGCTGTGGGAATGCCATCAAGAACATCATACAGGAAGAAAGCAAAAGGTCATTTAAAAAGACAGCAGAGAAAACAAAAGACCAAAGTGAATGTCAGAAGAAACTCTGAAGCTTGCTCTTGGGTGTAGAGAAGCTAAGGCAACTAGGAAGAAATGAGGCAGTAAAAGGACAGAAAATTTCAAAGGGCAGCTCGAGAAGAAAAAGTAAACATTATAATGAAATGTGAAAAGACTTGAAGTTAGAAAAACAAAAGGGAAGAACAAGCTCAGCATTTCTCAAGCTAAAAGAACTGGAAAAAAAAAAAAAACAACTCAAGTTTTGGCTTGCAGTCACTAAAGGATTCTATGGGCAAAATATTGAATGTAGCAGGTAGCGTATAAAGAAGATAGAAGAAATACACTGTCACTGTACCAAAAAGAATTGGCCAATGCCCAACCATTTCAAGAGGTACCATATGATTAAGAACCAATAGTATTGAAAGAAGTCCAAGATTCACTGAAGGCGCTGACAAAAAACAAGACTCCAGGAGCTGGATGGAATACAAATTAAAATGTTTCAGCAAACTGATGTAGCACTGCAGTCACTAACTCGTTGTCCCAATAGGCAAAATATTAACAGAATATACCGAGAATACAAAATCCACGAGGCTAGGAAATGACTAGTATAAAGTGTTTCCTGGAGAAACCTGAAGAACATTTGTTTATTTTTAAAATCAAAAAGTGTGGCCCCAGTTCATTGTCATCTCTCTACTTCAGGTGGGCAGGTCCCTGGAGAGGCAGCATACAGGTACCCTGGGAAATATTTTCATTTTTGTTGAAGTCAATCAATAAACCCATTCAAGTGATTCCACAGGCATTCTCAAAATATCTGCCTAACAAAAATCTTGCTTTGTCTAGTTCAATGAGAATTTGGGCTAAGCGTTTATTAGAGACAGTGCCTGTAGTCCAATTAGGGCTGTATTTCTGCTCTAAGGGGCCCTGATCTGCATTCCCAGTGAGAGGTTGTGATACTTTGGTCCCAGGTTCCCCTCAGTGGACTGGCATGTTCCTCCTCTAACGGGCTTTCTGTTCTGTCTGATGAGCCATGCTGTTCCTTTTGTGATAACTGTCCTCATAACCCCCAGGGTCTGGTGCCCAAACAATGCATGGTGGCTTCTTTCTGAGGGCTCAGTATTGCTTACTGGTGCCAGCCTAGAGTGTAAGGCCAATACCCTTTGTGAGCCACTTCTGAGCAACTCTCTGTTCATGCTCTTCTCTTGTCCCCCCAGTCACTGGTTCATTCAACTGTCATGAATTGAGCATGTGCCCCACCTCTAACCCCCAGGGTCAGGCAAAGACACATACACCTGAGGGACTCCTGCCTACTAGGAGCCAGAGTAAAGGAGTTATGGAAATGCGATATTGAAAATAACCATATCGGAGAACAGAAGAAGAGCACCAAATGAGTGGAGAGAAAAGCGACTAAGGGAGGAACTGCCTAAGCTAGGATCAGTAATGGACCATAAGGTCAGTTTGAACCACAAGGTCGGTGGTTCAAACTCACCAGCTGCTCCTTGGAAACCCTATACATAGTCACTATGAGTCGGAACTGGACAGCATTTAACAACAGGCCTGATGAAGAGGAACCCTGGTAGCACAGTGGATTACAAACTGGGCTGCTAACCTCAAGGTCAGTAGTTCAAACCTACCAGTCACTCTACGGGAGAAGGATGAGGCTTTCTGCTCCTGTAAAGATTTACAGCCTCAGAAACCCTATGCAGGGTCTCTATGAGTCAAAACTGTCTCCATGGCACACCATCACTACCACTGCCAGCAGCAGCAGGCCTGAGGAAATGAGAGGATGCACGTTTGCATTTATTATTCCTTCAACAATGTGCCAAATCAACTTCTAGGTGATGGAGGACAGCCCTGCCTTCATAGGCTTTGCTCCAGTGGAAGGAGACCGACAACAAAATAAATAAAATGTGTATGTTAAAAAAAAATCTGTCTAGTCAATTCCAAATCACAGAAATTGCCATGTATATCTGAGTAGAACTGCTCCATAGGATTTTCGAGAGTCGTGAGCTTTTAGCAGTAGATCACCAGGTCCTTTTTCTGAGACACCTCTGGCTACATATGAACTGCCAAGTGTTTAACCACGTGTGCCATTCATGGATTCCTATAGTATGCATTCTTATTGTTGCTGTAAAGTGCAGTCAAGTCGATTCCGACTTATAGGGTTTCTGAGGGGCAGCTGGTGGGTTTGAACTGTCAACTGTACAGCTCAAACTGACCTTGTGGTCCAGCGCATCATCCTCCAGTGCCACAACAGGAGTCCATAGTATGTGTTGAAGGTGATGAATGTTTTAGAAAGAAGAATAAACTAAGGAGGGAATCCAGCATGGGCAGAAAGGGGTGATTTTTAAATATGTAGTTTTAAATATAAAGGAGCCCTGGTGGTGCTGTGGGCTAGGCAAAGGGCCGCTAACCTCAAGGTTCAAACTCACCAGTCTCTCTCTCCCTGGGAGAAAAGTGAAGCTGCCTGCTCTGGTAAAGATTTACAATCTCAGAAGCTCTGTCACTGTGTGTTGGAATCCTCTCTGTGATAATGTGTAAGTTTTCTTCGTTGTAGCTTTGACTATTGGCAAAATGCTTTTATAGCTCATTGAGTTATTAAAATTGTCTCCTGCACTCTGTTGTTTTACAACCAAACAGACATGAAGCCTGCACAGCTCGATGCAGTGAAGCTAGAAGCCTGAAATGTCCTTCCCTACACGGGATGGTTTGCAACTCACATAAGGATCCAATCTACTTCATTCTCATAGCTAAGTTTTTGCTTTGTTTTGTTTTTCAATAAAGGACTTGATAAATCTAGTTTGAATTAGACTTTGATTCTAGCATCAGCCACCTCTGAGTCACCCTGTAAACTCCTCTAGGCCCAGTCTCAAGGCTGAGGAGGCCTGACTGAGCTCCTAAAGGTAGGACTCAGAACCAAGGAGAAGGAAAGTGTGGGTTAAATAAAGAGGAAAAAAAATAACGTTACCTAAGGTGGCCTCAGAAATTCTACTTCCTCACAGAAGATTAAAGTAATATATGCAAATGTGTTTTAAGAGGCTAAAGATGCCACGCAATTTAAAAGTGTTGTTTTCTAAGGTAGAAAACCCAGAGATTACAGGCATCTGGCGACTGGTTTTCTGACTGACAGTTTGCTAGTCTTTCTTTCACCTACTTAGTTAACCACAAATAAATATTATAACTCTTCTGTTAATTGTAGCTATTCTCAAGGCTTTGGAGGCTTCTTTTGTTTCTAAATTAGCAAGTGTACAAAATTTGCCAGTCACAGTAACCTCTGTGCTAACGTAACTGGAATCCTGGTGTAGTGCTGTATGGTGAACACTGGACTACTAACCACAAGATCAGCAGTTCAAACCCACCAGCTGGTCCTTGGGAACCCTACACAGAATTGCTATGAGTCAGAACCTACTCGAAGGCACTTAACAACAGCCACCTAACCCGGGGCTATCAGGTTGAAGAGTATAGCTTTTCAGCAAGGTCCTGGCATGACTCTTACTGTAGAAAGCAAGAGAGTTGCAATAAATGTCCCTAGCTCTCGCATCTTATGCTTTAACCCCTGCCATGGTCATGGTCTGAGACCTCAATGAGTAACAATTCAGGCTCCAAAAGCCTTTCAACCAGATCCTCAAAATACTACCCAAGGCCTCAAACTATCTAAGGCAGCGATACTTCCCTTTAGTCCTTTGGAATGCATGATTTACAAATTCATACATAATCATTCATATGAACTCCTAAGATCTACTTACTGATTCGTTGTTGTTGTTAAGTGCTTTTGAGTCGTTTCCGACCCATAGCGACCCTATATAGGGTTTCCAAGGAGCAGCTGGTGAGCTTGAACCACCAACCTTGTGGCTCAAAAGACTTTGCAGTCCAGCACATTAGCCCACAGCGCTACATAGCTTGTTGTTATTGTTGTGAAGTTCTGGTGGAGCCTGTTCAGACTCATAATGACCCTGTACAGGGTTCCTGAGGAGCAGATGGTAAGTTTGAACTGCCAACCTCATGGTTAATAGCCCGTTGCTTATCCTACATTGCTACACCAGGACTCTTAACTAATAGTTTGCTAAATGAATTATTAACAGTTAATCTAATTTAGAATTTATAAATCAAAATTAAAGTTACCCAATTTTATTGAGGATCATAATTTGATATTCCACCAAGACGCCTGCTTTCCAATGGCATCTGACTGATTCCTGACATTCTCTGGACTGATACTTTGTCATCACTACACGTGACAGCACTTTCAGAGCTGTCATGTGTAGATCAAGGTCTTCAATGGTTGAATTTTTTTTTTTTTTTTAATAATTTTTTTGTGTGCCTTTGGCGAATGTTTACATAGCAGTTTAGGTTCCAATCAACAATTTCTACACAAATTGTTCAGTGGTATTGGTTGCATTCTTCACAATGTGTGAACATTCTCATTATTTGTATTCTGGTTGTTTCATTTCCATTAATCTAGTTTCCCTACCCACTTACATTCTCATCAATGTATTAAAGTCATTGTTGACTGTTTGGTCTCATATAAGTGATTTTTTTTTTTTTTTTTTTTTAAGGAGCACAGCACTTATGGATGATGTTCATTCTTTTTGTGAACCAATCTGTTACTTAGCTACAAGGTGACCTCAGTGGGTAGTTTTGGTTCAAGGTTTGAAGAGTATCTCAGGACAATAATCTCAGAGAATCCTCCAGTCTCAGGCAGACTACTAAGTCTGTTTTTGGTTTTGGAATGTGAGGTTCTGTTCTATTTCTCTCATTCAGTCAGGGTCCATCTATTGTGGCCCTAATTAGAATGTTCAGTAGTGGCAGCCAAGCACCACTAGTTCTTCTGGTTTCAGGTAGATGACACTATGGTTTATGTAGCTGATTTGTCTTGTAGACTGGTTTCTTCTTTGAGTCTTTGGTTTTCTTCTTTCTCTTTTGCTCCAAGTTAAGTAGAGACTAATAATTGTATTTTAGATGGCCACTTGCAAACTCTTAAGACCCCAGACACTATTTGCCGGGGTCTGACCCCGACATAGTTGTCACGAGTTTTTGGTTCACGCTGAGGGGAGATCCAGCGGTGATAGGGATAGCGAAAGAATACACAGACAAACAGAAGAAGGGAGACAATGAGGCACCCCAAAGCCAGGGTGGATACATCACTGGTGGGCAGACTTGGGACTACAGGCATCATGGCCTCTGCAGGCAGCGACTCACTGCCCTGCAATCTTTAATGCATGCCTTCCAACCCGTAACGCACCGCAATCTTTACTCCATGCCTTCCAACCAGTAATGCACCGCAATCTTTACTCCATGCCTTCCAACCAGTAATGCACACCTGGGGAGGCCCGGGCCTCTGTTTTATTTAGGGGAGGAGTTTCACACCAAGCTGGGAGGGACTAAAACAGGATACAGCTAACATCAGTAATTTTCCAGACATTCAGGTAACTTTACATTGTACTTCACTGGTTCGAATCCCAGGCCAGCAACTTGGATTCTCAGGCTCAATTAACATATCTATAGCCCCTGAGGTCAGTTGGGGGAAGTTGAGAGTTCTGCAGGAGACGCCCAGGTGAATGGGCTGCACCTGGAAAAGGGATTAGGGAGGATGGGTTCTTTGTCTATAGAACAAAGAACCGAGAAGTAGCTAAGATACTTTTAGTTAATCCTTTGGAGAAAGGTTTAACCTTGCAACCTTTAGTCTTGGCTTTAGGAAAATATCACCTTTATCTGTGGATTTTCAAAGGCTCCAGTGTATTAATTTAATATATATACCTGAATATTAAGATGAAAGCAATTTTCCATTAACTGCCAGTGGCCTCATTTGTTACACTCAGCCCTAGAGGGCCTCGAACCTCTGACTAGTCTTACACGGTCTGCAACAACTATTTACCAAACAAGGATGGAGAACATAACTTTTCGAACTATACTATGCCAGTTGACCAAGATGTTCTACAAGCCTATGGCCTTAATCCTTCAAACTCAGAAAACCAGTGTGGTGTTGGCATGTAATTGTGAGCATAGCTGCCTTCCAAGCCCAAGAAGTGTTCTGTTGTTGTTGTTGTTAAGTGCCATCGAGTCGGTTCCGACCCATAGCGACCCTGTACAGGGTTTCCGTGGAGCAGCGGTGACCTTGAACCGCCAACCTTGCAGTTCAAATGGCTTTGCAGTCTGGCGCATTAACCCACAGTGCCACACCAGGAAGTGTTTGATTACGTCTAAATCCTGGTGTGGAACTGTAGGAAAAGCAGTGGACTGCTAACCACAAAATTGGCAGTTTAAACCCACCAACTGTTCCTCAGAAATGCTATAGAGGATCGCTATGAGCCGGAAATAACCTGACGGCACTTAACAACGACAGTAAGAAGTAGATGGCTACTATTCTTGCTTTTAATTACAATTTACTGTTGATTTAGCCCCATCAGTATCAAATTAGTTGGAGTTTGTTTGGCTAATTTTAAATTGAGTTGTTGCTGTAGCGACCCTGTATAGGGTTTCAGAGGAGCTGCTGGTGAGCTTGAACCGCAGACCTGTGGTTCAAACCAACCTTGAGGTCCAGATCATTAAACCAAAGCTCCATACCAGGACACCTTAAAGTAAGTAGTAATTTGTTCCCTAGCACTTTTGGCCTCGAATTTTCCAGTAAGTCCTGGTGTGGTGCTGTGGGTTAATGCACCAGACTGCAAAGCTGTTTGAACTGAAAGGTTGGCGGTTCAAGCTCACCAGCTGCTCTAAACCCTATATAGGGTTTCTATGGGTTGGAAACGACTCGACGGCACTTAACAACAACAACATACCTAAAGACAATTACACACTGTAGTTTAAATGTTTTGCTGTATGCTGTGATTGATAAAGCTTTATGCTTTGAGTGATAAAGCACATGTACACCTAATCCCTTCAAATATTCTTAACATTGGCCCCTCGATAATATACTTCAGTTATTTTCCCACTGGTCTGAGAACAAGATAGAGGAGATTGGTTCAGGGTTATTTTGTCCTGCTTAAAGTGACCTCCAGTAGGGAAGCAAACAAAGAGATTAAAAACCACTGCTTTAGACTCTTAAGAAGTAATTGAATATATGGCACACTTTGCAAATAGCTTGCAAGTGGCATGTGCAAAGTCATTTCCCTTGATAGATACCTGGAAATAAATAACCACACTTACCTTTTTCCAACCCCCGCTCAGCTGCAGTCTCTGCGTGGTTGTAGCAGGAAGTAATGGAAGCCAACTGATCAGATGGCAGAGCAGTGATCAGAAATGGTGGTGGGGTGGGGCGCTTCTGGAGCAAAGGTTTCAGGGCATCCACAAATATGAGTAACAGAGTCACAAACACCAGCAAGCTCTGCAAACAGTGGTAGCTTTAAGTGTCTGTTCAGGATTATTATAGCTCCTGGTCCAAAGTGCCCACGAAAGTCCCAAGAAATTTTGAGAAACTGGTCACTTTGGGCAGTAAAATTCAGGAATTCCCAAAGCTGGGCCTGGCCTGACTTAAGGCAGAATTGTGGTCACCTCCGGCTCTTAGGCCTTAGCTAAATTTTATTTCTATCTCTTTTATAGCCTTGTGTTCTTTCTTGCTATTATGTGTGAAACCAAATATTTGCCATATAAAGCCAGACCCAAACTACAAAAGCACTGCTGCTGTTGTTCAATCCGGCTCATAGTAACCCTGTAGAGTATCCAAGGAGAGAGAGACTGATGGCTTTGAATCACCAATGCCGAACAGTGTTTATCTTACAGCACCACACCAGGACTCCCGAAAAACACTACAGCGATGTAAATTTGTCTAATCCTTATATAAAATGATCATTGTCAAACCATTACTACCTCATTTGGAGTCCTAGTGTGGCACGGTAGTAAAAGCACTGGACTGTTAACCTAAAGGTCAGTGGTTCAAATCTCCCAGCTGCTCCTCGAAAACCCTATACAGAGTCATTATGAGTCTGAACTGACTCAAGTGCATTTAACAACAACAACAACAGACTTTCAATTTAAATTTCAAAAAGTCTCCTGGCTGCAGGTGGGTGGAGGGCCAAATTATTAGCAGCCAGTACAGGAGTCCTGGTGAGGCGCTGTGGGTTAATGCGCCAGACTGCAAAGCCATTTGAACGACAAGGTTGGTGATTCAAGCTCACCAACCATTCCTTGGAAACTCTATACAGGGTTGCTATGGGTTGGAACCGACTCAATGGCACTTTAACAACAACAACATAACAGTGCAGGAGTAACCTGATATCAGTTGCTCTGAGTAGCAGAAGGCAGGAAAGGTTCATGTGAATCATGCTAAGATTAGTCAGTCCGTGGTTGATCTTCTATTCTTCACCCTCTTTTTACAAGCTTTGTTGTGTCTAGTTTATTCAAGCCTTTTACTTTTTCTGGAGTCAAAATGGTCTCCTGATCTGTGTAGAGAATAACTGCTCACAACAAATCTTATATTCAATGGGCTTTTATTTTCATCATTGTTTTTAGGTGCGTAAAGGTCTTACTTTACTCACAGACTTTATTTCTTTGTGGCAGTACAAGTGTTGTGATACCAATGATCATGGATTGAATTCTGTTCCCCGGTGTTCAATTGCCTAACCCTTGGTACCTGTGATGTGACTTTATTTGAAGCATCTTTGCAGATGTAATCAAGTTAAGAAGAGATCATACTGAATTAGTTGTTAAGTGCCATTGAGTCATGGTTGGTGAGTTTGAACCACCGACCTTGTGGCTCAAACTGACCTTGCGGTCCAGTGCTTATCCTATAGTGCCACACCAGGGTTCTAAATCAGTAAGCAGTGTACTTATCAAGTGAGGAACATTTAAACAGTGACACACAGGGAGAACACCATGTGATAGTGGCGGCAGAAATTGGAGTGATGTAATTGCAAGCTAAGGAACATCATGCTAGGAAAAGCCCACAAAGGATTCTTCTCTAGAATCTTGCCAACACGTTAGCCATGAGTTTGAACTGACTCCACAGCACAACAACATGTGGATAGAAAACCCATTTCAAACCAGCATACAATCAAAAGAGAGTTTTTATTGGTTCACAACCATATTGCTAGTTTATGGCGCTGTGGGTTAATGTGCCAGACTGCAAAGCCATTTGACTCGGTGGCACTTAACAACAGCAACATAGATCCTGTGGAGTCCTGGTGTGGTGCTGTGGGTTAATGTGCTGGACTGCAAGGTCAGTTTGGACTGCAAGGTCAGTTTGAACTGCAAGGTCAGCAGTTCAAGCTCACCAGCTGCTCCATGGAAACTCTATACAGGGGTGCTATGATTCGGAACTAACTCTATGGCACTTAATAATAACTTAGATCCCATGGAGAAGGACTGGGGATCATCTGGGGTTATATCTGGGGTGAAGAAAACACTTATTCTCAGCAGGGGGTTGAACCAAAAAGAACCCTGATGAAAAGAAATTTTGCAGTACTCTTTCAGTGTTCTTTCCTTTCTCCTCCCTCCCTTTTCTCTCTTCCTTTCTATCATACTCAATCTCTCTATCTCTCTTTACACACACACACACACACACACACACACACTCACTCAACTACTTTGTTCTGTGACTTGCTCTCATTTTCTCCTACAACAAATGAGCTTCCGCCATATACAAGGTTTCCATGTTACTTTATGTTTAGAAACCCCAAAGGGAAGAAAGACTTTTCTTTCCTGTTGATGCTGTTGGTAAGTGCTGTCAAGTCAGTTAGACTCATAACGACCCTGTATAAGGTTTCCGAGGAGCAGCTGGTGAGTTTGAACCACTGACATTGTGGTTCAAGCTGACCTTACGTTCGAGTGCTTATCCTATGATGCCACAGCAGGACTCCTTAGTGTCAGTATATGTAAGTTCAGGGAATGCTCTGTTTGGCAGATCTGGGCTCCATGGCCACCTATGGTGAGAAAAGAAGGGGCTTGTGATTGGCAGGCCCACCAAACTGGAGAGAAAGAATGGGAACCGAAGCAGGGAGAGGAAACTAATTCCCTAGGAGAAAGGGTGTGTGTGAATGCTGTTACTGAAAATAAGGACGGAGGTGGTGTGGGGTGGATGGTGGATGTGAGCAGACAAAATAGTGATTGTTCATGATAGAGAGCTACCCCAGATAAGGCCATAGTGCCTAGCCCCTAAATGAACACTAAAGCGAGTCACCTGTTAACTCTTCCTTTCAGCAGCCCTAATCATTCTGTTCTTGGTGCCTCCTCCCTCTGTCCCCAAATATCCTTGTCCCAGTCATACCTCAGAGTCACTTCTGAGACAGTTGGGGAACTGCAGTTAAAGAGGCTGAAAGGATTCCTTTAGGTGCAAGAGAGAAGCATGTCTTTGTTCTGGAACAAAGGAAAAGTTTGTGGAGAAATCAGGAAGCTGTGGTAAAAGAGAAAGGAAAAATACTTCTGAGAAACCGTTATGAGGCCTAGACCTCTCATTGCTTGGGAAATCATGGGCAGGAGAACAGCAAGTCCCATTAGAATTAGCAGCAGGGTTGAAAGAGGTGTCAACCGAGGGACGGGCAAGGTTTCTACTCTTCTTTCCTCCTTCTCAATGCTACAGTTCCCACAGTATCAGAGAAGTCAGGCAACGTGCCATCCTGTACCAGAGCTCAGTACGAGACCACAGCTAAGAGTGTTGTTGAATCAGTGGCATAGAGAACTCCTTGAGGCTGTGGTAGACTGAGAGAGGATTGTTGGTAGACCTGGGCTCTACTGAGCTCTCTCATATGCAGTAAATGTGGCCCTGGCAATGGATTTAGTACCTGTAGAAACCATTTACACCAGGATTGGGAGACATCAACATCTGTGCAAGGATTTATGCTGAGTTCTCAATATTGAATATTGAATAGAAATAATATTGAAACATACTCCAGTAAGTCTAGAAGCATATTTACAGAAAGTTTACAGAAACAAGACTGGCCATAAATTGATAATGATTGAAGGCAGATGATGGATACTTGGGAGTTGATTATACTAAGAAGTAACAGATGGTTCCTGTTGTTGTTAGTGATTAACTTGATTCCAGCTTATGGCGACCTCATGTGTGCGAGAACTGTTTCATGGGGTTCTTAGTGTAACCTTTCAGAAGCAGATTGCTCAGCTTGAAGCACATTTGGATGGGTTCAAATCACCAACTTTTTAGCTAGTGTGGAATGGTTAACCATTTACACCACCCAAGGAGTCCTATATGGTTCCTAAGCCATGATATTTTCAACCAGCTCATATACATGGGGAAGCTGGATAATGAGAAAGGAAGATAGAAGAATAGACATATTTAAACTGTTATGTTGGTGAAGCATATAGAGTATGTCATGAACATCCAGAAGGATGAACACATCACTTTTGGAGGAAGCCCAGCCAGAATACTCCTTAGAAGCAAGGATGGAGAGATTTCACCTTGCTGACTTTGGACACATCATCAGGAGTTGCCAATTTTTAAAGAAGGACATCATGCTTTGTAAAACAGAGTCAGCAGAAAAACGGGAACTCCTCAATGAGTTGAAATTGACACACTGGCTCTAACAATGTGTTCAAACACAACAACGATTGTGAGGATGGTGTAGGACTAGGCAACATTTCATGTATTATATGAGTTTCAAGTTTGGTGTAAGTTGGAACCAATTTGACAGCACCTAACAACAACAACAAAGTCTGGGGCCATAATAACAGTTGGGGTTGGGAATGGAAGTCCTAAGTGGTGTAGAAGATTGAGCGTAGGACAGAATCTGTTATGGTGGGAGGTGAAGGAGTCCTCTTTATGTAGTTGTGATGTAAAGAGAACTTCACAGAGCATCAGGAGATCAGGATTCAAAACCTAACTCAACCACACACTTGCTATGTGACCTTGGACAGGTCACTTTCTGCTTCTGTGCCTCAGTTTCCTCATTTGAGAAAATGCAACAATAATACTTCCCAGCTTTGTTGTCAGGATTGAAGAAGCAAATATTTGTTCCCGCACCATTCCATTCTGTGTCTACTACCTTCCCCTAGCTGTACTGTAGAGTATATTGTTAAGAGCTCCGAATGCAATTTGACAGAACTCTGTTCAAACCCCCATTCTCAATTACAGACATATTTATATATGAAATGATAAGATATCTGAATTTTGCCTCAAATTTGGAGCAAGGTTTACAGAAACAAGACTGGTCATAAATTGATAATGATTGAAGTCAGATGATGGATAAATGGGAGTTGGTTATACTAATCTGTCTGATTTGTATATACAGGAAAATTCCCACTTTGCATAGTTCTGATATGCATAGATTTCAGTTACTATGGTTTAGGTAAATGACTTCAGTCTCCCAGTCCACACAATTCAAATTTCAAAAGTCAAAGTCTATGAACTGTGCATAATTGCATAATGTACAAACTTTGCCGATAACTCTTCAGTCAACAAATCACTACATAAATAACAGATGCCCACCATGACTGGACTCCTCAGGCAGCACTGCAGGTTAATGCACTGGACTGCAAAGTTGGTTTGAACCACAAAGTAGGTAGTTCAAGCTCACCAGTCACTCCTTGAAACACTGTACAGAATTGCTATGGGTTGGAACCGACTCGAAGGCACTTAACAACAACAACGCAACAACATCATGATTAGTGATCAACTGTGTCACTTCTTTCTAAGAAGTGATCATTGGACATGCCCAACTGGTGTTCAGAAAAGCATGTACTGTGTTGTCATCTGGTCTTCACATGGCATTTTACAAAAACAGTAACCAAAAGAAGAAACTAGTCAAAAAAATGAAAGTTCACCAAAGAAAAGAAAAGTTGTGGCATGGACAGTACAAGTGAGCCAAATGTAAAGTTTAGAAGAAATGGCTGAGCCTGAGATTGTTGATACTGCCACCTTGGAGAAACACCATGGACATATGTAGTCAAGGGAACTTTGAATAGGCAAACTCATCAATAAAAATGAGCTAAGTGCTTGTGATTATGAGGCTGAAGATGCCCCGGAGGAAGTGATGTGTCTTTAAAGCTCAAATGTTGGAAGCTGATCCAAACTTATGAAAGATGTTTGCTTTTGTGGTGGTACATTCTATGTCAAGAAGAGCATAAGTACTGTTCAAACTACCCTTGATTTTTTTAAAAATATAGTTTAACATTTTCCCCATGTCCAAGGTAGTGATATCAATTACATTAACCTTGTTATGCAACCATCACCAAGAAATATTGCCAAATTTTCCACCACCATGAATAGACACTCACGGCTTCCTCAACAGTGACTCCCCAGCTCCCTTCCTCCTGCTGCTGGTAACCACGAATAAACTCTGATCTCAATGCATATACCTTTTCTAAATACTTCATATAAGTAAAATCATACAATATATGATCTTTGTGATGGACTTATTTCATTTAATATAATGTTTTCAAGGTTCATTCATGTTGCAGCAGATCACTTATCAATGTTTCATTCCACTTTATGACTGATTAATATTCCTATACTGTATACCAAGGAGCTCTGGTAGCATAGTGGTTACAAGTCAGGCTGCTAACCTCAAGGTCAGCAGTTCAAAACTATCAGCTACTCCACGGGGGAAAGATGAGGCCTTCTGCTTCTGTAATGATTTACAGCCACGGAAACCCAATACAGGGTCACTATGAGTTGGAACCAACTCCATGGCACACTACCACCACCACCAGGTGCATACCATGTTTTGCTTAACCATTCTTGTTAGTGAACATTCTCTTGGTAATTATTTTACAAAGAAATGAAAGTTTAATTTTCAATGATTTAATTTTAAAATTACAGTGTACTAAACATTAGTTTTTCTGATGCTTGCTTGTCATTAAGTACTGTGGAGTCGGTTCCAATTCATAGCACCCTGTACAGGATTTCTGAGGAGCAGCTGGTGAGTTTGAACTGCCGACTTTGCAGTCCAGCGCATTATCCCACAGCACCACATCAGGACTCCTATATACATACAGAGAAATGAAAGAAAAAAAAGTTAAACTAATATTTCATTTTTAATGACTTGACAAAAATTTTTTTAAGTCACAAAGCAATAGTTATTTTTTCACTAATACTTAAAGACTGTTTTGCATGGTTTCAGGTTTTATGGTCATTTTTATAGTCCTGCAGAGTAAAGGATAGCTGTATATTAAATTTTCCAGTACTAGTTTTTGTTTTTCTTAATCCCCTTTCAACCACTTTCTTATGAAGATTATTTAAACTTGCTATGCCCAATTTCTTCATCTGTCAAATACGGGTAATAGTAGTGCCTACTTCACTGAGCCACAATTCAATAGTTAGTTTGTTGTGGTGTGGTGGTTTGTGTATTGCTGTGATTCTGAAGCTATGCCATCAGTATTTTAAATACCAGCAAAGTCACCCACTATTGACAGGTTTCAGCAGAGGTTCTAGACTAAGACTAGAAAGAAAGAGAGGTGGACCACTTCTTTTTTGTTGTTGAGTTGGTTCCAACTCCTAAAGACTCTATATAGCGTTTCCAAGGAATGGATTGTGGGCTTGAACTATGGTTAGTACTTCAGTATTAATCTTATAGCAACACACTGCGTCTTTTAGCCACTGAAAATGTTATGAATAGCCATGGGACATTGCTGATACAGTTCCAGAAGATGAGCCCTTCAGGTTAGAAGGCACTCAAAATACAACTGGGAAAGAACTGCCTCCTCAAAGAAGAGTTGACAAGAATGATGTCAAAGGAGCAAAGCTTTCAGGATCTTCATTTGCTGATGGGGCACAACTCTAAATGAGGACACTACTCAATATCATCAGCCAAAACAAGGCCAGAGGCCAACTGTGGAACCAATTTGCAAATTCAAGCTAAAGAAAATTAAAACAGCTCCACAAGAGTCTAAATACAAACTTGAATACATCCCACCTGAATTTAGAAACCATCTCAAGAACAGATTTGATGCAGCTGATACTAATGACCAGAGACCAGAAGAGTTGTGGGAAAACATCAAAAACACCCTACAGGAAGAAAGCAAAAGGACATATAAAAAGACAGGAAAGAAAGAAAAGACCAAAATGGATGTCAGAAGAGACTTTGAAATTTGCTCTGCAGTGTAGAGAAACTAAAGCAAATGGAAGAAATGAGGAAGTAGAAGAGCTGAAAAGAAAATTTCAAAGGGCAGTTTGAGAAGACAAAGTCAAGGGTTATAATGTGATATGTGCAAAGAAAGACCTGGAGTTAGAAAACCAAAAAAGGAAGAATAGCTCAGCATATCTCAAGCTGAAACAACTAAAGAAAAATTCAAGCCTCAACTTTCAATATTGAAGGATTCTATGGGCAAAATATTGAATGATGTAAAATGCATTAAAAGAAGATGGAAAGGGGAGAACAAACAAGATGGTGGATCATGTAGACGTGCAGTAAGGAGTTCTGTCAGCAACAGCACAGAATACCCGACCAAGCAGGCTCAGGGGATGGTCCCAGAACTCTGAACCACATCTAAAGGAATATTTAGAAGGTTGGAAGGCTTACAGCTGGGGAATTTGTGGCAGAAGCAAGAAATCCATTGCTTTCTAATTCAAGACGGTCAGCTGCTCCAGGAGCCGCCATCTTGGGTGAACCAAGTAGGGGAAGGATCGAAGCAGCCACGACGGCTGGCAGAACCATGGATAAAGGTGTGGACATTCTTTTCATTTCGTATCTGTTCATTGGTCCCTTGCTGTCTGAGCATCTCCATTCTGGTGACTATAGGGGTGCCTAAGCTAGTGGACACCCCAGGCCCATCCTTGGAGGGTTCTACTACATGTGTGCAGAGATCTCCTCAAAATTTAAAGAGACAGTTTCCACTTAAAACCAAACGGCCATAGCCGGCCCTGAACTGTTTATAACTAGAAAAAAGGCCTGAACGAGGATTGTGGAGTGGGACAAGCAAACAAAAAAAGAAATAGGCCGAAAATTAAATCCTAAATTACGTCAAAACGACCAACAGTGCCATCTAGAAATTTCTCAAGAAGAAGAGGAAAGGAAAAGGGAAGTCCATTTCCTGATCACATCTACCTGGAGGCAATCAGAAAGCATAAAAAATACCAAAATACATACCCATCTAAGTATTAAGGCCACAGATAAACCCTGAATATGTCCAAAAAACAGAAGCAGACGACCATATCTGCACATGTCCAGAAACAAGAAAAAGTGACTGAGGCAAATG
>NW_006408527.1:7198718-7203817 GCF_000296735.1 Chrysochloris asiatica | reverse complement strand
AACAAACAAACAAACAAACAAACAGTGTTCCAGGAACTAACAGAATATAAATTGAAATGTTTCAACAAGCTAACGCAGCCCTGGAGGCAGTCACTCGTCTGTGCCAAGAAATGTGGAAGACAGTTACCTGGCCAACCAATTGCAAAAGATCCATATCTGACAGAATGCAGAAATCATCTAACAGTATCATCACATGTAAGTAAAATTTTGCTGAAGGTAATTTAAAAATGGCTGTAACAATGCATTGACAAGGAACTGCATGAAATTCAAGCTGGATTCAGAAAAGGGCATGGATCTAGAGATACCAAATCCAGATGGCTTTGGCTGAAAGCAGAGAATACTAGACAAATATTTATCTGTGCTTTATTGACTAAGCAAGGCATTAGACTGTGTAGATCATGACAAGCTATGGATAACATTGTGAAGAATGGGTATTCCAGAACACTTAATTGTGTTAATGAAGAACCTGTACATAGACCCAGAGGTTGTCATTAGAACAGTACAAGGGATACTGAATAGTTTAAAATTGGGAAAGGAGTGTGCCAGGGTTGTATCCTTTCGTCATACTTGTTCAATCTGTATGCTGAGAAAATAATTCAAGAAGTTGGATTATATGAAAAAGAACATGGGATCAGGATTGGAGGAGGGCTCATTCACAACCTGCAATATAGAGATGACACAACCCAGCTTGTTGGAAATGAAGAGGACTTCAAATATTTACTGATGAAGATCAAAGACCACAGCCATCAGTATGAAATGTAGTTCAATGTAAGGAAAACAAGATCCTCACAAGTGAACCAATAAATACCATCCTGGGAAATAGAGAAAAAAACTGAAGTTGTCAATGACTTCATTTTGCTTGGGTCCACAATCAACACTCCTGGAAGCAACAGTCAATAAATCAAATTACATACTGCATTAGGTAAATCTGCTATAAAAGACCTCTTCAGAGTGTTCAAGAGTAAACTGATACAGTTCCAGAAGATGGAGAATTAAGGTGTGCCTGGCCCAAGCCACAGTATTTTCAGTCGTCTCATATGCTAGCAAAAGATGAACTTTGAATAAAGAAGACTGTACAAGAGTCAATGCATTTGACTTATAGTGTTGGTGAAGAATATTGAAAGTACCATGGACTGCCAGAAGAACAAACAAATGCATCTTGGAAGAAGTACAATTAGAATGTTCCTTAGAAGCAAGGATGGCGAGATTTTGTCTCATGTACTTAGATATGTTGTCAGGAGTGACCAGTCTCTGGAGAAGGACATCATGCTTGGTATAGTGGAGGATCATCGAAAAAGAGGAAGATCCCCACCCAAAGAGATGGATTGACACAGTGGCAGCATCTATGAGCTCAAACATGACAACAGTTGTGAGGATGGAGCAGGACTGGGCAGTGTTTCATTCTGTTGTGCATTGGGTTGCTGAGTCAGAACCAACACAATGGCACCTAGCAATAACAACTCCACGAGCTGTTGTGAAAAATGTAATAAGCAAATGCACTGTATGTATTCCAGGGAATGACTACCTTCAGTAACACATTCAGTGAAGCTTGGCTAATAGTATATTTACGTATCTGGAGGAGAGGGAGACAGATGACATTAAGAGGTCAGAGCAGAACAGTGTGTTATTACAACACATAGTACTGTACCATCAGATGCCTCCAAGAAATACCTATTTGCATCCTTTTTGACAATGCTGCCTTAAGTACCACACAGAAAGCTCACAGTACAGCTCATTTTCTCTAGGAACCCCTTCTTCTGGATGTTGTTGTTGTTGTCAGGTGCCATCGAGTTGGAACCGACTCATAGCGACCCCATGCACACCAGAACGAAACAATGTTCAATCCTGGGCCAACGTCACTACCACTGCCACACTTGACGCTATCAATGATGCCACCTGGCTGATCCATCTCGTTGGGGGTCTTCCTCTCTTTCTCTGACCCTCCATCCTACCCAGCATGACATCCTTCTCCAGCGACTGTTCCCTCCTGACAATATGTCCAAAGTATGAGAGACAAAGTTTAGCCATCTTGGCCTCCAAGGAGCACTCTAGCTGCACCTCTTCCAAAACAGATCTATTGGTTCTTTTGGCAGTCCATGGCACTTTTAGTATTCTCCAATATCACAACTCAAAGGCATCAATTCTTCTATAGAGACACATTAATGGAGACTGGTGTTTCTCAACTCTAATTTTTCTCTCTCATTATCACTTCCCTAAGGAGTCTTTTTTAAAGCTCCTTGGTGGTGTAAACAGCATGTGCTCAACTACTAACCTAAAGGTTGGCAGTTCCAAGAGTGGGGTGTGGCTCTAACAGGTACCTAAAATGTGGAAACAGTTTTGAAATTAGATAATGATCACAGGCAAGAAAAGTACTAAGATGGCCAATAGTGAGAGCCTAGACTGACTATGAAAGACTGTTGGTAGAATTGTGTAGGTCAAAGGTGATTCTGATGAGAACTCAGAAGGAAGTAACACCAGAGACAACACAGATGGTGAGAATAAGCAGCAGAGAAACTGCACAAGCAGAACTAGGAGACTGATACAAAATGGCACAGTGGCCTACCCACCTTTATGAAAGCTGCTTCCTGACAGAGTGGGATCTCCAAGGAATACTGGGCCTACCGTTGCTGAAAGGAGACAAGGACCTTTCTCTGGAGTATCTGGGTTTGAATGATCTGGGCACTTATCAGTGAAGTTAGGCATTCTGAGTGCCCTCCATCCAAGGTTACTGGTGGAGTGGGTGCCTCTAGGTATTTATTAGTAGAGCTGAAGAGCTTTGAAACACTTATTCGAGCAGAAGAGAGACCAGGCTGACCTCTTCCAGAGAAGAAGGAACCAGGAAGCAGAAGCTGAAGAGACAAAGAGAACTGGAAGCAGAACTGCCTTAGTTTCAAAAGGTAGAGCCATGACCTCTGGGGACTCCATGGGTGGAGTCACAGTTACATTTCAAGTAATTGGCTTCTTCACCAACTCGGTTCCAGAATTAGGAAACCAAAATGGAAGAACAAGCTCAGCATTTCTGAAGCTGAAAAAACTGAAGGGAAAATTCAAGCCTTGACTTGAAGTATTGAAAGATTCTATTGGCAAAATAGTGAATAATGCAGAAAGCATCAAAAGAAGATGTAATGTATACACAAAGTCACTTTATCAAAAAGAAACCGTCGATGTTCAACCATTTCAAGAGGTGGCATATGATCAAGAGTCAATGATAGTGAAGGAAGAAGTTCAATCTGCACTGAAGGCATTGGCAAAAAACAAGGCTCCCAGAATGACAGAACACAAATTAAAATCTTTCAACAAACTGATGAAGCATTGGAGGCACTCACTTATTTATGCCATGAAATTTAGAAGACAGTTACCTGGCCAACCGATTGGAAGAGATCCATATTTGTGCTTGTTCCAAAGAGAGGTGACCCAACAGAATGTGGAAATCATCTAACAGTATTATTAACAACCTGAATATGCAGATGATATAACCTTGCTTGCTGGAAGGAGAGGACTTAAAATATTTATTGATGAAGATCAATGATTATAGCCTTCAGTATAGATTACACCACAATATAAAAAAAACAAAAATCTTCACAACTTGACCAATAAATAACATCATGACAAGTGGAGAAAAGATCGAAGTTGTCAAAGACTTCATTTTTCTTGGATGTACAATCAGCACTCATGGAAGCAGTAGTCAAGAAATCAAATGACACATTACATTAGGCAAATCTGCTGCAGACTTTAAAGTGTTTAAGATCAAAGACATCAGTTTTAGGACTAAGGTGCACTTGACCCAACCATGATATTTTCAATAGCTTCTTATGCTTGTGAAAACTAGACAATGAATAAGGACGACAGTAGAAGAATTGATGCATTTTAATTATGGTGTTGGAGAATATTGAAAATACCATGGACTTCCAAAAGAGCAAACAAATCTATTTTAGAGGACTGTTAGAATGCTCCTTAGAAGTAAGATGTTGGACATGTTGTCAGGAGGTACCAGTCCCTGGAGAAGGGCAATATGCTTGGTAAAGTGAAGGGTCGGAGATAAAGAGAAAGATCACCAAAGAGATGGATTGGTACAGTGGCAACAGTAATGGGCTCAAGGGTAAAAACAATTGTGAGATGGCAAAGGACCAGGCAGTGTTTTGTTCGGTTGTGTACAGGGTCACTATGAGTCAGAATCGATTGGATGGCATCTAACAATAGCAACTAGTGTTTCATAGCACATTGTACCTTCGATATAATTTTTGATTACTGTGGGAGAAAGATGAGGCTTTCTGCTCCCATAAAGATTTACAACCTCGGACACCCTGTACAGGGTCGCTATGAGTCGGTTCCGACTCCACGGCACATAACCACCACCACCACCAAATTACTAAACTGTCATCCATTCTAAACTATAATTTCTTTACAGACTAAGAATGTAATAGATACTCTTTAGAAGGTGGCTTAACATTCTCTCTGTCATTCACTGACAGTAACCCCCATTTTCACTCAGTTACTTACTTTCCGGTGCATTCGTTTGGGGGAAAGATTACTCCAACCCCAGTTCCAAAGGTCCTTCCTTCTTGTCTAAGGTAATCCTATGAAGCATGTCAAGACAATTGGTTTAGGTCAGGGTTTCTGAACCAATCAATTCTCAACCAACCATTCCTTTGGACACAGTGATTGGTTTTGGAAGGAGCATGTGATCGAGTTTGGACCAATAAGAAATAGATGAGCATTGTTAAGTGCTTCTGGGAAAGAAATGTCTTTACTTTTAAAATTCATCCTTCAATGGATAAACAAAATGTGTGGAACTGTAGGCTAAGCACTGGACTCTAACTAAGGTTGATGGTTCAAACCCAGGAGCCGCTCCTTAGAAACCTTATAGAGTCTCTATGTGTCAGAACTGATTCGACAGCACTAAAACAACAACAGCAACATACATAAAATGGAATACTACTCAGCCATAATAAGAAATGAAGTCCTGATAGATGCCATAACATATATTACACTTCAAAACAGTATGCTGGAGAACAAACAAGATGGCGGATTGGGTGGAAGTACAATAAAAAGTTCCACCAGCAACAACACATAATACCCAACCAAGCAGGCTCAGGGGA
>NW_006408527.1:7189826-7195469 GCF_000296735.1 Chrysochloris asiatica | reverse complement strand
GCCAGAGATGGAGGCAGAGATGGGGGCATGGAGAAGGGGAGCGGCTGAGGACTGTAGATTCATGGCCTAAGACGAGAAGGACTAAGAGGTGGTGGCCAGGAGCAGACTTGCAGAATGTGCCCTTTAGAGATGTAAATTATTATATATGCCTGAGTGGTTTTTTTTGTTTGTTTGTTTGTGTGTTTTTTAAAAATCTAAAGTGGATAGAGAGAAATACTGTTAACTGATGCTACATGGAGGGGATTATGATCAATGTAACGAAACAAGGTATATGATTTGTTGATAAAATGCCCTGTAAACTTTCACTCAATCCACAATAAAACTGTAAGTTAAAAAAAAAAAAAGCTTCAGAAACCCTAAAAAAAACAAAAACAAAAAAAAACCAGTGTGCTAAATGAAATAAGTCACAATGGACAAATATAATACCACTTGTATGAAATAATCAAATGGATAGAGAACAAAGTTTATCAGTTATTACCAAGGGTGGAAGGGAGGGGACAAAGGGGATTAATTGCTAAGGGGGCATTGAGTTTCTGTTAATGGTGGTGAAATAATTTGGAAATGGGTAGAGATGAAGATTATGCAACATGATGAATGCAATCAATGTTACTGAATTGTTATGGAAAAACTGTTGAATTCACAAATGTATTGTCATATATATATTTTAGCACACATAAGCCAGCTTTCATAAGAGCTTGTTTTCCTCTCTTTAGTAAATGCTAGAATCTAGAAGAGCCACTTTGACAAGATGAGGGAAGCCAGCCTGACAATGAAGCCAGCACACAGAGGGGAGACGACTCAAGAGTCACTGAATTAATCCAATTGTAAAGCCTGTCCTACCTCTGAACTTCCATTGACAAGAGTCTAAATAGTTGTCTATTAAGTTGGAGCCAAGTTCTCTGTAACTTGCAATGTTAAGAGTGACAACTGATACAAAAATCTGATCTTAAACCCACCACAGTATCTGTCCCATGATAAGCATTCAAGTAGTGCTTGTTGGGCTGTATGAGCCCACGATTCTAGTACAGTTCCCTTCTGACTCTTTGGACTTTACCTGCAGAGTTTCTCTGTTAGCACTCTTCCCCATACAAATCCTTACCTGCTACTTTCCTCATTTGTACGTGAGGCTTCTGGTATGAGTAGGTTCTCAATTTCAAATACTGAAGCAGAACTTCCTGAAGTGATAGGAATGTTTGTGTCTCCACAGTACAGTTTCTCTTCTGGAAATTTCCCAGTGAGCACTGGAAAATCTGAACTCACTGACTCTCTTGTTTGTAGACTTTGGACTGCAATCTTTCAGATTGTGATTGCAGTTATAATTTCAACATACTTTCATGAAGTTTTATATTTATTACTTCCTGGCAGTTACTTTGAAATCACCTTAAAATAGTCATAAGCTGTCTGCAGATCACATCTTAGGCTGGGTTATTATTATTAAGTATTCAGCTAGCAAATATTTGAGTTGCAAGGTCTCATACTAATTAATGACACAATTTTTAAGATGTTGCTTATTGATTATTTTTATTATCTCTGGATGTGGACTATTAAGAACTTTATAATCAGTGAGTCATAGTTGAATAGCTTACCCTTTGATTTCTTCCTGTCTCCATTATTTATTGTTTTAATTAGTATTCCTTTATCTTGTTGTGTACCATCAAGTCAATTCCAACTCATAGCTAACCTATATGACAGAGTAGAACTACATGTAGCATTTCCTAAACTGTAATCTATGTAGGAACAAATTGCCAAGTCTTTTCTCCTGTGGATTCCACTAAGTTGTTTCAAACTACCAACCTTTTGGTTAGCAGTGAAGCATTTAAGTGTTGTACTACAAGGGTTCCTTCTCCCTTATCTGAGACACAGATAATAGGGTCAAGGATTCAACTACACCAACAATCATGAAGATGGCACAGGGCAGGATAATTTTTGTTCTGTTACACATGAGGTCACTATGAGTCAGAATCTACTAGACAGCAACTTATAACAACAACAACAAAGGGCCCAGATAATGGCACTGACCCTAATCAGGCATCTATAGATGGGCCCAGGCCCCAAGAGATGGTCTGACATGAGAGCATCACTCAACTACATTTCTATATATTGCACCCTGTCGACCAATTCATCATCTCTCAGAGGTGATAAATGTGAACCACAGATGAGAGGCATATAGACAGAGAGATGAAAACACTGACAAATTGAACAACTTTAAAACTTAGTTCTTTAAAATTAAGTCATCAAAAAAACACACAAAGAGTGAAAACTGGGAGAAAAGATTTGCAGTGTTCTATTGTTGCAGCAGCGTAAGCAGCGTGAGTCAGAAAGAACTCAACTTGGAAAACGTAAAGAACAAAGTTTATTGCCGGCGGCCAGAGTGTCAGCTGAAGCCCCAATCACTGTGACCCTGAAGTGAGGAGGGGAACAGGTTTCATACAAGAAACACAGAACAGTTAGAACACACAGATTTGTCTTGTCAGCTGGGGTGGTAAATTCCAGCAGACCCTTATCCTGTAAGTGGGAGAAAACCCACCAATAAACCTTTATCTTGGTTGTATAGATAGGCTAAGTTTTATCCTGTTTGTTCAGGTGTTCTTGGGTCATTCTGGCCATCAAGGTTTTTCTGTAAGAAGTTTATTTATTATTTTTCCATAGGATGAGGTTGGGGGAGAAGGGGGAGGGGCAAGGTGAACTATGCTATAATATTTCAAATGGCAAATGGGAGCTGTTCGTTATACTACAATATTTCAAATGGGGGCTGTTATTTATAGTATAATATTTCAAATGGGGGGTATTAGTTATACTATAACAATATAAATGAGTGATTGTTATATAAAGATTTTGTATAAACTAATATGAAAAAGACAGACAACCCAGTTGTTCTATTCAAATGTTTAGAAGAGGGGAAAATTCACAAAAGGGGAAATCAAATTAGCCAATAAGCAATTAAAAATTATATTCAGATTTGTTTGTAATTAGAAAATATAAACTAAATCCCACTGGATACCATTACAGTATCCTGGTGTGGTGCTGTAGGTTAAGCACTAGACTGCTAACCGCAAGGTTGGCAGTTTAAATCCACGAGCCAGTACTCGGAAACCCTATACTGGGTCACTATGAGCCAGAACTGACTCAATGGTTACTTAACAACAACAACAAGACACCATTACATATCCACCACATTGGCAAAATTAAAAACATCTGAGAATAACAAATGCTGCCAAGACTATGAAACAAAGGAAACATAAATACGCTGCAAGAGGGAGTATAATTGGTACAACAATTCTGAATTTGGCATTACTGAATAAAGTATCCCAATTACACTTGTATCCCAGAGAAATCTGTGCAGGTGTGCACTAAGATAGATATGAATGTATGCAACAATGTTCACACCATACTAGCAAGACAAACAATAAAAAAGCAAAATCCACAATCCCCAAAAACAACTATCAATGATTCAAATATCATTGCCAACATGTTAATTCCAACTAAAAGTGATGCTATAGGACAGAGTCTACTGTTCTTTAAGGTTTCTGAGACTGTACGTCTTTATGGGAGCAGACAGACTCATCTTTCTCCCATGGAAGGTTGGTGGGTTTGAACTTCTGACTTTGTGGTTAGCAGTCCTAACAATGCCTAACCTGCACTACCACCAGAGATCTTTTATCAATGATAGAATGAATAAATACATTATGGAATATTCTTACAATGGAATACTATTGAGCTAGTAAAGTGAATGTAAAAGGAAGGGCTATGTAAAATGAGCAAGTAAAATGAATAGATACGTGCAACACAACGGTTAATCCAAGTTGGCAGGAAGTGTTAAGAGTATGGAAGAGCTACATGCATTGCCCTTCATGGCTGATAAGGGAAACACTGAGAGAGATTTGTTTTCTGGGGGGTACTTCTTCATCCCATCTTACAACATTTAAAGTAAGTTTTGGATTAAACCGTCTTTAGAACTGCACATATTTCAGTCTGCTTTCCTGCTAATAAAAATGTCAAAACCCAAGGATTGCTTTAAGGCTTAAACACTTTAAGACCTTTACTGATAAGGCTTGTAGTCCCTGTGGAACCATAATTCCCTCAAAAACTTAAAAAGTGTATGTAATAGTTAGAGTTTTGTGTCATCTTGATTAGGCCTGATTTCCAGAGGTTTAGCTGTTAAGATGTGCTTATTCCCTAGCCAGAATCATCACTACAGAAAGCTTGTAAGTCCGTCTTCAGCCTATAACTGATTAGAATACCTTAAAGGGGGCTAGAAGTTGCCCAGTGAAAGAGGTTTCCTGTGGAGCCTTTATATTGCACAAGACCATAGGTGGAATCCAGAGCCCCATCCAGAACCAACTGAGGTAGGAAATTTCCACTGGAAAAGGAAGCGTAGACTAGCCTGGAGTGGCTAGAAGAACAGAAGATACTTTGTGAAAGAAAGACTTGCAGGAAAAATTCCAAAGCAATGATGGCTGTCTGATTGCTTACTACAAGAACAAGTAAGCTGTTCGCCAAGGAGCCATCAAGGCAAGTGGTCTGGACCCCTCAGAACAAACCCCCTTCCAAGACTGAGACTCAAGGGGAATACATGAGCAGGCATGTGGTCTGGCTGGTGACCACACTGGTCACAGATAAGGGGAAGAGGGAGAAAAAACAGCATTGAAGTTGTGAGGTAAGCCCGACCACATTCAACAGACAGCAGTATGGCAAGACCTGGGGAATCCTGCGCCCAGAGGCAGTGACATGGCCACAGATGACTAGAACAGCGAGTGAAGCATCCAGCTGATATGAAGTGAGAGGAAATGCACAAGAACACCAATACTTGCAGATAGTACCCACTTGACCTGGCTTCCATGGTTGGATGATTAGAACTCGACTAGAAGAAGAAAGAAGAGGGGGAAAAAAACAGTAACCTGCTACAATTTGATGAACTTTAACTATACTTATGGAGGCAGTAGCTTAAAAAAGGGAACAAATTTTTACAGCGAGGATCACTCCCACTCCATTGGTACACATGGTTGACAGGGATGGGCATCTTAGACATTAGCTACCCAAAATGGGGAGTCCTGGTGTGGCACTGTGGGTTAATGTGCCAGACTGCAAAGCTGTTTGAACTACAAGGTCGGTGGTTCAAGCTCACCAGTCGCTATGGGTTGGAACCGACACGATGGCACTTAACAACAACAACAACATAAAGGCAAGAAGTGACTGGCTTACAAGCTTTCAAAAAGGAGCCTAGTTTCCGACGGGGAGGGGGAAGGTAGAATCTCCACTGAATCATTTCCAATCTGTTTGGACCTGGCTGGTGAAAGGAAATGGGGATAAGACTCTTGTGGTACAATAGTGAATAATTGCCATCAGGTCTGACTGTGAGGGTAGGAAATATAGAGGTAGATTTTTTTGACAAAAGGTGGAGAGTGATTGATTTTGCAGCCTAGGAGCGGAGGTCCCTCGGACCATCAAGTGAGAAGAATGGAGAGCAGGACCCTACCCAGAAAGGCAGTGACGCCAGGGATGGAGCCAGAGACAATGACGTGGACAGATGGAGTGGCTGGGAACACTGGAATCAGGGAGGGAGAAGGGCTGTGTGCTGGTGGCCTGGGGGCGGACCTGTGTGGTGTACCCTTTCGTTATTTGAAGATGTATGGAGAGGACTAT
>NW_006408527.1:7177611-7189531 GCF_000296735.1 Chrysochloris asiatica | reverse complement strand
CTGAGGACCTTGGACTCTGCACTTTTAAGGCATTTGTTTGATAGTAAACTTCTCTTATATATATATTTCACTGGTTTTGCTTCTCTAGAAAAACTGGGACAGTTCCATGTCCCAGTCATAACTCCCCACGCTCACCGTCAGTCCATCTGAATCAAAAGGCTTCAGTGCAAATCCTTGGACTCTTATTTTCATCTTTGTTATAGGCCTGGCTCTTGGTTCTTGGTCTGTCAACAAGTCTTAATGGGCTTTTGAAAAATGTTTTGGGCAATTAAAGTTTTATCAGTTGTTGTTTTGAATATCGAAACAATGGACTTTTCTTCCTCTGAGAAGATCCAAATTTCTGGACCAATTCTTTTTTGCATTCTGTCTTGTAATACCTTGCTAATAAGCAGGAAAGGGTAGCTGGCACACATTAGCAATGTGGTTCTATCCAACTGCTTCTTTTAGCGTCAGGGGTCTGCTTTTCAGGTTATTTCAAATGACACTTTTGCCAAATGCTTTTGCTACAACATAACAAGGGACACTAGCTTTGTAGTGTACAGTATCCATTTTCCCATCTCCTAATTGCCAAGTCACATATTTTCAGTTTTTGTAACATTGACAGCATACTTTTGGAACCAACTTCTGCATTAGTTAGAATAAGATTAGGATGTGCTACCAAAGAGACTCATCATCAATCCCGCAGCTAAAAGAAGATGGAAGCCTAGTTCCTTCTCATCCAATAGTTCACAATGAGTGACTCTGTTCTACCCAATCATTCAGGAAACTGGATTTCTTTGATCTTGTTGCTCTTCTATCTCCTAGGCCTTGTCATTGTCTACATGGTCAAGGTTAAGCCATCACTATTTCTGGGTTCCAGCTAGTGGGAAGGGGGAAGAGAATGGGGACAAAACACATCCAGATGTTAAAGTATAGACTTGGAAGTGACACAAAGCATTTATGCTCACTTTGGAGAAAACATACCCAGTTGGTCGTACCTAACTTCAATGAGGGCTGGGAAGTGAAGGGGAGAATAGATTTAGGGAGACAACTAGAGCCATATTACCAAGTCTTCACGGCACTTTGCAGCTCTGGTAACTGAATGAGACTCAGGACATTGACCATAAAACAGAACTACATAGCAAAACTACAAAAGAAAATTCTTTTCTCATACATATGGGTAGTATCTTTTTTTGTTTTTTAATAGTCAAGCAATTTCACTAACAACTTATTGAGATGGAGACTTGAAATCTTGAAAGTTTCTTTGAAGCAAGACATGGTAAAGGGGAATGAATTAGGCAGGACCCCTGGTTACTAGTTTAAGACATATAAGATTTCATGAATATACTCCATAATGATAATAATAATAATAAACGGCTAGCACAGTACGTGGCATAAAATAGGCACTTAAGTGTCAGTTCCCCTCCCTATAAATTAGTTCCCTTTCAGTACCTTTATTCTTCTCTATGGGCTGTGCTGGCTCACCTAAAAGAAGGTGATGTGATCGAGGAGAGCACAGGTACCTGCGGCTGACTACAAATCCCAGCCGCTTGGAGATCAAGGACAGCAGCACCAATGCAGCTTCCAGGATTGCCTGGTAACAGGATGGAGGCCACCACCAAGGAGAGGTACTCCAGACACCAGGAAGTGTGATGACCAATACAATACCCACAGAGCCTTCTCACTGATCAAGTCCTCTCCTGGTGATAAGTCTCGTCTCAGTTCTCAGTCCTCTTTCTTCTCTAACCTCATTAATTCTGGTACAATTCCTTCTTTTCAAGCCACTCTCCCTACCTTGCTGTGGAGAGGAAGCAGCAGTGGGAGAAGAGGCAGATGTGCAGAGGCGGGGGCAGGAGCATTCTCCCTTACACTGCACACATGCTGCCAGACTGCAGGGAAAAGTGATCTTCCAGTAGCCACTCTGCTTCTTGTTTGTTCTATTCAGCCAACTCTGAAGGTGCAGGAATGTGATATGATAGATTTTTGCCAGTTCAATCAGGCAACCAAATAGATGCCTCTAACCCTTGATGTTTGAGTAAATTCCTGAGTTGCCTAAGCCAAAGGTTACACATCTAAAGTCCTGTACCGAACTACGTCCACTGTCCAGAGGAGATCAGCCACAAGGAGAGGAGGGAAAAGGACAGGGCAGTAGAGAAAGTGCCATCTGAGAAATTAGAAGAATAGGCACTAGGGTCCTTATTATTTGTGGTCTACAAAACAACAACAAAAATGAAAACCAGATATACACACAAAAAAAAGACATGAATTGATGCTGGTTGTAAGTAAAGTCTTGGCAAGGTATTGTCTTGGCAAGGAGAGCTGGAGGGAGATTTTTAGTCCTTCTACTGGACAAGGAAAAAAACAGGTAAGACAAAATTATTGTAAAAGAAACCGTTGTGGGTTGAATTGTGTCCTGGTGTGGCACTATGGGTTAATGCGCTGGACTGCAAAGTCGGTTTGAGCCACAAGGTAGGCGAGTTAAGCTCACCAGCAGCTCACAACCCTATATAGGGTTGCTATGGGTCAGAACTTATTTGATGGCACTTAACAACAACAGTAGATATTTTGGGGAGCACAGTGGTTCCGTAGGATAAACACTGGCCTTCACACCACAAGGTTGGTGGTTCGAATTCATCAAACACCCCACAGGAGAAAGATGAGGCTTTCAGATCTAGCAGATTTACGGCCTTGGAAACTATACGGGTTGCTATGAGTACAAACCAACTCGAGGGCACTTAACAACAACAGCAAAAGATATATTGGAGTCCTGGTGTGGCTCTGTAAGATAAGCACTACACTGCTAACTGCACAGTCATTGGTTCAGAGCACCAGTTGCTCCTTGAAAACCCTATATAGGATCCAAGAGTTGGAACTGACTTGATGGCACTTTACAACTACAACAAAAGATATATTAATATCTTAACACCTGCCTAGTATCTGTAAACGTGACCTTGTCTGGAAGTGGTGTCTTTGAAGATATTATCAATTACCCTGAGATCATACTTGGGTTGTTGTTGTTCTTAGTAAGTGCTGTTGAGTCAGTTCTGATCCATAGCGACCCATAGTATAGGGTTTCCAAGGAGCGGCTGGTGAGTCCTAATTCAATCTATGTTCTGCCCACTGCCACTGAATCTATTCCAACTCAGAGGACCCTAAAGTACAGAGGGGAACTGCTGGTTTTTGAGACTGAAAATCTTTATGGAAGCAGACAGCTTCATCTTTCTCCCTATGAATGCCTGGTAGGTTTGAACCGCCTACCTTGCAGACAGCAGCCTATGCTCATTCCACTGTGAAACTAGGACTTCTTTAATCTGTGTGGTCTCTTTACAAAACAGAAGAGGAGACACAGAGAGACACACTCAGGAAGCACAGAGACAAAGATTAGAATTAAGCATCTACAGTCTAAATGTTATTGATTGAATTGTGTCTTCCAAAATAAATGTGTTGGAATATAAATCCTTGGATATGATTCCATCTGGGAATAAGGTTTTCTTTGTTATGTGAATAAAGCTTTTTACCAAGGGTAGGGTATGTCTTTAACTAATCACTTATGAGTTATAAAATGAGCAGGTGAGGTACAGAGACAAGCAAGCACCAAGAGGGGAACGACAGATGCCAAGGAGCACTCAATGAGGAACAAGGAGTCTAGAGAAGATGAGACAAGGACCTGCCACAGAGAAAGCCTTCCCCTAGAGCCAGCACACTGAATTCAGACTTCTAGACTCCTAAACTATGAGGAAATAAATTACTGTTCATTAAAACCACCTACTTGTGGTATTTCCTTTATAGCAGCATTAAAGAACAAAGATACTGCAGAACACTAAGGGCCATTGTTGTTGTTGTTAAGTGCTGTCGAGTCAGTTCCGACCCATAGCGACCCTGTATAGGGTTTCCGAGGAGAAGCTGGAGAGCTTGTACCACTGACCTTGCAGTTCAAATGGTTTGCAGTCTGGTGCATTAACCAGTGCCACACACTACTGCCCTAGGTCAGGAAGAGGCAATAAGAGAGCTTCCCTTAGAGACTTAAGCAATGGGAGAACTTTCCTTAGAGGGCATAACCCTGTTGACACCCTGAATTTGGACTTCTAGTCTCCAGAACTAATACAGAGATAATACATCTAGGGAACAAATAACACAGTAAAATATAGTATATTCAATACGTCAGAGTGAAGAGACAGTGAATGAAATCAATTTGGGGGAAAAACTAAATTGTTATTTTCTTATTCAATCATTCACTCCACAAACACTTATTAAGGACCAACAGCGTGCTACCCAGAAGGAGCTCTGGTGGTGAAGTGTTTAAAACACTCAGTAGGAGAAAGCTAAGGCACTCTGCTTCCATAAAGATTACAGCCTTGGAAACTCTATGGAGTTCTGGTCTGTCCTAAAGAGTTGCTAAGAGTTGACGTCCACTCAACAACAGTAGGTTTATGCTCCAACTGGAATCTCTGGGTTTTGCAAATGGTAAGTGCTTGACTACTAACTGAAAAGTGGGCAGTTCAAACCCACCCAAAGGTTCCTTGAAAGATAACCCTGACCATCTGCTTCCAAAAGGCCCCAGACTTGACAAATCCTCTGGGACATTTCTACTATGTAGTCTGGGATTGCCATGAGTCAGAATTGATTTGATGACAACTAGCACATGTGTCACCCACTGTGATTGGAGCTAGAGACACAAACATATGGAGGAGATAGACATTGCCCTCCAGTGGCTTGTAGCCATAAGTGGGAGACAGGCAGCTAATAAAAGAAGAGCAATAACAAGTCACAGGTGCAAGAGTAGAGTTCAGGGTGATTTCAACCAGGTGAGGGGTCTGTGGGCAGAAGCCAAGAAGAGGCTGGCAAGAAGGGGTGTAAACATGACTTCTGAGAGTGAGTGAGCGGCAGCATGTAGAAAGCAGAGCAGAGTCTATGGGGTGGGAAGATGAGGGCATGAGGCTGGGCCAGCATAGCTGGTACACGCCCTGCAAACCAGAATTCTTAAAGAAGCTGTTTCTGTGGTATGTCATAAAAAACTGAAAAGCACCATGTTTGTAGGAAAGATGCACACAATTGTCCAGAGAATGGAATGATGGAAGTTGAGAACTGGATTGAGTTATATTAACTAGTTGGATTGTTCCTGGGCAACCTCCTACCCCCTTCAGGATAACTGGTTATCAGGCTGGTGACACATAATTGGCACAAGAACCACCTTGCTGGAACAAAACCCAAGTGTCCCTCCAAACCTCTTTTTAGACAATGTTACCTTAAAACTGTCACTCTGGAGCAGCTAAAAAGAAGCTAGGAGGTCCAAGAGGCTCCCATGGACTGACTCTGGAGGCAGACACATCTCAGGTGGAAGCCTGGCTCCTTTGTAAATGGACAACACACTTGTGTCAGTAAGAATTTATTGGTTGCGAGAAATAAGTACTCTAGCAAGCATGAGTGACTTAATGTAAAGACAATGGGGCTATCTCTCAAAGTCAAGGGAGGAAGACATCCAGATCTCATGAAGGACCAGCACTAGGAAGGTGGATGGCTGCCCACTAGGAGCCAAGTGGTGTTGTCTCCCTGCTTTGCACTCTTTGGAGTCTGCTTCTTTTCTCTTTATCTTTCTGATTGTGAGTTGGTATACCAGAACGTGACCACCAACAGAGCCTTGTATCCATAGTATAGCTCCAATCCCATAGAAAATCTGACTCTCTTTGGATATAATTCCAGATGCCAAGTACTCTACTTAGCTGTGGTCAAAAGAGCTGAGTTCAAGCAGAATAGTTAGCTGTTGGGGACTACCACTATGAATGAAACAGGCACCTAAAAGAGGCCAATTATAGTTCTTCATATCTAGACCCTGTCACTGGAGATAATAGTCACTGTTTTACCAGATTGGTGAACTGAGTTAATATCTGTAACCAGAAAACCAAATCAGTTGCTATCAAGTTGATTCTAACTCATGGTGAGCCCATGTTGTCAGAGAAGAACATCCAGATTGTTCTTCAACACTGAGTTTTCAGAGATCGGTCACTAGATTGTTCTTCTGAGTCACTTTCTGGGTGGACCTTTTGATTATCAACTGAATAGTTAACTGTATGCACCACTCCAATACATGTAAACAACCTATTATATAGTAGGTCCTGTGTGACACTGTAGGGTAAACACTGGACTAATAACTACAAGGTCAGCAGTTCAAACCACCAGCCACTCCCAGAAACCTTATACATAGTCACTATGAATCCGGACCAACTTGATGGCACACTGCATGTCAATGGAGATGAACATAATATTATTCTATAATGAGATGATGTGACCTATTTTTAGGTCAGTCCAACTCAGGCGACCAGCATGAAACTTTCTTTCTTCCACCAAGGTGGTTCACCGTAAGTCAAGGTGTTGAGCAAATGCTCTCTCTTCCTTGGCCTCAGTCCACATCCCTTTCGTCTTTTATTTTGACTTAAGAATCCCACCCCCAGCAAGCCTTCTTTGTTATTACAAATCAATCATTTACTTTTTGGACCCTTGCCACTTCTACAGGGCCCTTGAACTCATCTGTAATGACTATATTTAGGAGTGTTAAGTTTATATGGTAATTATATGTCTTCTTTCTGTATTAAACTGTAAACCTGTGGGCTGACATCTTAGCACTCAGAACATTGCCATGTACCCTAGCATTTTCACTTGATATTATTTGTTGATGCATCTTGTTTTCACAGCAAGGGCACTTGCCATTGTAGACTCACAAAAAGAATCACAAGAACTCATTTAGTTCAGGTCACTGCCTTGAGCCAGGATATGACTTAAGTTTCTTAGATAAAAATGACTATGTGTTTTTTTGCAATTCTTATGTAAATCTACAGTCATACAAACCTAGATGTGGAAGGGAGTTGGTAGGTCTAATTCAGCCATTTTTCAAGGCAGGTTTCCCTCTATAGGATCCCTGACATGTAGGCATCCAGTCTCCTGTTGAACAGGGAGTTTGTTACCTTCCTGGGTAACCCATCCTAACTTAAAGAGTTCCGTTTATGAAGCTCAGATCTGCTTCTCTATTACTTTCTAATGCGCCTCATAATTCTGTAGGATGAGAACTCTTCTCATGCCAGTCAGTCCTTCATGTACATGATGGTCAGGTTCTTTAGATTATGTTCCATCTATACCTCGTCTTCAACCCAAGAATTCTTCAGTTCTTTTGCCTTTGCTTTTCTACCTTGATATGTTGTGTTTCCCTTAGGGAATTTTAGTGTTCTGAGCCCTTATAACACTCCAAACAACACTTCAGTGTGGTTGAGACTATCAAGGGGAGGGGACTAGACTTCCTTTGTTCAAGATCTATCTACTACTGTATTTTACGAATGCTGTTTAAAGTTGCATTCGCTTTTTTTTTTTGTAAAATGAGCACAATTTGTTTTTAAATATATTAAGTTTTTAAATATCCATTTTTTTTTAAAATATGGACATTACCTTTTCTAATTATAAATGTTATTGTTAAGTACTGTTGAGCTCTGATTCATAGTGACCCAAGGAGCAGCTGGTAGACTTGAACCGCCAACATTATGGTTAGCAGTTCAGTGCTTATCCTACAGCGCCACACCAGGACTACAGTGATAAATGTAGTACACGTATGTTGTGGGAAAATTTGGGGTGGGCGGGGGGAAACAAAAGTAAGAAAGGGTAAAAAGAAAATAACCATAGCTTTCAAAGAAAACGGCTGTTAACCTTTTGGTCTATGTTCTTGCACACATTGTCTATCCATACACACACACAATTTTACAAAAGTGAGATTAGACTTCTGTAATAAACATGGCTGCTAGTTTTTTGCCACTCCTCTCACTGAAAGATGTTGTCTATTTCCTCTTTCCTTAAGTAAGGGAAACCTGAGACTTGTTTTAACCAACAGAATGTAGTAGAAGAAACACTGAATAACTTCCAAGCTTGGGACTTTAGAAACCCCGGCTTCTGCCTTTGTCTCAGAGATGTCGCTCCTTGGAATCCAATCACCCTACTGTGAGGAAGTCTAACCAGTCATATGGCAGGATCCACATAGAGAAGTGAAGCTTGAGACCAGGAACATAAAAAGAGCTTCCAAATGGCAACTAGCATCAACAGTCAACCATGTGAGCAAGGCCCTTTTGAACTTTCCAGTTGTCCCAGAACCCCAATCAATACCAACTGATGTAGATCCATCCAGTTAGCCCACAGAATCCTGAGAAATAATAAATTAAGTCATTACATTTTGGGCAATAGATAACCCAAACAACTATACATCATAACAGCAAATGCTTATACAGTGCTAACGATGACTAAGCACAGGTATAAATGCTTTTACATATTCAGTCACATAATCTTCACAATAACCCTTTGAGGTAAATATTATGGTTGTTGTTGTTATGTGCCGTCGAGTCGGTTCCGACCCATAGCGACCCTGTACAGGGTTTCTGAGGCTGTAAGTCTTTACGGGAGCAGAAAGCCTCCTCTTTCTCCTGTGGAGCAGCTGGTAGTTTCGAACTGCTTACCTTAAGGTTCGCAGCCCGATTCATAACCACTACGCTACCAGAGCTCCTTAAATATTATGGTTATATGTTATTAATTCCATTTTACATATGAGGAAACTGAGACATGGGGAAGCAAGTAACTTGTCCAGGATCATACAGCAAGTAAGTATGGGGCTGGGATTTGAACCCAGGCAATTCTTCAGGTTTCAGAGTCTGCCGTAAACCCCTATATCGCCATCACGGCTACTTTTTCTCATTTAAGTTATCATGAGCTACTTTTAATGTCAACAGATATTCATCTATAACATAATATTTAAGGGCTACATGTTGAAATCTTGAGCCAATCATCCAAAATATTAGTAATTCCTCTAGTTTCAGGGGTATCTCCATTGGTTAAAGATTCTATTAGTATTTTCAAGTTATTGATCCAATTTGTTGGGTAGAATAAATCTCAGAAGTGAGCCTCCTTGGGCCCTTCTGAGATTACCTTCCAGAGTGACATCATTTAACTTAATTCTTTAAGTAGAGACTGGCCAACAATCTGGGACTTTCCCATGTGTTTTATTAAGTTAGCCACAGTCTGAAAGAATATATGCCAAAATGTTAGCACTAATTAAAAGATAGGGCACATGAGAATCACCTCAGCACGTGTTAAAATTTAAATTCTTGGGCTCTGCCCTAGACCATCTAGTAACAAGATTTCTGAACATGGCACCCAGGAAGCTACATTCTTACAGCCCTCCATATAATTCTGATGACAGCTGGGTTTGGAAACTATTGATCTAAACTTCACCTAGCAGAAAGTACTGATTACCAGGAGGGTCTACGGTATTTCTACCTTAGAAAATGACACTTTATAATTGTGTGCCTTCATGTCTCCTTCATTCATATTGATAGCTCTGTCAAATCCTGTACCAAATGTCATGTACACTGAGGCTGGGGTAATCCTGTGAGAGATGTCCTGACTCTGCTCTGTAAAATGAGGAGATGGAATGAATTATTGTAGTGGGTGTTGTGCTATGCCCACAGGGTCCTTCTTCAAGACTGAGCCACTCATCCTATCAACTATTGGGCATGTTGGCTGCTAACAGTTCACAGACATCCAATGTCCAGTCTCCATCAGGGTGTAAGCTGTATCCAGTGCCTGGATGATGAGCAGATATAAAGACCAGCTCCCTTGCCTCAAGGTAGGCCAACAGTGAAAAGCCAACCTATAGGGCTGACCTGAGGGCACTGTTGTTCAATTCTTCCCTCTGGCCATTTCTACTTCTACTCCCTTCAACCCCCAATAGGCATGGATACCAAGGGTTCTCTGCAATAAACTTGCTGCCCACCATCCGTCTCAGAGCCTGGTTCCTAGGAAACCAATTATTACAATGACCTTTGACACAATGACCTTTTGCTCCTAACAGATGGAATTAAAAGTATATTCTTCTCTTTAGAATCTTTTGACTCATCCTGGACTCTCTGTTCAAGTTATAAGCACTCTCTTCTTCATCCTCATTCCAGTCATTCTTCATCCATTTAACAAACCTGTGTTGTACTCCTAATGCGTGCCAGGCCCTGAGCTCGGCCTGGATGGATATTCAGACACTTGCCCATGACTCCAAGAACAGAAGGAGAGTCAGTGAAACTGAATGACTCCTCTGTCTCTTTGTCATGTGTCAAAACTGTCATTTTAACAAGCGGTGGCACTAGTCCATCTTCTTGCTCTAAACATGACCCAATGGGTCCTTTTAATTGCTCTGGTCATGGCTTGTAAACCCCTTCTTTGTCAGGGCTTTAACCTCCTTGGCACCATTCTTATGACTTTGTGCTTTCTTTGTATTCTATTCTTAGCTTCTGGATTCTTTCTTCCAGCTCTTGTAGCCAGACTGGGCAAGTTGTTGTTATTAAGTGCTATCGAGTTGGTTCTGACTCTAGAAATACTGTATAAGGTTTCCGATGAGCGGCTGGTGAGTTTGAACCACTGACTTTAAGGTCCAGTGCTTATCCTTCAATGTTATATTTATTTTGGACAATGGGGACTAGTTCACATTTACTGGATTCAAGGTAACAGAAACTTAGGGACAAAAGATCTCAAGAGCTTCTTCCAGAAGGGCTGGGGCATAAGTAATACAGCAAGGTTCAATCTTTCATCAAATAATCCATCAAGGACCCAATTGCTCAGGCAAAACTAAGATAACCTTAGTTATGCTGTAACCTTCTCTTTTGTCATCTCTAGCCTCTGAGAGCATTATCCAGCTCCAGCTCCCCACTTCCCTTCATGGATTTGCAGCCTCCTAGCTGGTATGAAGCTGTGGGATAAAGCACTGGACCAAAAGGTAGGTTTAAACCACAAGGTTGGCAGTTCAAGCTCACCAGCTCCTCCTTGGAAACCCTATACAGGGTCGTTATGGGTCAGAACTGACTCAATGGCCCTTAACAACAACATTAACAAGCTTCATTCTGCAAACTTTTCTCCTGCTGTCAATCATTTTTCACTTTCTACTTGAATGAGGACATCTCAGACTGGGTTTTCTAGAGAAGCAAAATCAGTGAAACATATATATGTACATATATAAAGAGAACTTTATTATCAAGGAAATGGCTTACAACTATAGAGTCCTAGGTTCCCAGTGGAACAGAGAAAGAAGAACAAATCCCTTGCGTCCATTATATTGGGAGCCAACCACACCCCTCAAGGAAGCATTCCTTCAATTAGTTGGCTGCATATAGCCACTCATCATAGAGCTAACTACGCTGGGAACAATCACATCCCAAGGGCTAACCCTCTGGAAACCCTGGCCTAGTCAAGTTGATACAGAACCCTAACCATTACATAAAGGTAACAGTACACCTTTCCCAGGGATGATGGCATTTTCATCTTTTTCTTATATCACATTACAACATGATAGACTTTACCCTAGAGACAAAGCAGGAGAAGACTTAATCCTAGAGACAGGAAAGCAGATGCTCAGTTTTAACCCTTTGCAATTACATCATGCCCTTGGTCTTTTAACTGAAGAAATATAGCAATCTAGTGTAAGAGCAGAAAGGGCTCAAGTCTAACACTCCACTGTTGTTGTTGTTGTTGTTAAGTGCCGTCGAGTCGGTTCCGACCCTATATAGAGTTTCTAAAGAGTGTCTGGTGAGTTTTAACAGCTGACCTTGAGGTTCAAAGCCACATTGAGGTCAAGTGCTTATCCTGGCTCCATATCAGAACTACTTCCATTGTAGATAAGGAAACTAAGGAACAGAGAAATCAAGCAATTTCCAAAGGCCACACAGCAGTAATTGCCAAAACAGGAAAGGGGGGAACTTCCCGTAAGGAAAGAGCCCATGGTGGGTATGTTTTAGCAAGGGATTTCCCTGTGTGAAGTGTCAATTTCTGGATGCTACCTAGGGCTCCCTGCTGTAACAAAGTACCACTAACTGTTGTTGTTAGGTGCCACTGAGTCAGTACTGACTCATAGTAAGCCTATGTACAACAGAAC
>NW_006408527.1:7168415-7175291 GCF_000296735.1 Chrysochloris asiatica | reverse complement strand
AATATGACCTTGAATATATCCCTCCTGTATTTAGAGATCATCTGAAGAACAGATTTGATACATTAAACACTAAAAACCGAAGACCAGAAGAGTTGTGGGATGACATCAAGAACATCATATAGGAAGAAAGCAAAAAGTCAATGAGAAGACAAGAAAGAAGGAAAAGGTCAAAATGGATGTCAGAAGAGACCAGAAACTTGCTCTCCAACATAGAGTTGCTAAAGCAAATGGAAGAAATTAGGAGGTACAAGAGTTGAACAGAAAATTTCAAAGATCAGCTCGAGTAGATAAAGCCAAATGTTACAACAAAATGTGCAAAGATCTGGAATCAGAAAACCACAAGGGAAGAACACGCTCAGCATATCTCAAGTTGGGAACTGAAGAAAAAATTCAATCCTCGACTTTTGTTATTGAAGGATTCTCTGGGCAAATTATTGAATGATGCAAAAAGCATCAAGAGAGGATGGAAGGAATACACAGTCACTGTACCAAAAGGAAATGGTTGATGTTCAACCGTTTCAAGAGGTAGCATATGATCAAGAACCAATGATACTGAAGGAAGAAGTCCAAGGTGCATTGAAGGAATTGGCAAAGAACAAGGCACCAGGAATTGATGGACTAAAAATTGAAACCACTAACCAGGTGGCTTAAAACAAGAGTAATTTATTCTCGTAAGTTGTGAAGGCAAGAAGTCCAAAATCAAGGTGTTAGCAGGGTCATGTTCTCTCCAAAAGGTCTAAGGGAGAATCTGTTCTATGCTTAGTTTCTGGTGTGCCAGCAGTCGTTGGCATTCCTTGACTTGTAGACACATCACTACCTTCATCATCACACAGCAGTCTCCCTGCATGTCTGTGTCTCTTCCCCTCTTTTTGTAAGTACACTGATCACACTGGCCCGTAATTGCCCACTCTAAAGAGAGCTTAGGAGTCCTGGTGTGGCACTGTACGATAAGCACTGAACTGCTAACTACAAGGTCAGTGGTTCAAACCCACCAACCACACCTTGGAAACCCTAAACAGGCTCGCTCTGAGTTGGAACCGACTAGATAGTACTTAACAACAACAGTAGTCTACATAGAGTTCTGGTGTGGCGCTGTGGGTTAATGCATCAGACTGCAAAGTTGTTTGAACTGCAAGGTCGGTGGTTCAAGCTCACCAGCTGCTCCTTGGGAACCCATACAGGGTCATTATGGGCCGGAATCAACTTGAAGGCACATAAAAACAACAACTAACCACAGGGTTGGTGGTTCAAACCCACCAGTTGCTCCTTGGAGCCCAATAAGGGATCACTATGAGTTGGAACCAACTCAATGGCACTTAACAACAAGTAATCTACACACACACACACACACACACCATGAATGACCTCTGCCTTCCCTAGGTGCTAAAGTCAAATTCCAACTGTTGGGTTATTTTTTAATCTCTGAGCAATCTCTAGGCCCTAGTAGTGTTTTTGTTGTTGTTGTTGTTGTTTTGTGGGGTTTTTTGGAGCGGGGGCGGATTGTAAACTAAGAAACATACAGTGGAAGATACTGATATACAAGAGGGCTTCAAAAAATTAATGGAAAGATAATGAATTTTTCCATGAAAATTCATATAGCCCCTTCATACAGTCATGAGCTGTATAATGTTGGTTTAGGCAATGTCCAATGGCACATACATCTGATCACATATATATCCATGGTCCCAACCCCTGTACAAAGTCTAGTATATTAAAATGTTTAGGAGCATACTATAATTCATAATAAAAAATGGCCACTATTTTGTGAGGCATATCAAAATGCTCTGGTAGTATAGTGGTTACGAATCGGGCTTTAAACCACAAGGTCAGCAGTTCAAAACTACCAGCTGTTCTGCAGGAGAAAGATGAGGTGTTCTGCTCCCATAAAGATTTACAACCTCGGAAACCCTGTACAGGGTCGCTATGAGTCGGAACCAACTCCAAGGCACATAACAACAACAACAACATCAAAACATTATTATTATATTATCATATGACAGATGTTTTCATTGTATCTTGAAGTATTTATTAAATGTTTTTCTATATAGAAAGTATGCTAAATATTCTATATACTAAGACAAACATTTGTCTAACTGATGTAGATATGAATCGTACCTAATTTACCCACAAATTCAACTTAAAGACTTCCTGAATATAGTATGGTGTTTACACAATGTCCGAGTCCTGGTGTGGCATTGTAGGATAAGCAATGTACTGCTAACCACAAGGTTGGTAGTTCAAACCCACCAGTCACTCCTTGGAAACCCTAAGGAGCTCTGGTAGCAAAGTGGTTATGAGTCAGGTTGCTAACTGCAAGGTTAGCAGTTAGAAACTACCAGTTGCTCCATGGAAAAACATGAGGCTTTCTGCTCCCATAAAGATTTACAGCCTTGGAAATCCTATACAGGGTCGCTATGAGTCGGGAACTGACTTCATGGCACTTAACAACAACAAATCACATAGCATTCAATTTCACACGTAGATATTAAGCAATATGTAACTGTGTGTGTGTGTGTATGAACATGTATGTTGTTGTTTTAGACTCATAGTGACCCTGTATAAGATTTCCGAGGAGTGACTGGTGGGTTTCAACCACAGACCTTGTAGTTAGCAGTCCAGTGTTTATCCCACAGCACTACACCAGGATCCATATAACATAACAATTACCATTTTAACAATATTTAAGTGTTCCATTCCGTGGCACTAATTACATTCACTATGTTGTGCCATTGTCATCACCATTCTTTTCCAAAGTACACACTTGTATCAAACAGCAAATTTAATGCAAAACGCCACCTTGAGTAACTGGCACAGTTCTGGTGCAATTTTGATAAGCTCATCATTGTCCATCAAGTCAATTGGGATATTTTGCACGCAGGAAAGGTAAATCTTCATAGATGTTCACAAGGGTCTAAGGATCTCAGCTCAGGCAGTTCCTGCTCTTGACAAAGACGTGTCAATGAAGGGCATTTATCCCTTTTCCCAGACTTTGGACTTATAAAGAAACCCGTAACTATGGTTTCTGCAACATTTTGTCACTGATCTATTGAAAAGCAACCACAATCATGTTTCAATGTGTTAAGCCTATCTATGGAAGCAAGTTACCTCTAGTGCTTTTTTTTTTTTTTTTTAAATCTTTATCTACTGTTAGGGGAGCTCTCTGGCTCTAGAGGGTAAGCAAGCACTGTGAACCACAAGCACAGAGATTCAAGTCCACCAGCGGCTCCACAGGAGAAAGATGAAGCTTTCAGCTCCTGCAAAGATTTCAGCCTACACAAGGTCCCTATGAGTTGGAACCTGGCACTTAATAACAATGTCAACCAATGTGCCTAAGAACTTGAATCACTGGGTTGCTCTACTGTCATCTTGTTTATGCTAAGAACGACATTTCCCAGATCCCCATGTATGGTTTGAGTTGGAGTTGGCCAAAAGTGAAGTTGTGTTCAATTTGAGAGATAGCAATGGAAAGCAATCATTGTGTTCCAAAGGTCATTGTTGGTTTGAGGTGGTTAGAGGCGCACAGGCAAGCAGATGAATTTCTTACTGTCCTCGTTCCTATCTGTTCTGTGACGCCAGATCAGCAGGTCAACAGAGACTGGAGGCTGTGCTGCAAACTCAGAGACAGGAACCAAAAAGAACCAACTTCCTTATACCAAACTCTACTCCAGCTCTTTTAAGGTTCCATTACAACAACCTGACCTACCTTGTTTCCTGCAAACTCTACCTGGTTCTCCTGCACTTGGGCAAGTTAGTGACTATTTTCTCTGATGCTTCAATTTCCCTTTTCAGGTGTTTCCTTCCCCAGTTCCTCTCACATTGTGTAATTTCTAATTCCTGGTGTGGCATTGTAGGATCAGCACTGGACTGCGAACCACAGGTTGGCAGTTCAAACCCACAAGCTGCTCCTCGGAAACCGTATCCAAGGTCACTAGGAGTACTGGTGTGGTGCTGTAGAATAAAGCACTAGACCACAGGTAGGTTTGAACCTTAAGCTCATCTGTTCAAATCCACCAGCTACTCCACAGAGACCCTATACAGGGTCACTATGAGTCAGAACCAACTCAGCAGTGCTTAACAACACAGTAAATTTCTTAGTTCAAAATTCTGCTTCTCGGGTGGAACCTTGGCTAATACAAACGGTACAGTGGCACATAACAAAGAAGCTTCCTGCTCATTTCTCTGGTTCAGGTCCACACCCTGCACTTCTATCTCCATTGTCCTGGTCTCTGGTCACAACATCTTTCCCTCATGCTTATGTGAAGGTATGACGGTTTTCCTACTCACCTCTCAGCTGACCCAGGTCTGTGAGAGTCTTCTCTGTCTGGTTCCCTTTCACACTGTCTCCTGTCCTTCATTCCCAGTCCCAAGTCTGTCTGACAGGTAGCCTGGAAACTTAACACAGGCTGGCACTCAGATCAGGTAAAAGCTGGAACATCCTGCTCAGAGCCTCCCACTCCTGATTTCCAAACAGAAAGTGCCATTAGGGGAGGAAGTGAAAACCTTCAAAGAGAACTCAATAGGCATTGCATGTTCTCTAGAGTAGTCATTAAATAAATATTTTGCTGAATGAATGAGCATAATAAAACCTATTTAAGTTGAATATTATCAAAGCACATTTAGAAAATCAACATGGAGTGTTGTTGGTCCATTAAACACTGCACTCATGGGTCTAAAGTTCTTACTCCCTACTGGCTCAAGGTCTCTGGTGGCTCTGTGATGGGGGTGACAAGGCCAGAGTTACCCATCCTAGCACAGGCGTTGCTCAGTGTGCAATCTGGCAGGAGTCAGTAGGCCTCTATCAGCCCTGGTTAGTGTATCTGGATCAATGAGGTAAGCAGAGAAAGATTTTTAAAGCACAGTATCTCAGGATTGGAAGCAAACTGAGGGGTTACATATAATCAGGGCAGCTGACCCTTGACATCTCCATCTGTCCTCTGGATCACACCCACTGCCCCCTGACTACAGGCACAAGGCTGAAATGGTGCACTCAGACCTCTGACTAGACTTGTCCAAGAGTAAGAAACAAGTACTTAAGAACAATTTTCCTCCTCTAGAATTGTTGACAGAGCATTGTGACCCATATGGGTTCACTAGCTAATTTTAAGAAACAGATCATTGGAAGATCCTTCCTAGTGTGTCTTATTCTGCATGCTTCGCTGAAAGATGTCACACATCCTAACACCTCACAAAGCTGCAATGACAGAGGAGGGCATTGGCAGTGGCAGCTTGGGGCAGAATTCTCGCCATGTAGAAGTCAAAACAAACGAGCTGCTGTTGCGTTGACTCAGACTCGTGGTAACGTCATGCTTGACAGAGTAGAACTGTGCTCCATAGGGTTTTCAGCGGTTATTTGTTCTGAAGTAGAATGTCAGGATTTTCTTCCAGGGCACCTCTGGGCAGACTCGAATTCCCAACCTCTCGGTTAATAGCCAAGTGCTTCTTCTTTTGTACCACCCAGGGACTCCCAAACAGAAACGGCACTGCTGCCCAGATGTATCTGGTGAGGACTGGGAGAACTTGGAACATGAAAGACTAATTTATTACAAATAGGAATAAAGCATGCTGTTACTGTTAGCAGGTATCAAGTATGTGCTAAAAACCCATTGCCATCAAATCAATTCCGACTTCTAGTGATCCTACAGGACAGCATAAAACAGTGTAGAGAGTTGTCAAGACTGTGATCTTCATGGAAGCAGAGTGCCACATCTTTCCAATTTGAGGTAAAGTTCTGCACCAACACGTCAAGCTGGGTTCCCAAGCCAACCAAATCAGGGCCTGAGCCCTCCTATGTGGAAACTCTGGAGCCACCAGAATAAGTGCCTGTCTCTTTCCAAGGACAAGAATGGTGCAGTGGGTTAAACACTGAGCTGCTAACCAAGTCAGTGGTTCAAACCCACCAGCTGCTCCACAGAAGACAGATGAGGCAATCTGCTACTGTAAAGATCCAGAGCATTAGACACTCTATGGAGCAGTTCTGTTGTGTCCTATCTGGTTGCTATGAGTCAGAACTGACTTGATGGCAGTGGGTTGCCTTTCTCTCTCTCTGATGCCTCCAAATGTGTAGCAAAGGCTCCGCACAGTCTAGATTCATAAGGAATGTCTGTGAATGTACCTGCTGCTATATTCATGACTGTTTAAGAAATTGCTGGATGTCTGCAAATGGATATTTCTTGCATATCATCTGTGACTAGGAAAAGCACGACATGAAAATAATTAGACTCTATTGCAAACACCAGGAATCCTGGTAGTGCAATTGTTAAGAGTGTGACTGCTAACCCAAAGGTTAGGAGTTTGAACTTACCAATTGCTCCATGGGAGAAAAGACCTGGAAATGTGCTCCCATAAAGATTTCAGCCTAGGAAGACTTACAGGGCAGTTCTACTGTCTTATGGGGTTGCTTTGAGTTAGAATAGACTCTATGGCAAATAACAGCGTTGATAACACACACGCATGGACACACACACAAACTGATGGAATAAACCAATTTATTCATCCTCAGGATTTAAAATATAAGGTGGATTTGTATAGCTCATATCACTTCACTGTTGTATAGCATGGATTCCTACCCTAAATTGTGGATTACTCAAGCAAAGCAATCATACATCGATATAACGCAGTGGTTCTAGAGGATAAACACTGGACTGTGAACACAAGTTTAGTGATTCAAGACTACCAGCCACTCTATGGGAGAAAAATAAGGCTTTTTGCTCCAGCAAAGATTTACCACCTTGAAAATCCTATACAGGATTGCTGTAAGTTAAAACCCACTGGACGGTACTTAATAATATCAACAGTTGCTACTCAGTACGTGTTTGCTGAGTGAATGTATACTGAAGAGTTTTTTGTAGTTTCCTGTACTTGTCACCCATTTTAGTC
>NW_006408527.1:7166630-7168165 GCF_000296735.1 Chrysochloris asiatica | reverse complement strand
TTGATAAGAACGTTATTTATTGGTCCAGTGGTGAAGGTTTTTGTTTTCTTTACATTGAGATGCAATCCATACCATCAAAGGCTGTGCTCTTTGATCTTCATCAGTAAGTATTTTAATTCCTCTTCACTTTCAGCAAGCAAGTTTGTATCATCTGCATATCTCAGGTTGTTAATGAGCCTTCCTCCAATCCTGATGCCACGTTTTTCTTCATAGGACCCAGCTTCTCGGATTATTTGCTCAGCATACAGGCTAAATAAGTATGGTCAAAGAATACAACCCTGTTGCACACCTTTCGTAATTTTAAGCCATTCGGTGTTCCTGTGTTCTGTTCAAAGAACTGTTTCTTGGTCTACGTACAGGTTCCTCATGAGCACAATTAAGTGTTTCAGAATACTCATACTTTGCAATGTTGTCCCTAGCTTGTCATGATCCACACAATCAAAAGCCTTTGCACAGTCAATAAAGAACAGGTAAACCTCTTTCAGGTATTCTCTGCTTTCAGCCAAGATTAATTGGACATCAGCAATGATATCCCGTGTTCCACGTCCTCTTCTGAATCCGGCTTGAACCTCTGGAAGTTCTCTGTCAATGTATGCTTGCAGTCATTTCTGTATGGCCTTTAGTAAATCTTTACTTGCATGGGATATCAAAGAGATTGCCTGATGATTTCCGCATTCCACTGGGTCATCTCTCTTTGAAATGGGCACAAATACTGATCTCTTCCAATCAGTTGGCCAGATAGTTGTCTTCCTAATTTCTTGGCATAGATGGGTGAGTGCCTCCAGTGCTGCCTCAGCTTCCAGACAAAGATAGACTAGGAAGAAGGAGTGATGAACTACCTCTGAATATTTAGTCACTGGAAACCTTATGAATGGCAGAGAAACACTGTCAGATTTAGTGCCGGAAAATGAGCCCCTCAGGTTGGAAGGCACTGAAAATGCAACTGGGGAAGAGCTGCCTCCTCAGAGTAGAGTTGACCATGATGATGTGAATGGAGTAAAGCTCATGGGAGTAAAGCCCATGGGACCTTCATTTGCTAAGCATATCTCAAGTTGCTAATGGGACACAACTCAAAATGAAGAGAAACAGCTGTACACATCTATTAATAATTGGAACATGGAAAGTAATAAGTAGGAATCTAGGAAAATTGGAAATACTCAAAAAATGAAATGGAATGCATAAACATTGATATCTTAGGCATTAGTGAGATGAAATGGACTGGTATTGGCCATTTTGAATCTGATGACCACATGGTTTACTATGCCGAAAATGACAAATAGAAATGGAATGGTGTCACATTCATTGTCAAAAAGAACATATCCAGATCAGTCATGAGGTACAACACTGTCTATGATAGGATAAAATCCATATGCCTACAAGAAGACCAGTTAATACCACTATTATTCAAATTTACACACCAACCACTAAAGCCAGTGAGGATGAAACAGAAGAATTTTACCAACTTCTTTAATCTGAAATTGATCAAACATGCAATCAAGATGTATTCATCATTACTGGTGTTTGGAATGCAAAGG
>NW_006408527.1:7164874-7166530 GCF_000296735.1 Chrysochloris asiatica | reverse complement strand
GCATATGCAGACATATATATATGGAGAGAGACATTTACTTCAAGGAAACAGCTCATGCAATTTGGAGTTGACAAGTCCCAAATCTGTGGATGAGACAGCAGACTCAACATCTTTGCTATCTCACATTTTTAAGGAATGAATGAACACAAAACCTACAGGCGAGGCAGCAGACTGGAGGCTTGTGCTGGCTTACATCCTGGAAACAAGGAGTACAGGGTCAAGAAGGAGATAGAGTTTCGCCAGAACATCCATTATTTATATTGGAGGCAGGTCACACCCTCAAGAAAAATCCCTTTCAGCTGACTGGCTGCTCATATCAGATTACCACTGAGAATCATGGTCTAGCAAAGTTGATGCATAACATAAACCAGCACACCAGGTAAAACCATTTTATAAAGGACAGGGTTATGATTTCACTGAGATGGGAACTGTGTAGAGTCCCAGTTGCTCAGAGAAGTCAGGGCTGTGGAAAACTTGTCATTCCTTCTCTCCATGAACACTGCTTGCCACGACGTCCTGTCCTGCTGGCTGCCTCACCCCAGTAAAGAGCTGTGGAATGTTTATAGAAACTTGGATGTGTGTGCAGCTGAGGATCTTGACAACAGAAACGCCTTCCCTGCTGGGATACTCTGAAAAGGTGTTTACACAGAGGATGGGAAGATGCCTCAGACAGACTGAAAATTATTTTGTAAACACATATTTGCCTATGTGCTTATATACTAAATAGACGTTTAGTATGGATTGCACTGGACTGTGAGCCAAAAGGTCCCCGGTTCAAACCCACCAGCTGCTCCTCAGAAACCCTGTACATGGTCACTATGAGTCAGAACCGACTTGAAGGCACCCAACAACATCATACACTAAGTAATATATAAGGGACCCTGTGGCACAACAGTTAGCACTTAGTTGCTACCTGAAAGGTTAGTGGTTTGAACTCACCTAGCACCCCATGAGAGAAAGAGCTGGTAATCTGCTTACTTAAAGATGACAGCTTAAAAAACAGTTCTAGGGAAAAAAGTACACATGAAAAAAGCCACACAGAAAAACACCCCACTGTGATAAATGCACAGAAGAAAAATTGCACACAGGGACAATTGGGAACCCTAACTCTAATCCTAACCCTAAGAGTAAGCCTAATTGTTGTTGTTATTAAGTGCTGTCAAGTCAGTTCCAACTCATAGCAACATTGTAGAGGGTTTCTAGTGAGCTGCTGGTAAGCTCGAACCATCAACCTTGTAGTTCAAACCGACCTTGCAGTTCAGTGCATTAACCAACAGCGTCACACCAGGACTCCAAGCCTAATTAGTGTATGGTTTTTTTCCTGTGCTCTTTTTTCAGGTTACTAATAAATACTGTACACAAAGAACCTTGCTTTTTGGGTAGCTTCTATTTTTGCTTCAGGATTTTAGTGACAAGGAAAGCATTCTTTAATTTCCAGTTCTGAGCTCTGGTCATGTAATGGATTACATGTTGAACTGCTAACCCCAGGAGAAAGAGGAGGCTTGCTGCTCCCATATAGGTTTACAGCCTCGGCACCGAGTTGAAGGCACACCGCCACCAATATATCTTGGGATGTAAGCGATTGATGCTATTTTTTTCTCCTATTGTTGTTGTTGTTAAGTGCTGTCAAGTCGGTTCCGACCCACAGCGACCCTG
>NW_006408527.1:7136424-7161114 GCF_000296735.1 Chrysochloris asiatica | reverse complement strand
CACAAGTTTCTCCCTATCACTCTGAGAGACAGACATGAGGCTTTCTGCTCCTGCAAAGATTTAAATTCTTGGAAACTCTATACAGGATCCCTACGAGTCAGAGTCGACTCAACAGCACTGAAAAACAACAAATATATAGTCCTGGATTAATGTGCTGGACTGCAAAGTCAGTTTTAAATGCAAGGTCAGCAGTTCAAGCTCATGCTCCTCAGAAACCCCATATAGAGTCGCTATGGGTCAGAACTGACTCGACAGCTTGACAGCACTTAACAACACACACATATATATATAAAATATATACATATGTTGTTGTTGTTGTTAAGTGCCGTTGAGTCAGTTCCGACCCATAGAGACCCTGTACAGTGCTTCCTAGGAGCAGTTGGTGAGCTTGAACCGCTGACCTTGCAGTTCAAACGGCTTTGTAGTCTGGTGCATTAACCCACAGCGCCACACCAGGACTCTCTCTCTATATATATATATACACACACATACACATTTATATATATATGATTTTATGTTATCACTGCCTGTTTCATACTTCTTCATACTTCAAGATAGGTCTGACAAAGTTATTTTTGATGATGAATGTGATGCCATTCCTCTTCAGTTTGTCATTCCCAGTATAACAGACCATATGCTTGTCTGATTAAAACTGGCCAATACCAGTCCATTTTAGTTAACTGATGCCTAGGTTATCTATATTTATATATTCCATTTAATTTTTTACAACTTCTAATTTTCCTAGATTCATACTTTGTTCATCTCGTCTTCCAATTATTAGATGTTTGCAGCTGTTTCTTCTCATTTTGAGTTTTGCCACATCAGCAAATGGTTGATTCTACTTTGAAGAGACAGCTCTTCCCTAGTTGTATTTTGAGTGTCTCCCAATCTGAGAAACTGATTTTCTGGCACCTTATCAGACAACGTTCTGCTGTTTTTCATAAACTTTTCTCTAGCCAATTTTTTTTTTCAGAAGTAGAACACCATGTACTTCTTCCTAGTGTGTCTTACTCTGAAAGCACCACTGCAACCTGTCCCACCATGGGTGACCCTGCTGGCATCTGAAATACCAGTGACATAGCTTCCAGCACCACAGCAACACACAAGCTGCCACAGTACCGACAGATCACTGAAACTGAAGAAAATGAAAACTAGTCCATTAGAGCCAAAAATGAGATCCTGATTATATTCCATCTGAATTTAGAGACCATCTCAAGAATAGATTTGACTAGTTTAACACTAATGACAGAAAACCAGATGACAGCAAGGACATCATACATGAAGAAAACAAAAGATCATTAAAAAGACAGGGAAGAAGGAAAAAGATTGAAATAGATGCCAGAAGAGATTCTAAAATTTGCTTTAAAACACAGAGACCAAAAACCAAACTCACTGCGATTGAATCAGTTCTGACTTATAGAGGCCCTGGACAGGGTTTCCAAAGCTATAAATCTTACAGGAGCAGAAAGCCTTATCTTTCTCCCATGGAGCAGCTGTTGAGTTTGAACTACTGACCTTATAGTTAGGGTTTGCAGTCCACTGCTTACCCTACAGATTCACCAGGGCTCCATAGAACGTAGAAAAGCTAACACAAGAGGAAGGAATGAAGTAAAAGAGCTCAACAGAAGATTCTAAAGGGCAACTCAGGAGGATAAAGTAGCATATTGAAATATGCAAAGATCTGGAATTAGTAAACCAAAAGGGAAGAACATGCTCAGCATTTCTCAAGCTGAAAGAACTGAAGAAAAATTCAAGCCTTGACTTGCAATATTTGAAGTACTCAATGGGTAAAATAGGATTAATAGAAGATAGAGTCCTGGTGGGCACTGCAGGTTAATGCGTTGGACTGCAAGGTCAGTTGGAACTGCAAAGTCAGCAGTTCTAGCTCACCAGCCATTCCTCGAAAACCTTATACAGGGCTGCTATGAGTTGGAACCAATTCAATGTCACTTAACAACACCAACAACATATCAAACAAAACTGGTCAACATTTAACCATTTCTGGAGATAGTTGTTGTTGTCAAGTGCCGTTGAGTCGATTCCAACCCATAGTGACCCTGTATAGGGTTTCCAAGGAGTAGCTGGTGAGCTTGAACTACCGACCTTACAGTTCAAACAACTTTGCATTCTGACGCATTACCCCACAATGCCACACCAGGAGATAGTATATGGTCAAAAACTGATGACACTGAAGGAAGAAGCCCAAGCTGCAACAAAGGCATAAATTACAAACAAGGGAATCACGCAATACTAATTGAAACGCTTCAACAAATGAATGCCCATTCTAAATAAGATAAATGCAAAAATAATTAAGTAATATCATTAACAACACATACAAGTAAATTTTTGCTAAAAATAATTTACAAACAGTTGTAGAAGTACATAAACAGGCAACTGCCAGAAATTCAAGTCAAAATCAGAATAGGATGTAGAAGCAGGGATATCATTGCTAATATCTGATGGATCTTTGCTGAAAGACAGAATACCAGAAAGATCTTTGTTTTATTGGCTGAGGGGCTGAGGGGCTGAGCACATTATACTGAGTGGCTCACCATAGATTATGGGTAACATTGCAAAGAATGGGAAGACAAAGAAGCAGTCATTCCAACAGAATAAGAGGATACTGCTTGGTTTAAAATCAGGAAAGGTGTGTGTCACGATTGTGACCTTTCAGAAGCTGATCTCCAGACCTTTGTTTGGAGTCACCTATGGGTGCTTATTATGAAGAAGTTTTTAAGAAAATTGAAAATTGCAATGGTGAAAAAAAAAAAAAGCCATGGAAAGTTGCACCAAGGAATTTTTCTCCATCATGACAATGTACTTGTTCATTCTTTGAGGGCAGCAAGAACTATCCATGATAATTTCATTGGAAAACTTTACCTATCCACTCTATAGTATTGACCCTTATCTTGCCCCTTCAGATTTCTTTTTGTTCCTCAAACCCAAAGAATATTTCAAAGGAATATGATTTTAGTCCCTTGAGAATGCCAAAACTGCCATTTTGATGTGGGGTAAATCAGAGTGTAGAATTCTTCTGAGAAAGGTTAGAGATGGAAATACCGCCTTCAGAGTGTATAAACATGTATGGGGAATATGTTAAAAAAAATCAATAGCTTCACATTTTGATATTTTTGTTTCATAGGGTTTTCTATCATTTTATAGCAATACTTTTTTAAAAAAATGTTTTATTGTGAATTATGTGATAGTTTCCATGGGAGAACATTAGTTTTACATTCATCCTATTGTATATCATTTCATTGCCATGGTTACAATCCCTCCATGCATCATCAACCAACCAAAGGGTATACATTGCAAGCCTGCCCCCCGTCCACATTCCCTCTCCCTCTCTGTGTCTAAAGTCCCCAACTGCTCCATCTCTCCACGTCATCGTCTCTGCCTCCATCTCAGGCATCACTGCTTCTCTGGGTAGGAGCCGCACTCCGCTCTTCTCCCTTGATGGTCCAAGGGACCCTCCTATAGCAATATTTTTTGACTAACCCTAGTATCTTTGCTAATCAGAAAGGTTAAAAAAAAATCAGTCTCATTGTTTACATTTGCATTTATTACATTTTTAAAGCTGTTCATTGGTCTTTTTTATGTCCTCAGCCTATGTTTCTGCTGGGGTGTTGGCCTTATAAGAGACTTTTACGAGGTCTCCATGAGTTTGTGTCTACTTGACAGCATCTAATGTGGTTATGCTTCTTGTTGTTAGAGCCATCAAGTCAGTTCTGAGTCATGGTGACCCTGTGTTGGGTTTCCAAAGAACAGCTGGTGGGTTTGAACTGCCAACGTTGCAGTTACCAGTCTTGTTTGATTTATACTTTGATTTACGACTTGTGCCATTCAGAAGTCGCAAGTCTATGTGCAGCCAGAATCACTGGTCTTTTCTTTTGTAGGTTCTGCCCTTTTTTGCTCTTGAAGTCATTCTGAAACATCCTTTCCCATTTCAGGATAATGTTTATACTAACGTAAAGTTTTTATTTCTCAGAGGCACCGTCATTTGGGTGAGGATGCTGACTAAAGATAGCAATGGCTGGACAAATGTGATCCAGATGTCCTTCTTGCCATGTAATATTTAGAACCAAAGCAGGAAAGACATTTTCATTGTCTGAAAACCTATCTTCATCCTACAGAGAATAAAAACTCAACTGAAGGGTGCTAAGGCCAATTTTTTGCTTCTTATGCAAGGGGTATAGAAGTAATTATTGTTTTTTCCCAGAACCCATGCAGCAGGGACATTTCACTAAAGTGAGAACACCTGAGGGAAAAAACTAGTCTGCCAACAAGAACCAAATGAACTCTCCTCAATAGCCTGGCATGGGCTCCCTCCCTCAGGGGTTGTTAATTGCTCAGGCTTTTACAATTCTTGAGGCCTGTTCCAAGGAGCTTTTGTGGTTTAAATCAATGTGCTTCTGGAATAAGTGCCCTGATTATTTCTAGTTCACATTATTTGCTGTGCTCTTATAGCACTGTGACATAATAGCTTTTGTACTGCTGTACAATAAAAGTCCTTTCAGGAATCTCTAAGAGCTTTCTAATTAGGACCCATGGCCACATGACAGATGGAGCAACTGAAGCCTGTAGACAGGGATGACAAAGCCACTCCTGGGCCACAAAGGAACCAGGCCCAGGTCTGGTTCCTCTTTGAAGGTGCAGGTCCAACTTCTACCACTTGCTAGGACGTGCCCTGCTGGTAGCTAGGTATCCAGAGTGCACGGTAGGGAATGCTGGGCCCTTTGAACACTGCCTAGAGCCACCTGCTACTGATCTAAGTCAGGACTGAAAACTAGACACGGCCAGGGATTGCTTGGCAATAGCTCATGTAAATGGCAGTAGCTCATTTGCATTCAGTTCTTGGTAGTTTGGTTTATCAGTGGCTGAATTAAGGCTTGTAGTCATTGCTGTTAGTTAGACTCATGCATGATGAAATGAAATACTATCCAGTACTGCACTATGTCCAGGATTAGTTGATGATTGAATCATTGTGAATCCATTGGGTTTTCATTGGCTGATTTTCTGAAATACATTGCTAGACCTTTCTGCCTAATCTGTTTTAGTCTGGAAGGTCAGTATGAAAACCTGTGTGTGCATACAACATGCAAGCTTCTATTAACAAGAGTGATAGCTGAACTTCTATGAACAAGAGTGATAGTTGCATTGACTGGAACCAAACCCAGGTTTCCTGATTGGAAGGCAAGAATTCTACCACAGAGAGACAATGTGGAACAAGACTGGTTTTACTGGTCAGAAAGAGACTATGGCCTTTGGCTATCCTTGTGTCCCAATTTTCAGCCCAACAGTAAATAGGTATATGCGGGTGGGGAGAAACAACAACATTGGTAAGGTATGCTCCTCATGGAATGGTCAACCATTCAAGATCAAATGGGCAGCACTGACCTAAGAACAAAGTTCAGCAGGGATGAGAAGGAGGGTGGAATGGAATAAGAACCACAAGGAGGAAGCGGGATAACTGCTGTTACATGAATGGGATTAGATCACTGAGATGAAACAAAGGTGTACTAGGCTGATGCACTACACGGACCCTCTACAACAGACATTGTTGTTGTTGTTGTTATGTGCCGTGGAGTTGGTCCCGACTCATAGCAATCATGGATAGGGTTTCCAAGGCTGTAAATCTTTATGGGAACAGAAAGCCTCATCTTTCTCCTGTGGAACCGCTGGTAGTTCTGAACTGCCGAACTTGAGGTTCACAGCCCAATTCGTAACCACTACACTACCTATGAGAGATCAAATAAAACAGACAAAGGTGAAAATTCTGGCACCCTGAACTTCAGAAGAAAGGTTAGAGAGGTAGATGGAGTGAATGCTGGGAGGAGAGTCCAAGCAGGAATGGTAAGTGAGGGAGACTGACTTGTGCACAATGACCAGGTATGGCTCGACCATCTTGTGAGTAGCTTTTACAGGGGAGGGAGGTCTGGCAGAGCAGATTCCCTCGGGTGACAGAAAAGGTGCAATTTCTTCTTTTTCCCCCACACTCCCCTGGTGACCAGAGGTGTGGCTGGTCCCACCCTCAGCACAGATCGTGCTTTCTGGGAGCCACATGGTTGGGAGTTACACCAGTATGAGGTGGGGGTCAGCTGTATCACTTTGTTGTGCTGCTTTGGTGCCTGGATTCAGGTGGCTCAATTTCAGACCTACAAGACCCACAGAGCCATCAGTTCAGCAACTAACCAGTTACCCTGCCTTCAGCTTCCCTGTGGTCCTAATGGACACTGAAACCATCTCAATCAAGGGGCCCAAGAACTGCTTCCAGATAGAATGACCTGAACATAGATAAAACTGAGGCTGATAGGAACTTCATCTAGAGCCAGGAACTCTACTGTCACATACCTTTCACAATCACCATGTGAGCTCCTTGAATTGGTCCTCTCTGGGTCCAACAACTGCATTGTTTGTTTTCACAAATATGGCCATCAACACTGCCCGAGAGACAACAGACAATTTTAGCTCACATGAACAAACACTAGAGAATGGCTGAAACAGATGCCCAAGATACAGAGACAGAAAACACTTCTGAGAAAAAAATACATGTATGGAACTAACTGAAAAAGAATCTAAAAGAATGATATTTTGGTACCTTCAATATATTGGCAATAAAATCAAGGAAAGCAAGAAGAACATAAAAAATTTTAGAAGAATTCAAGAAAACACTACAAGAACAACAAACAAAATAAATGCAAATTTTAAAACAATGTAAAACTTGCAATTAAAAATCCAGAAGATTAATACTAAGATCTCAGAAGTGGACAATACATTGAAAGGGCAACTGAGTAGATTTGAAGCAATGGAAACCTGAATTAGTGAGCTTGATGATGAATCTTTCAATACTAGTATGCTAGAAGAATAATCAGAAAAATGAATGAAAAAATCTGAAGAAAGTCTAAGAGTTATGTGGGACACCATGAAGAGGAACAACTTACAGGTGATAAGAATTCCAAAACAGGAAGAGACAATAAAAAACACAGTGAAAATTGTTGAAGAGTTGTAGAATAAAACTTCCCTTAATTATGAAAGATGAGAAAATAAGCACACAAGAAGCTGAATGAACACCAAACATGATATATCCCAAAAGAAAATCACCAAAACATATAATCAAGTGTTCCAAACAAAGACAAGGAAAGACTCCTGAGAGCATCTTGGGGAAAACACAAAGTTATCTATAAAGGAGAACCAATAAGATTAACTTAGATTTCTCAGTAGAAACCATTCAGACAAGAAGGCAATGGGATGATATATACAAAACTCTGGAAAAAAAACAACAAAAAACCCAGCAAAGAGTCATATATACCTTAAATATGACAGTAAATTTAGGACATTTTCTGGTAACAGAAATTAAAGGAATTTGTAATGACCAGGCCAACTTTACAAAAAATGCTAACAGGTGTTCTTTGGACTGAGAACCAACCACAGTAGACAATAACCTGAGATTACCATACATGACAACACCATCCAGATATCGAGGTATTTAAAGTAAAACAAACTTATAAGACTGAAAATAGTGAAGCAGAACTAACAATGTGTAATGAAGTCAACTACAAAGCAAAAAGAGGGAATAGTATAGATATACAGAACTTCCAAATGGCAAGGAAATCCAATAGATTTAAAGATAAAGCAGAATGCTTTATGCAGGAAAATATGAATAAATTACAGTGTAACTCCAAATAAAAATAATACATCTGCACATCAAAACTTTAAAAAAAGAAGAAAATCAGAAAGATTTAGTAAACATTAACACAACAGAAATTAAAATGAAGAGAAAGCCCACAAATTTAATTCTACATGGAAAAGTATGTGGAACAAAGAATCCAGCAGCACCACAAAAACACACACACACTGAAAAATGACAGCAATCAATTCATATCTATTGATAATTATACTGAATGTAAATGGATTAAATGCACCAGTCAAGAACCAGAGCACAATGGATAAGAAACAGAATCCTTCAATATGCTGTCTACAAGAGACATATCAAAAAGATGGAGACAGTCTAATTGCCCATTAACAGAAGAATGGTTAAAAATTTTTGATAAATACACACAATGGAATAATACAAAACGTTGAAGAGTAATGATGGATCTGTGAAACCCCTCACAACATGGATGAACCTGGAGGACCTTATGCTGAGTGAAATTAGTCAATCATAAAAGGATAAATAGTGTATGAAACTAATGTTGTAAAAAATTTTCAAAAAAGGTTTTCTTGATAAAAGAAACAATCTATGATGGTCACAGGATGGTAGGAGAAGGGAGGGAAATTTATTGATGTTAACATGGTACAGGCCAGGTAATATACAAGAAGGAGGTTAGCAGAGGAAAGATGAAAGTAGTGGGAGACAATAGGAAGGAATGCAATAGTTAATAGAGGTTAAATACTGTTAACTGTTGGTACATGGAGGGGATTGCAGTTATTGTAATGAAGCAAAGTTACTGAAAAACTGATGAACTGCTGTGTAAACCTTCACTCAATTCACAACAAAAAGTTTTAAAAAAGAAAGAAAGGAGAGGGGGTGATAAGAGAAACAGAATAAAAAGTAAAGTGGAGATAAAAAGGATACAAAACAAGGGAAGGGAAAGAAGAAGAAAAAAGAAAAGAAACAAACAAAAATAATAAAAGGCCAGACCCAGAAAGGAGAAACTGGGGAGCTCCTGAAGTAGAAAGGAGCTAAGGAGCTCATGAAGTGGAAACAGGAGGGATGAGAGGTCAAATTAGTGAGCTTGAAGATAAATCTCTCAATGCTAGTATCTCTGAAGAACAATAAGAAGAAAGAAAAATAAAATCTGAAGAAAATTTAAAATTTATGTGGAACACCTGGAAAAGGAGAATTTATGAGTGATTGGAATTCCAGAAGAGGAAAAAGTTAAGAAGAAAGCACAGAGAAAATTGTCAAGAGTTTTTGGAAGAAAATGTCCTTAACATCATGACAGACCAGAAGATAAGCATTCAAGAAATTAAATAAACCCCAAACAGAATAGAAAAGAAAATCACCAAAACTATCATAATCAAACTTTGCAAAACTAAAGACAAGGAAAGAATCCTGAGAGTAGTTCAAGAAAAATGTAAAGTTATCTACAAAGGAGAAATAAGATTCAGCTCTTATCTCAACAGAAATAACTCAGGCAAAAAGGAAATGGGATGACATACAAAACTGTGAAAGAAATAAAACTGCCAACCAAGAATCATATACCCAGCAAAATTGTCCCTCAAATATGATGGTAAAATTAGAACATCTAATTTCTAGATAAACAGAAATTAAAGGAATTTGTAATAACCAGACCAACTTTACAAAAAATACAAATGGGGATTCTTTGGACACAGAATCAACAATAGCAGACAACAATTTGAGTTTCACGTTCATGACACCACCACACAGAACTCAATCCAGATATAGAAGTATCCAAAGTGAATCAAACCTACAAGACTGAAAATAGGGAACCAGAGACATCGACAAACAAAATGACAACAAAACCCACAAACCAAATAACTCTTATGTGGAAAAAAGAAACTAAGACCACCACTCAAAACACATACACAAACACACACAGCAAAATGACAGAAATAAATTCATAAATATCATGAACTATACTGAACATAAATAGACTAAATCAGTCAAGAGGCACAAGAGTAGCAGAATGAATAAGTAAACAGGTTCCTACAATATTCTGTATATGAGACATAACTTACACACAAAGATAAAAATTGATTTAAAATCAAATGATGGAAAAGAATAGATCAGTTGGGAAGGAAGCAGTGGGGAGTAGGGATTAATAAAAAGGGGCAGAGACCAGCAGCAAGGAAACAGGAAGTAAAAGCAATAATTCAGGAAGAGATAATGAGGTTGAGAACGAGGATCATGATAGAAAGAGAAGGGAAATTTGGAAGGACGTCTGCTGTTTCCTCAAAAGTAGGACAGCTCCTCTCTCTGCCTAGACACATACCTCATATACACACACACAGACACACACTTTGAGGTGAGATAAAGCACAACCTCTTTACTATTACTCTCTTCTCAACTTTAAGCCCCCACCATTTCCTGAGACCCTTTACCATTTTTTCTCCTGCACCATCTCCTGTTCCCTCATCCTCATTCTGGGCAATGGCTGGAGGCATTTGCTCTAAGGACAGAAATAGTCATGTGTATTTATTTATATCTCCATCTGCACTCTATTTGGAGTGCATGTGTTTGGTGTGGGGCAGGGCCATCTACCCCCACCTGCCAGGCAGGGCTCTTAGTGAGGGAGTTTGCTGCTGGATTCTCCATGAGAGCCTGCTGATGGAATGGGGTTGAGCGGTCATTTGGTCCATCCCCTTGCCTCTGTACTATGTCAGCCACCCATCCTTCCTTGTAGACGGACATTCATAGTCAGAATGCCTCCTCCCTTTAGTATTTTTCACAGTTGAGTAAGTTCCTTATCTTCATCCTAAACTTCTTACTACAATTTTAAGTCTTCTTGCTTCATGTCCTGTGTTTAGAGGAACGGCCAACTTGGTCAGTAGGAAATAGTTCTCACCAGTCAGATAGGAAGAGTTCCTTAAATCTACCACAGGGTTTATGTCCAACAGATTTATTGGCATTAACTAACTTTGGAGATGAGCCCATTTATTTTTTAATCAACTAAGGCTCAGAAAGAATGATCAAGAAGCCTGTGTTGGCTCACTGGACTCGCCACACCTCTCTCTCTCCCATTTCTTCATACTCAGAGGGAAGCCTCCACCTGAGGAATGAAAATAAACTCCTCCGTGAGTCTGAATGGACTTGATGGCTATAGGTTTCATTTTTGAGTCTAGGAGCTTTTAGTCCCTTCTAGCTCCTCAAATGACCGGGACTACCATTTTTCTCTAATGCTGAGATAACCTGAAATATCAACTGTTGGTTAGGGCTGAAGTTTCCCACATGGTCTCTGGGCCGAGCCAGTCACTGCATCAAAGTGGAGGAAGGCAACTAACATTTGTACCAGGCTTTGTGCCTGTCATCACACTGACTTCTCCTTCAACAGGGTAGTTAGTATCCTCATTTTACAAAAAAAATGTCAAGGGTCTGAGAGATGTTAGAAGAAATCAAGGCTTAGAGATCAGCCATGGGGTGATTAACAGAGCATGGTAACATTGTTGTTATTGTTAAGTGCTGTCGAGTCGGTTCTGACTCACAGTGACCATGTATAGGGTTTCCGAAGAGCAGCTGATGAATGTGAACTGATGACCTTGAGGTTCATAGTCCAGTGCTGATCCTACAGTGCCATGACAGGAGTACAACATGGTAACATTAGCCACCACATATTCACATTTATACCAGACCCAAGGCCAGGCAAACTACTCTATAAATATATATATAACATACACACACATATACACACATATATATATAATGGACTCAAGTGTGGCAGTGGTAGTAAGGTTGGCCCAGGATTGGACATTGTTTCGTTCTGCTGTGCATGGGGTGACTATGAGTCGGTTCCGACTAGATGGCACCTGACAACAACAAAATATATATATAGTTGTTGTTAAATGCCATTGAGTCGATTCTGACCCATAGCAACCCTGTATAGAGACTGGGTTTTCGAGGGGCAGCTAGTGAGCTTGAACCACTGACCTTGAAATTCAAACCACTTTGCAGCCTAGCACATTAACCCACAGCACCACACCACAACTCTCTTTCTCTCTGCATATATATATATATATATATATATATATATATATATACACACACACACACACACACACACACACACACACACACAAGGCTTGGGTACAATTCTGGCCAGAGAGAGATATGAAATATCTCATTTGGGTTGAGTGAAAGTGAGGGCATTTCTGCTGGTCTGGAGGGACAGACAGACTTTTCAATGTGGACGAGTTGGGAACAGGGGAAAACAGCATTCTGACCATAATTATTTCCGTAGGTTTTGGAGAATTTGCCATCTTCCCCCATCCCTGAATTGTTTTCCCTAAAATAAGGGTCAGCTTTGCTGGGCCATGAGTCTCTGGTTTGGCAGTTATGTAATGATGTGACTAAAGAGATAAATCAATCAGTTGTAAAAGGATTAAGGTTAGGTTGGAACACCTTAATCCCTTAGTCACAGCTTTGCTCTGATGTAAGAGGTATTCCCCTACAGTGTGGACTGCAACACCATTTATCTTACAAGAGATAAAAGGAGAGAGACGCAAGTAGACATCAGAGGGACTTACCACCAAGAAGAGGAGCCAGGAGTGGAGTTCATCCTTTGGACTTGGGATCCTTGTTCTAACAAAGTCCTAGATCCAGGAGAAGATTGATGCCAACGCACATGGAGATCGCCAAAGAATGCCAGGCCTACAGATGCTGAAAGGGGTCAAGGTTGTTTCCTCCTAAAATGTGAACCAAGAGAGAGAAAGTCTCCCCTAGAGCTGGTGCCTGCAATTTAGACTTCTAGTCTCATAACTGTGAGAAGAAATTTCTGTTTGTTAAAGCCATCCACTTGTGATATTTCTGTTATAGCAACACTAGAGATCTAAGACAACAAACACTAGATAACACATACAGAAAATGAAGCACCAGGGTTTAAACTGTAGCAAAGGGTTTGTTGTTGTTAAGTGCCGTTGAGTTGGTCCTGACCCACAGCTACTCTGTATAGGGTTTCCAAGGAGCAGCTGGTGAGCTTGAATCACCGACCTTGCAGTTCAAACAGCTTTGCAGTCTGGTGCATTAACCTGCAGTACCACACCAGGACTCCAGTGAACGGTTTAGCCTGGGCATAAGGAAGAACTTGTGCAGATGGTTAATTACAGGAGACACCCAGGCTCAGTGAGCTTGCCTGAGGGGCTGCACAGGAAACTCACGGTTTCTAACCTGGACAGTCCTGTCTGAACCCTCTCCTTTCCCTTTTCACTGGAAATGATGATTAGCCACCTGAGGAAGTTCACCCAGTGTAGTAAAGGTGGGAGTGGGTTTTTCCTTGCCTCTCAGGCATGGTCTGTGCAGAGGGGGACTTGTCCACCATTGTATTCTCAGTGCCTGGCACGCTATGGATGTTCACTAAACAGTTGGTGGGTGAATCGAAGGTTGTCCTTGCTAGCTCTGTTTTTGGCAAAGATCCAACTCAAGCCATCTGTGTTTACAAGCTCTTGCTGAAGAAAATATTGCTGCGCGAGCTACCATGCCTTGTGATATCAGCTGAGTTACCTTCAGTGCTTGGGATAAAAGCAAAGGGCTCTTCAATGGCTCCTCCTGGATAACCACTAGGGAGGGGGAAGGGAGTGAGGCAGGCAGTCAGTGCTTAGGACAGACTATCACAAGTCCTCATAGAGTCCAGATGTGCTCACTCACTGGAACTTGAAGGGAGAGGATCTGAATCAAGGCTATTATTCTTTTGTGCATCTCAGGGGACACAGAAACTGATAAGCGGCACAGATCTGATGTTGCTTACGTGCTTACGTGATTTCATTACTACAGCTATTTCTCCGACGCCTGTTACCTTGAAATGTGACATTGAGGGGTTAGTGTCATTCAGCAGTCTGGACCAAGGCAGCAGAAACTTCTGCAACATGAGTCAATACTTAATTATTTTTGAGTGCAAGTTCTTCCCTTCTCTAGTCTAAATATTTTACACTTCTAGGGAATGCCTTCTTTCCCTCTCGGGCCTCCAAGTGGTAGGTCCTCAATCTCCCCGTTGGAAGAGGGAGGCTAAGGCACACTTGCATTCCAAGAGCCCGAGGAGCTTACGCTGAATGACAGACAATCGTCACATTACCTACGTTCCTTGTCTGCTATATGCAACGGATTACTGTTAGGATGTTAGAGATTTTTTTATGCCATAGCCTTTTAAAAAATGCCCTCCCTACATTCTCTAAAAATGTTAAGTATTATCGAGTCGGTAGTGACTTATTGTAACCCTGTATAGGGTTTCTGAAGACTGACTGGTGAGTTTGAACTGATGATTTTGTGGTCCAGTGTTTATCCTATAGTGTCACATCAGGACTCCTCTCTAAAGATTGTTAACTACCAGAGTCAGTTAGGACTCACAGTTATCCTATATAGGGTTTCCAAGGAGCAGTGGGTGCATTTGAACCACTAACCTTCTAGTTAGCAGTCCAGTGCTTATCCTACAGTGCCACACCAGAATAGAGGTCTTTTAAGTTTGCTTGCAATCTGCACCCCTAGATCAGGGCCTTGGATTGCTGTGCTCACACCAGGAAAGCCCTTCTCCCCTAATTTGCTTTCCTCTTCCTTCCCATTTTCTATCCTCCTGTCAAGTGGGGTCACTTCAGAGCTGAAGCTCCTTATACGTTGGATGTCTGCCCCCTGTTGGGTGGGCATGAAGAGGGGAGAACAAGGTGGGGACACAGTACTAAAAATTCAGCACATCTCACTAGAATTTCATCCTGACAGGGTGAGGTGACTCAGAAGCAAAAGGCATCAGTAGTTCTCTTGTTTGCAATCGGGAAACACAGGCAATAATTCAGCCCATTCTCTCTCCACGGTCTTGGAAATAGATCGAGACTTGACAGAAACCTTTGGTCTCATTTAGCTCTATCTAGTCTTAATCCTCGATTTTAAACATTTTTGACTTGGTCACAAATAAACTTCATCAAAAAGCTGCCAAGTAAAATCTAGAAAGCCAAAGATGAGGTGGAGAGTATCTCTTCTATGCATGTTGTTGTTGTTAAGTGCTGTCAAGTTGTTTGCAACTCATAGGATCCAGTATAGGGATTCCTAGGAGCAGCTGAAGGGTTTAAACTGCTGACCTTATGGTTGACAGTGTAGTGCTTATCATATATTGCCACAGCACTCCACCTGACTTTCTGTAACCCATACTGACACTGGGTATTTGGCAGTTGTGCATGTCCCCAATTGTTCTAATTCATTTGGTCTTACTCCATCTGTATAATTTCAGTTAACAAAATTATCTGGAAACAATAAGAATATTCTTGGTCTTTGTCAGCTAAATATCACAATACAAAAGCTGTATCTCTAGATAATGGTCTGTAAGGAAGGTGTTCCCCAAACCTATTTCACCAAATTTCTGTTTCTATAAGAAACAGAGGACAATTATTTCTTGCACAATTAATTTGATAGTGACAGAGAGAAGTGCTCTAGGAGCCCTTAGCAAGTAGGCATGAAGGAAGAGATTAAGAGACTGCACGTTTTACAACTGAAGAAAAGTTGGGAAATAGTCAACTTACCACACGCAATGCAGTTCATTAAAATGTGGAGATCAATGGCTTCTGGTCTCGGTGTGTCATTTAAGGAGAAACGCATGACTTGTTGTTTAAATCTCAATTACCTTTCAAAATCAAACTGCCCATGGAATAAGTACTCCAGACAGGTCACCAGCAGAGGATAAAGGAAACAGCTCTCGTGTAGAGTCTCATGAGCTGAGGTGAGAAGACACAAAGAAGCCCAGACCCTCCTGGCTGGAGAGCTGGTGGTAGAAAGCTCAGGTAAATTCACCAGACTTTTAGATTTCTCACTACATCCCATCATGCTGTGAAAGTGTTATAGTTGAAGTCTAAATCTGGGGGAGCACTGTGGAAAGAGCTGGGTGTGGAACAATTGTTTTAGCATAAGCAAACACACAAACTCATTCTGAACACCCTTCTTGTCATCTACTCACTCTCCCACCTTGAACTTTGGTGCCTCAAAGAATTTCAGTGTAGAATGAAACCTTATCTAGAAACCTAAACACTACCTGGGTTCTATGGTGAGCCCTTGGGTGGTGGCGTAGGAGAAGCACTAGGTTGGTAACCTCCTAGGTCAAACCCACCAGCCACACTCAGAAGCTCTATACAGGGTTGATATGAGTTGGAACAACTCGATGAAACACAACAGGTTCTAAATTAATAGCAAACAGAGCCCTAGTGGTGCTATGGGTTAGGCACTGGGCTGGGAGACGGCAGTTGCTCAAACCCATCAGTTGAGGTTGCCCACTCCCATAAAGACTGTTTCTGAAGCCCTACACAAAGTTGGTTGCTAGGAGTCTGAAAAGACTCAGTGGCAATGGGTTTGTTTAAGTCTGGAAGGTAACAGTGAAGGACTACTGGTGGTGCAGTGCTAACCACAACATGGGCAGTTTGAACCCACCAGTGTTGCTCTGTGGGAGAATGATTAGACAGTCTGCTTCTATACAGACTTCCAACAAACACATTGCCCTCAAGTCAGAGATTGTTAATAGTTTACAGCAGCCAGCCTCTTCGTTGTGCTGTAGAGTGGCTGGTGGACTTGAACTGCTGACGTTTGGGTTAGTGGTCCAACATCAAACCCACTATGCCACCCGGGCTCCACAGTTATACTCTGAACTCTGAGACAGCTGTACTCTGTGCTACAGGGTTGCTGTGAGTTGGCATAGATTTCACAACTGGTTCAGATTAACAGTGGGCCCTCATTTATTACTCTCTGCACCATCCAATTCTATGAGCAGTAACCACAGGAGTCTCTTTAAATTTCAATGAATTAAAAGTAATCCCATTCTTTAGCAACACAAGCCACTTTTCAGGTGTGACAAGGTAGAATAAGCACTGGATTGCAACATCAGTGGTTCAAACCCACCAATCACTCCTCAGAAACGCTAAACAAGATCACCGAATCAGATACTTGATACCACTCAACAGTAGTGGCTGTACTGGGTAGAGGAGATTTGAACAGTTATCACTGCAGTAAGCTCTACTGGACAGTGCCGCATTTCTCTCCACATCAAGTAGCAGGGCTATTTTAACACATTGTTGTCAAAGATTGGCAGAGAAACACAAAGTGATCTAAAGACCCATGGCAAGTGAGTCTTATAAAGGATTTAAACTGACAGCTCTGAGACTCAGACTTAAGGATCTTGTGAGGTTGGTTGTTTTTTCTTGGGATCCTACCTTAATGTGGAATGTGGTTTATTACATCCAAATGCAAATTACCTGACATTTTGGTTAGCTTGGGCTAGACCATTAAAGCAGGAATACAACAGTACTTTAATTTCTAAGTAAGTCAATCAGCTACTGCCATTAACAAAAAATTGATCAGCAGCTTAATGAAATACTTTACTTCATTTTCTTAATATGCTTGTCTTTCAATATCTTAAGTAGGATTTACAGCTCTACAGTCGACAGAAATTCTATTTTGTTAGGTCAGCAGTATTTTATTAATTTGCACCCAAACTAAGTATGACAGAAGATAGCCTGAATGTGCTTAGCAGAAAAGGAAAACTTTATTTTGAATAAGACGGTACGATTAAGATCTGACATAACAATGAAAAAATAAGACTAGGGAGGATGTAATAATAATAGCAGCGAACACTTACTTGCATTACTATATACCAGTTATATTCTAAGTGTTTTACTTACACTGATTCACTTAATCCTCACTTCTACCCTATGAAGTACGAATAGCTTCCCTATTTTAGAAACTAGGTTAGAGTCATAGGTGGCCCAGGGTCATCAACTTTGGAATAGCTAAGATATTAATGTGGACAGTGTGGCCCCAGGGGCTCTATTTAACCAGTCACCACGACTGAGAAAAATCAGTCCTAGATTCACTCAGCTTGTGTCATTTTTATCTGCCATTTCTAAATTTAGGGAGCATACTCACCTCATGATCACCATGCACCTCCTTTTTTCTGTATCTTGAGTATTTTTCTTCTTCATTCATTACTCTAGTCTTGCAATTATAGTTACTGTCCCCATCCCCCAAATACCTGCTTAATACTAGATGTCAAAAATGAAGTAGATATTATACCATACATACTGGAGCTAATGGACATAATTATTTCATTTTTTGGCTTGATAGCTATTTTCACATTCTGAACTACCTGATTTTGTTTTTAAAAATGCCTTCCCAAGTCTGATATCCCTAAGTGACACAAATGGTTTGTACTTGGTTAACTGGAAGGTTGGCACTTTGAACTCACCCAGTAGCACCAAGCGAAATTTCTGGTGATCTGCTTCTGTAAGATCACAGTCAAGAGGGTGAAGCTGGCTGCCCAACCCGAAGACTGTAATCAGTGCTGTGGACCTGTACAACTGCACATGGAGAAGTTGGAACAATGTAGGCTCTGCTATATGTATAGCCATGAACTCCCTGTGGAACAGTTCTTTGTAACACATGTGGTCACAGGAATAAAAATCAATTCAACCACATAGGTTTGTTTTTTGTTTTTCTCCCAAGTTTGTGTCAGGGGCCATGTATTGAATTAAAGAGTTTGTAAACTTTGCTATTAAAAACCTCTCTTTAAGAAGATGAAATCTGGGAAGGTCTCAAAGGGCACTGGGGCTTACAGGAAGATTTGCTCTCCTTCTCCTGGAGAACTCTGTCTTGGAACAGTACCAGAAACCTGGTATTCACACTCTAAAATTTAGTTCTGAAAGTTTTTAAAAACTTAATTATGAACTGTTTTTTCTCAATATAAAAAATCTTTTGTCTTTAGTCTTTTAGTGACCTGATAACAAACTTTAGACCAGAGTCAAAATCTCATTTTATACAGTCATTTTACAGACAAGGTAACTAAGGCTTAGAGAGATAATGTGATTTGACCCAGATCACAGAGCTAATTCATGAGAGCTAACTAACGGTAGCACCCAGGCTTTCTGGGACCAGTCTTCCAAACAATACCATTGGCATCTTTCACTGAAGCTTCCACTGTAATGTTGTGTGTTCCAAGGATTGCAAAGTTCAACAGAAACTGAGTACTTAAGTAATCATTATGAGGCTCGACCCCAATTGGTCATGTTGTCAATAGATATCAGCTCTTTCTAGGTTTGATGAGAGGGCACCCACATGCTGTTATGACTGTGCCACCAGGCTGCATTCACAATGGACATGGGGGATGTGCACCTTTATGATAATGTCCTGGCTGAGGGCACCAGTGTGTTAGTTAGCAGGGGTGCATCACTCATGAAGCCAAGCCATTTTGGAGAAACCAGAGTTGCCAATTGTTTCTTTCTCTTAAAGGCCACATACTAAGGAAAAAAAAAACAACAAAAAAAAACCTGCCAATTTTTCTTTTAAAACTCTATCCCTCCTTTGAATCAATGTCAACTTTGAAGAGAAAAAGGCAAAACAAGCAAAAACACAGATTTATTTACAAAGGAAACTTCCAGGGAATGACCCCTGCTTCATCTTGGGAGTTGCTTCTGGAAGCTGCTATGTCCAGTCATCTACACAGATGCAATCCTTATGATCCCCAGTGGTTAGAAACCATGAGCCAAAGTACTGAGTGATCCAAATCAAGAAAGAAAGGTCAGATTATATTGAATATACTGGTTAAGGCAAGAAAGAACTATATTTTACCATTGTTCCCAACCAATATTAAGATAGAAAGAAAAAGTGGGCTTTTCTTGTTAAAAAGAAAATTCTTAGGTCCCTGAGCATCCCAAGTACTTGAGGTTGTGTTATAAAGAAATTGTTCTTACTAGACAACTATATCTGTTACATAACTCACCAAGGATAAACCAAAGCAAAGGAAAAGATCTGCCCTAATCTTTAAAAACATTAAGATATTAATTGTGAATGATTTTTTTCACCTTGGGAAACATGAAAAAGTCCAGATTATACAATAACACATGTGTTAGAAAAAGCAACAGATCATTCCTATTTCTATGTAATTGCTAGCTGCCCTTTGGGTGAATACAATCCAAAAACTACAAAAAAGAACACATTAGCACAGAGAGTGATAGATAAGTCCTTAAAGTCATAGAGCAAATGTTTCCATTTTGATAGGCTGCAGGCCTTCACAGTGCAGAAGGCTAGATATTCTAGGGGATGCCTTCAAGTCATCTATGAAAGGACTCAGTGTCTACTACCTGTCTCAGCCAGCAAAGGATGTATTTTAGTGAAGAAGCAGCCAAATTTGCTTATTCAGTGATCCAAGTAAGGGGACTGTATCCTTCAAGGAGAGAGAAAAGAGCTCAGCAACAAAATGCTAAATATGAGAAAAAGGACTTTGTTTCAAAGGAGCAAATAAAATATCTTTGTAAGAACTCAATTATTTCTCACACTAAAGTTTTAAGTAAAACATGAATTTTTTAAAATCCAGGGCAATGAATAAACAAATTATTTTTTCCAACTGGATCAATTCCAATCAAGTCTGTTGTGCATTCATTACACAGTTAAAACCGGGTGTAGGCATTTCGTTGCTGCTGCTGTTGTAATGGCTGCTGGGCTTGCTGCTGCTGTAGACGGATTTGCTGGGAATAAGGATCTTCCAGGGATTTTACAAATATGGTAGTTCTGGGACCAGTCTTCCATACAATACCATTGGCATCTTTCACTGAAGATTCCACTGTAATGTTGTGTGTTCCAAGGATTGCAAAGTTCAACAGAAACTGAGTACTAAAGTAATCATTATGAGGCTCGACCCTCTGCTCCATCTCATTGGTCATGTTGTCAATGGGTATCTGCAATGAAAGAACTGTTAAAAGTAACAAGAAAAGTGAATATTTACTGGGTGCTTACTATGGGCTAAAGGATCCCAGGTGACACAGTGGCTCAGTGCTTGGCTCCTAACTGAAAGCCTGGCAGTTCAAACCTACCTGCCTTTCATTGGGAGAAAAAGGCAGAAATCTGTTTCCATAAAGATGTACACCCTTGGAAACCATATGGGGCAGGACTACTCTGTCACTAGGAGGTAGAATTTGACTCGACGGTAATGAGTTTTTTTGGGAGTACCTTGGGTCAGGTCCAGTTCTAAGTGTACACTCAATCCTTGTGACAACCAAAAGGTAGATGTTATTCGATCATTTTTGCTTTACAAAGGAGGAAATTAAGGCAGAGAGGTTACTTTTCCCATTGTCACAGGTAAGAGGGCAAAGGCTGGAATCTGAACCCAGGCAAGAACCTACATTTCACCATTAAGCTGTACTGCCTGCTCACGATCCTTGAGTAGAATGAGCCCCCCCAGAGCTCACCGGCCTCCAACTTCAATTCCATCTTTCTTTAGTTTATGAAGAGACACTCTGGAGAAACAGGATGGAACCACCTGTGTTATTTAAAGTCTAGACTCTTAAGAAATGAATAGGAACATACTCTTAAATTAAAGCTAGGTTTTCTCCTCCAGTTAGTATGATTTCGTATTACTTATTTCAATGATGTAGGTATTCCTCCCTTCCTAAGTAAGTGAACTTTAGAACTTGTACACTTTCCACTTAATACAGGTTATAAATGAGATTTGTTTATAACTGTGACTTTATGTGGAATGCACTGGTCAGTTGGAACAAGTGCATGTAATTCAATGCAGGAAAAGGCTCAAATCCTTTTCAATGATTTAAGAGCTGAATGTGTAGCAAGTGAAGATAATTGTGATGAATTTTTGCAAGGGCAGCTTCATTCATTTCAAAGCGAGGGCAAATTTTATAACATTAGCGCAGGCCTTCGAAATGAAGGAGCCAAGTTGAAACAGCCTTTACCAGCTCAAAAATGGCAGCCAACTGCACTGCTCTGAATGTGCGTGATTCTGCACAGTCCTGCCAATAATCCAATCTCACATGTTTAGGTTCCTTTGAAAGGGCTCTCATTACCCCTCTTCTGAGTTTCCCATTTCAGGACTTTGACTTGTAATTTTCCGTGTTCTGCTTACTGTATCAAATCACCCAAATTATTAAAATTTGGGTCTTTTCCTTTTCATTTCGTTCGCCATAACAGAAGTAGTTCAAAGACCTGCTTTAAAGAACAAGTAGGAGTTCTCCACAAGCCGGATGTTCAGAACCCGAGGGCTGTCTGTAATCTATGTCTTACTCAGACTGGTAGTACAGTATCTTATAAAATACAGAATTATGTGAAAAACACAAATTTATATACTTAGCCAGAGTCTGTTGCTTTTGTCCTTAAATAATACTATAAACCATGCTGGTGGAGTCCTGTCCTGTACTGTAGATGACACACATCAAGAGAAATGACTTATGAGGAAGTAGGTAATCTTAATGAGTATCTGTTCACACTGCTCCATGCTTCTGTTTCTGTTGTGTAATTAATGATATAAATTTGCCCTGGAGCTTTGTATCTCAACCAGCAGTTACCATAAGTCAGTTTTCCTGGAGGTAGCATTAATGAAGTACAGCCACCATAGGAACATTTTTTTTTCCCTTTGAATTTTAAAGTACACTTAACTTTTGTAGGGGTTTTATTTCCTAGTTAATCACCAAGTTGGTGGTTCAAATCTCCCAGCTGCTCCCTGGAAACTGTATACAGTTCCCAGTGTCACTATGAGTCAGAACTGACTCAATGGTACTTTAACAGACTATGCCTACTAACACAAAGCTTCCTTTAAATGGACCATGAGAAGGTAATTTAATCATATTGAATGAACGGTTGCATTTATGTTGCAAAATCACTGCAATTAACATTATAAAGCAATCCTGTGCTAGACAGCTTATTACATCAGCTTTTCATTTTCAACAATGACCAATGCTCCTAGATGTGAATATTTTCTATCAGCAGTAACAATTACTGCATGCAGTGAATTAATGTCTCTTCTAGACATAGTCTTTGTAAACTTCCATCAAACAACATTTTTGCTCTGATGAGTCTAGGTGAGAAAAGATGGGAGTATATGCTGACTGTTTCAATTGTGAGTGGTTAACAGATTAACGGTGAGTATAAATATCTGGAACTCTAATGGGCATAAAATGAGCCATCTCAAAAGGAGGAACAGGGGACTCTCACTACCATCAAAGAGGTAGGGACAGCAATGGAGAAATAAATGTCCTTTGGACCCTGAGACCCCTGCATGATGAGCCTCCATGTCCCAGGGACAAAAAGCCATGATAACGGAGGAGTGGCAGAGAAGCAGCAGAATCAAGAGCAGAGCAACAGTACAAACCATGGGCTTCCCAGTCCCAGCCCACAGAGGAAGTAAAACTGCATGACTTTGGGCAGGGGGCTTGCTTGCAGAATAGGGTGTTTCTAAGCCTTAACTGGGGATGGGACAAGGTTGTTGAACCACGGAGCTAGAGCTGAGCGCCTTCAGGTTGAGGGTTATGGTGGAGTGGTGTGTCCTGTGGGCACGGCTGAGGAGAGATTGTCCTGAGTAAAGAACTGAGCCCTGAACATTTCTGATCCAGATGATTTCCCTAATAAATCTCATACCTTAAGTATGGTGTTTGAGCTCTGTGTGGCCATTGCAATGGATTATTGAACCCAATAGAGAAGTAGAGAGAGCTGTGGGGAGGGACGGTTGGTGTTACGTTTTGTAATTATATACAAAGAAAAAAGACAATCACGTTTACTCTTTCAGACTCAAAGTGAGGAGAGTTTCAGAGATGTCAACTATATAAGTTCTCGGTATTAAATTTTTTATACAGTTATATTCTAAATACAGTAAGTGCTCGAGAAATATTAGGAGCAATCTATCATGCAGTCCCCAACTGTCACCTGGACAGCCTCCTCAGAAGCCTTGGACCCAGAACCCCGTTTCTCTCTCCCAGTTTCTTCTCTTTATGGGTGCACAATAAACTTTCTCTGTTCTGCTTATGTGTGAGACCCACATGGGATCTGGCAAACCCCATTTCTCTATCTGCTCCTGGTAGGAAGGGAGTGGAGTCTCAGCTGAGACACAACAGGGCTGTATGTACACCATCAGCTGTGCCGAGTGACCTGGTGGCTTTGGGGGATTGGTGATCATAGTTGAAGCTAACCTTCCTCTATCTCTTGTCTAAGAAGAAAAGTACTTCCATTCAATGCCTGTGTGTAAGCTGTGCCTTTGTTGGATGCCCAGGACGTTGGCTGACCATTGGGTACAGTGAAGAGGGCTCACTGTCCAGTCACCCAGGATTCTTCTGGGATCACACACTCACCTATACACCATTATCTAAAAATCAACAAATGCAATTCTTCTCATCTCCTCATTGGACTTCAGGATCTTTTCAACCCTCTAGAATATATACTACTGGATGTGTGGAGTCCTGGTGCGGCACCGAGGGAATAAAGCAAGGTCAGTGGTTCAAACTCACTAACAGCTCCTTGGAAACCTTACACAGGGTCGCTATGAGTCAGAACCAACTCAATGGCACTTAACAACAACCACTTGATTTATGCAGTCCTGGTGTGGCACTGAAGGGTAAAGCACTAGGCCATAAGGTTGCTATGAACCACAAGGGCAGCAGCTCAAACTCACCAGCTGCTGCTCAGAAGCCCTATATAGGGTTGTTATGAGTTGAAACCGAGTCAATGCCACTTAACAACAACTGGATTTATGCTGAAGGATTCTATGGGCAAACTACTGATTAATGCAGGAAGTATCAAAAGAAGATGGAAGAACTACAGAGTCACTGTACCAAAAAGAATTGGTCGATGTTTACCCATTTTAAGAGGTATCACATGATGGTATCAAAGGAAGAAGTCTATGGTGCACTGAAGACACTGGTGTAAAACAAGGTTTCAGGAGTTGACGAAATATAAATTGAAATGTTCCAACTAACTGATGCAGCACTAAAGGCTCTTACTCATTTATGGCATGAAATTTGGAAGACAGTTACTTGGCAATAATGAGGAAGAGTCATTAGCAACCTGCGATATGCAGATGATACAACCCTGTTTACTGGAAGAGGGCTTACAATACTTATTGATAAAGATTAAAGACTACAGCCTTCGTAGATTTTGAAGACAAAAATCCTCACAACTAGAACAACAAATAACACCATGATACACAGAAAAAAGATTGAAGCTGTCAAAGACTTCATTTTGCTTGGATCCATAACCAACACTTAAGGAAGCAACAGTCAAGA
>NW_006408527.1:7116628-7135222 GCF_000296735.1 Chrysochloris asiatica | reverse complement strand
TAGCAAGGAGGGGAGTGATTAACTTTTCAGTCTAGGAGTGGAGGTCCCTAGGACCATCAAGGGAGAAGAGCAGAGAGCGGGACCCTACCCAGAGAAGCAGTGATTCCTGAAATGGAGCCAAAGATGATGACGTGGAGCGATGGAGCAGCTGGGGACTTTAGATCCAGACAGGGAGAGCGACTGTGTGCTGAAGACCTGGGGGGTACGGGGTAAGGACTGCATGGAGGGGATTGTAACCATCGCAATGAGACGATATACGATAGAATGAATGTAAGACCGATGGTTTCCCATGTAAACTATCACATAATTCACAATAAAACATTTAAAGAAAAAAGAAAAAAGAAAAAGAAATCCATCACCACACTGCATTAGTTAAATCTGCTGCAAAAGTTCTCTTTAAAGTATTCAAGAGCAAATATCGCAGTATGTGGACCAAGGTGCGCCTGACTCAAGGAATTTTCAATTACTGCATATGCATGAATAATGAATAAGGAAGACCGTAGAAGAATCGATACATTAGCATTATGATGTTGGTGAAGAATATTGAACGTACCATGGACTGCCAGAAGAACACACAAATCTGTTTTGGAAGAAGTACAGTAAGAATGTTCATTAGAAGTGAGGATAGTGAGACTTTGTCTCTCATACTTTGGACACGTTATCAGAAGTAACTAGTCCCTGGATAAGGACACCATACTTGATTAAGTGGAGGGTCAGTGAAAAAGAGGAAGGCGGCCCCCCGCCACCCTTGTGAGATGGACAGACACAGTGGCAGCAATAATGGGCTCAAACGTAACAATTGTGAGGATGCTCACAGGACCAGGCAGTGTTTCCTTCTGTTGTGCAAATAGCTGCTATGAGTTGGAACAGACTTAGTGGCACCTAACAATAGCAAAACTCAGTGTATTATTAATATTGATGAATGTATATACAACTCTGCCAGCTTTGGCCCCTGTGTTCTGAACAGAACCAACACAGTGAGGGCATTTGGAAGATTGTGAACCTACCTGACTCTCGAGCTACAGCTGACAACCTGGCCATTTGACTGGTCCATAGACAAACCTTGGATTGAAATATAAAACAAGTTCCCTTTGTAGATGAGATATTTAAATAGGAATTCTGCACCTGATAAACTTTGGCTACCCATGTGGATGCTCATGAGAAAGGCCCAATGTTGACAAGGGAAACATACTGCAATTGTTAACTTAACTTAGAGGACAAAATGTCCCTAAAGTGAGTACACTGTAACTGGCTGCCTCCTGGATCCATGAGTTCAGATACCTCCCTGGACTGGGCCTACATGCACAGACTGAAACTGTCATCCGAATATGCTGGAAGGTATGGAAAAACTGCCTTATCTACTAGATCCAGGCCAAGGCTAAACTGAGTGCCGCGGGACAGACGTCCAAGCCAACTGGCCAAGGCATCCTTGGCAGGAAAGTCATGCTGTCCTATGCAAAGGCTTCCACAGGATCCTGGATGGACTCAGCATGCTCCCTATCATGCTCAAGCCATAGAAGTGACTGAGTGCATTTGTGGGCAATGAAAGGACAAGCTTAAGCAGCGGATGGGAAAAGACAGATGACACCAATACGAACTACATCTCAGGCAAGCTCCTCCAGGTCTCAATGCTGCAGGTCCCTGAAAGCATACTTACCATTTGGCACCATCTATTTGTCCTTTTTGCATACAACCATTCCAGGCAAAAGATCTGGATGAGAGTAAGAGATGACTGGATAGAAAGGCTATTCAATTTATATCACTGAACAGGTCACACTGCTAACAAGGAAAAATAACTCTGAAACTTGGCACCTCTAGAGGCATGGGGAATGGTGGTATAGACACTAATCTTTGTTTTGGAGAACTGTTTGTGAAGATACTCTCCCTTTCTTTCTGTGCCGCCACTGTGAGCGCCATGATTTGGCGTGACTGTTGTGCCCACCACCTCCCCGGGACAGTGCTGACCATGAGGCAGCAGAGGATGCCCTCTCCCTCTGCTCCTGCACTTCCCATCCGCCGCTCCATGCTTGTGTGCAAATCATGCTTTTGCTGGTGATCCCCCCAACACTGGCCTGAAAGTTTGGCAGAGCGAGCAGGGTTGACAGAGTGGCTACATCAGGAGGGTATCACTCATGTGCTGTGTCATGGAAATCATGAAGAGAATGAAGGCTGAGCATGATACAGAGGGGACACTGAGTGTTAGAGATAGTGACACAATCAAAGTCAAGAAGCCACCAATGGCTTAAACTTTAGCTTTCAGAAATAAAAGCCACCTGAGACACCCAGATTCTCTTCTTTTCCTAGTTCTACTGCTGACCATTTTCTTGTGATGTGACCTCAGTTCAGCCAAGGCAGCCCAAAGTAAAGCTGTGCATAGTCAACTCTGGACTTCAAAAGTTCATGGAAAAATTCCCATCATTTTTCTATTTAACTTTTCCATGAACTTTTTGAAGCCCCTTCAGATAACTGTGCATTTGTTCGCTTTTTCCATTCCCTAGATAAACCAAGTAGTTGGAAATAGATGTCTTAAGAAAAACACAAAAACAAACCAACAACTTCTGTATGGACAACAGTTCAGCATCTTAGCTTTGGCTATTAAAGTAAGCCAGACTTTGTTTAATATTTACCTACATCATGACTTTTCAAAGCAGCACATTCCTAGTGCTACCCCCTTAAGGAGAGGCTTGGTTTAATTTACCTGTTGTTGTTGTGAAGTGCCCTCAAAGCTGACTCATAGCAACCCTGTATAGGGTTTCTGAGGAGAAGTTGGTGAGCTTGAATCACTGACCATGCAGTTTAAGCCAACTTTGCAGTCTAGCACATTAAGCCACAGCGCCACCCCAGGACTCTGGACTATTGCTACGTCGATGCTGCACACTGTCTGAAGGCACTCCAGAGCAAGACCTGTGAGCTCTGTGGGGAAGGGGGTTGGGAAAACACTTATTCACTACTGCTTATGTTTCCTTCCATGTGGAGCATTGGCCTTCATGGATGGAGGTGAGACCGACGGACTGGTAAGTTTTAAGGCAACACTTTGCCCTATGTTTTACTGGGTCAGGCTCTCATGTGTACAGGCTGAGGCTGGGTGGGAAAACTCACCTGGGAAGAATTCATAAGTACAAGGTTATAAAGTCCTTGCTGCCAGGTACCGTAGCCAGGCTGGCTGACAGCTCTAGCAGTAATAACATTCACATTTTGCTCTGACTGCTTGGACGCTCTGACTATTAACTGGTTTTGAACTCAGGCAGGAAAAAGAAAAGTGTTGTGTATCTGTCCCCTCAAATCTCAACACGTTTTTAACTTGTGTGCATCTGATTCCATTGGAGATGTAACTGTTTAACTACAAAAAAACAGTAAGAAACTTCCATCGACAAGTTGCTAAAATCTGCACTACAACACTGCCTCTTTTCTCAATTACCTTGTAGTCTTGCCCGGGTTTACTCTGCAATGTGGAAGAAACATTCAGACAGACAGACTGGATTTTGCGAAAGAGTCCTGGCTTAGATCCATGCTGGACCACTCCCTCCACTTTTAGTGCCAGCTGCTGGTTGTTCTGGACAGCGATGGGCTCTGCAGGGTTCCGGGGTGATGGTGACAAAGCAAGCTGGAATACCAACACTGAAATAAATGCCAACAACTAACAACAAGCCTCCTTCCCAACCAACATGTCTGTACAAATCTCTGGTTACAGTTTAAAACACACAATATAAATGATGGGCACACTGTTGTCGCAACTTCTGAAATGTTTCTCTGACTCTGAAGTGCTTCTATTAGGAGAATGCACAATGTAATTTTCGTGCTCATCTGCTATCTTGGTGGTCTTGGGTTTCCGAGGCTGTAAATCTTTACCGGAGCAGAAAGACTCACCTTTCTCCAGAGGAACAGCTGGTAGTTTCAAACTGCTGACCTTGCGGTTCGCAGTCTGATTCGTAACCACTACACTACCAGAGCTCTAGGTGATTTTAAATAGACTACATGTGAATAGAGTGGAACTTAAAATTCTAGAAATATCTTACACAATCAAGTCACCATAGCATGAAAGTCAATTTCCACATATGAATCTAATAACATTTTTAACCTCTCATTAGTTTTTCTTTAAAAACATAGTGGAAAAAAATCTCAAATACCTCACACTGCAACTACAGAAAGTCCAAGTCTTGTTAATGGAAAAAACAGAAGAAACTTGGGTTTTAAAAATAATGTTGTTCAGCCACTGAGCTAATTAACCTTAGAAACATTTTTAAGACTTCTCAGCTAGATCATCAATTTTCCTTATTATCCAGGTCACTTTGATATGGTACACAATCAAAACATTTGAATGGATACAAGTTACACTGAAGACACAGGAAATCTCTCAGAAATGATAGCTTCCTCCCCCCCCCTTTGCCAACAAGTCCATTATTTGAACCAAAACACCTTTTGAGTGGCTTATATATCTTAAAATACGAACCCTTCTTGTTACTCAAAGACAAAAGTTCTTTAGAGGTGGGACTGGTGATTTTTTTACTGGACCTGATTCACTGTTCTGTATAGGTTTATCAGCAATGGACTCAGTTCCAAGATCCTTATAAGCTACAATGATGAAAACCACTCAACTCACTCCTAGAGTTGAGAAGCAAGGGGTACGAGCTTCAGGTATTCAAATACTTGTCTTGTTGCATTTGGTACAGATAGTTAAAAAGGGAGAGGGCTTAATTCCCAAATCCAATCTTCCTTTCCCCAATACTTGATAAAAAAGACAAAACTTACAACTAGAATTATGTTTGACCAAAACCAAATGTTAAGAAGTGGAGTGAAATTATAACCTCATTTAATCTTTAGAAGGCAACTGAGTTTTTACCTTTAACATTCTTCCTACTTACCTTAATGCTGGTAGACTGCAATTTTTGGAAGAAGTATCTTTGAAATGAAAGAGGAACTTTCAGCAAAGCAATGATGGCATTGCAGAGGCATGCTGTATGCTGGGGGAAAAAGAAAACCAAATCAAATAAAAAATTTTCAAATTTCATCGGCAAATGGTTTTTCAGGAAGAAGTTTAAAACTACTAATGCTCATTTATATCATTACAAAAGTAGATCCATCAGAAATATAGGCACAGCATCCAGGAACCGTGTACATACGTCTGCCAAATCATTCATTTCAAGGAGTATAATCACAAAATTTTATGGCAAATAAATGACAAAAGAGCAAATATGATCCACAACCCTCAACAGGTAAATTTGGTATTTTTGCAGCGCTTAGCGCTACTGAGCAGACTATTACCTAATTATTTTAGGTACTAAAATACATAGTATCTTTATGACAAAAACCCACTGCCATTGAATTGACTGCAACTCATAGTCACCCTATAAGACAAAGTTTACGGCTCCCGTGGGGTTTCCAAAGATGTCAGGCTTTCTGAAAGCAGACTGCCACATCTTTCTGGTGAGTTTGAATCGCCAACCTAGTTAGCAGTCAAGGACTTTAACCACTGCATAATCAGGGTTCCCATTATAATTTGATTAGATACTCAAATAGAGAGTAACTGTCCTATGAAAGAGTATGATAAAGAATATCACAGAAAAGCCAGAGTGGCTAAGGCATGACACCGAATCTCATAGGAAATCTCAGCTTTGAATGGCTTCATTCCTTCATCTACCTTCACTAAGTGATTTCCCTGTCTCTATGGCCATGGGTCACCAGTGAACAAGCAAGGGTGGAAACTTAATGGAATTCAGGTTAAGGATGATTATATAGTTTAATTCTATGGAATTCTGAAACCCGACCCAAATATCTTATTTCTAAAATCTTACACAAAATTGCTGAGTTTTCAAAATGCAACACAACTGCAGCACAGCTGAAACAGTACTATGAATCCTGTGAGTCTTGGCAGTGAAAGGGGTTACAGAACCTGAACTTACGGTTCAAGGATATCATAAAGATCACCCAGCCCAATCCTCAATGTTGCTGATGATACAGACCACAAACAGGTCTCGAGGTGAGCTGGGGCCTATCTCACCAGTGATTTACAAACAACAGAAACAGAACAGGAGCATCATCAGAACACTGATACCTTTGAATGTCGGAGATGGCGCCTCCTGGCACTAGGTGAAAACCACTGCATGAGTTGTCCTACTAAGGTTCTGCTTCCAAGCAGGATGCTACCTAACTGACCCTACAGAGCAAATACTTTTTTACAAGTTGGGCATTAAGGATAAAAGTGAGAAGAATCTATTCCTTATTAGTTTCAAGCATATGAGCATTTTGTGCCCCAAACGCCAGGTCCACTACTTGAGATACAACAGTATAAAGTTACTGGTTCTATCTATTTCTTCAGGTTTAACGACTAAACAGCAACAAGAAATCTGGGCAGCACTTGCAGGAACATGCTACTTGTGGTGGAACCACCGATGCCACCACAATGTTTAAGGAGAGACACATCTTGAAAGAGGGCACTCAGCGGTCCACAGGGGATGACCTCAGACTATTTGCTGACAGAAAAGCTGTCCTTTTAGCTTTGAAAAGAATAGATGCAGATTGTGCAATTTCCTATCTGAAATGCAAACATTGCCTCTGAGGCCACCGGCACCTTGGGCACACAGCCATAGGTACACTAGTTAGCAGGTTACTACTAAAGTAACAGTCTGGGGAATGACAATCATTGATTAGTAAATCATTGTTACGCTGCAGCCCATTTGCCACTGTGCCAATCTATCTCATTGGGGGTCTCCTCCGTTTTCAATGACCCTCTGCTTTACCAAAGTGCTGTAGAGTTGGTCCCGACTCACAGCAACCCAACCTGTGGTCCAGTGAATTATCCTGCAGTACTACACCAGGACTCCCACACAAGTTATAAATTTATGAAATACAGAAAGTATTGTTGTTGTTGTCAGGTGCCATCGAGTCGGAACCGACTCATAGCGACCCCATGCACAGCAGAATGAAACAATGCTCGATCCTGGGCCAACCTCACCACCGCTGCCAACCCCGAGTCCATCAATGATGCCACCTGGCCGATCCATCTCGTTGGGGGTCTCCTCTTTTTCTCACATACAGAAAGTATAGGATCGATGAAATACAATTCAGGAAGAAAGAAAAGATGAATTTACATTAAGGAGTCCTGGTGTGGAACTGTGTGCTAATGTGTCAGACTGCAAAACCGTTTGAACTGCAAGGTCAGTAGTTCAAGCTCACCAGCTCCTCCTCAGAAACTCTATACAGGGTTGTTATGGATTGGAAACAACTCGACGGCACGTCACAATAACAACTCCTTATATGCCAGGCACTGAGCTAGGAAATAAGCATCATTTCATTTACACTTCACAGTAACTATGACGCAGATATTGTTTCCATTCCATAGAAAAGAAGGTTAAGTAATTGTATAAAGTCACAGAGCTGCTAAGTGGCAAAGTCAGTTCCGAGTATCTATGGGGATCTATGGGGTGTACGATGAACATTACCCTAAAGAATTTGATCTTTGTCCTGATATCTGGGAGATGGTATCTAAACCCTAGAAACTTCCCCAGTGATTGGAGTCTTTGTTATTACTTGGGTGGGGGGGCACACCCATACCAGATCACACCTGAGGATACCCTGATGTGAGATGATAGCCTCTAAGATGACTCTAGGTCTGGCCATGCAAGAATGATCCACCACATTATTTTTATCAGTCTGACTTTTCAGGAAAGAAAGAGGGGAATTTGACTATGTGGGCAATGTTTCAGTAAAACCTCTGGGGGTGAGCTTCTGGGCTGGTAAAAGACACTGACCCTTAGGCAGGCGACACATCCCTCAGGACAAGGAAGCTGCACAGCAGGGACCCTTCCAGTCCTTGCCTTATGCATTATTTCATTTGTATTCTTTTGTCATAATCAAACTATAAGTAAATGTTTTCCTGAGTTTGGTGAACTGTTAAAGCAGATTACTGAACACGAGGAGTGCCAGTCCATACCATAACTAGGAAGTCAGGGGAAGAGATTTAAAAAGAGGGAGTACTCAACAAGGTCAAAAGAAGAAATTTAGTAGATTAAAAATTTAAAAAAAAAAAAAAAGAAAATTTTTGTTGTTAAGTGCCATCAAGTTGATTCCAATTTATGTGAGCCGATATGAGTTTCCAAGGCTGCAAATTTCTGCGGGAACCTCATCATTCTCCCAGAGTGGCTGGTGGGCTCGAACCACTGACCTTGTGGTTTGCAGTCCAGTGCTTATCCTACAAAGCCACAGCACTCCCTAGAAATATGATAAAAGATATTATCCTCACCGGGACTTGTTTACTGCTGCCAGTCAGAGAAGTCTAGTTCTTTTGTTTTAATTAGACAGTTCGTGGCAGCATGGCAGAATCATCTGGTAAGTTTTTAAAAATATCAATGTCTGGGCTTCAATCCTGAGATTCAGAGTTAATTGGTCTGGGGTGGGACCTGAAATATTAATGCATTGTTTAAAAAGGTCCCAGAGAGCTAGGGTTGAAAACCATCGTAACTTTAAATTGTTTAAAAAAAAAAAAGGTTTTATCTACATTCTGAAAGAGCAGATTTTATATCGATGTGATTATGTAGCAACCAAAGATGTGATAAGTGTTTTACATCTCATTTAACTTCAAAACATTAACCCTGTTTTGGATATGGGGAAACAGGCACAAAATGCTTAACTTGCAGGAGTTATATTTCTTAAGGCCAGAGATAGATAAAAACCCACTTTACATTGTAAGAACGCAATAAAACAAATGCTACTTACCATGTAAGAAACAGGGGTGTATTTCCGATTGAGCGATTCTACCTCCTCCAAGACATGATTATATACAGACATCATTCTTCTCTCATATTCACTATCAGCATGGGCTGTTCCAGTAGATACATACTCCTGGAAACTGAAGTCAGAATCAGTATCAATCAACCAAAACAGTAAGAATTTTTATGCCTAAATGTGTCAGGCATTTTTTCACATATTCTCATTTGATCTTTAAAATAATAAAGGAGGGATTGTTATTTCCATTTCATAGATGAAGAATCTGAGACTTAAAGAGGTTAGGAAAGTTGCATGTAGTCACATAACTAGTTTAGTGGCAAGCTGGCTTCCAAACTCAGATCTGACTTAATTACTTTGGATGGTGTTATTGGTAAGTGCCAACTCACATTGATCCTGCAAGTGGATTCTGAGGAGTGGCTGGTAAGTTTGAACTGCAGGATCTGTCATTCAAACCAACTTTGCAGTCCAGGGCTTATCCTACAGCGACACCAGGATACAGAAAAATGTTTAAGGCTTTGTTCCTCACATATGGTTAAAGACTTAAGACATCTGGAAAGATGACTATCAATAAAATATTGAATAACTAATAAACCAGCTGTTGATGAGTTGATTCTGACTCATGGTAACCCTAAATATGTCCTATGAACTGCACAGGATTTTCAGCGGCTGATTTTTCAGATGTAGATTATCCAGCCTATATTTAGCTATATTAACTTGATTTTTCATATTAAAGTTTAGTTATAATATATGAGAACAATGTTCAAATAGCACAAATAATTTCCTTTCACTTATTTTTCCAAGTCCATGTATTGAAAGGAAGAGGCAGGAGGTAAATAAAGAATGGAGGAAAATTTATGTTCTATCACTAGTTATGACCTTGGGCAAAAGCTGGAGGAGTTCTTTGCATCATCTCTTATAATACCTCTTTCAAAAGCATCCTTGTGATGACCAGCTAAGATATCATATTTCAATGTGTTTTCAAAATAAACTATAACTAGAATTACCTTGCTGATTCTGGATCCAAAATGAGGGCTTCTATTGCATGAGATATCAATAAACAGCTCTGCTGCTGTCTGGATTAATGTTAAGGTTATACATGTAAAAAGAAAATTCTATTACAGATTTTATATCATCTGATTATTAAATAAGATGAGATGGTATTTTTAAACTTAGGTTAACACGATGCTATTGTCTAAATGGTTTGAGGCTCTGTTTAACTAGGCAGCATGTTCCACTGTGCGTGGGGCCACCATGAGTCAGGCCTGGCTCAAAAGCAACAAACAGTAATAGCAGCTTCTTCTATAGTGATTCAAGGAGCCCTGGTGGCATAGAAGGTTACCTGCTGGACTGCTAACTGGAAGGTCAGCAGTATGAGTCCAATAGCTGCTCTGCAGCAGAAAGATGAAGCTTTCTGCATCCATAAAGATTTATGGGCCCAGAAACCCTATACAGGGCCACTATGAGTTTGAACCAACTAGATGGAAAATAACCACCACCATACAGAGTGGTTCTCAAATTTCTGTTCCAGGTGGGTGCTGCATCATGCAGGAAGGGGAAACCAAGCAACAGGTTCTGTGCTCCTTTGATTTAATCACAATAACTTCGTTTTTTATGTGTTTTAGATACAAGGGAACCTTTATAAGAGTTTCAAACAAACAAAAAAATGTTTCACTGATAAAAGTGTGTGTGTGGAGGGGAAGGGATAAATGGTCTGTATAGCATGGCTTTACCTCAAAAGTTCCTAACCTGTGGCTCAATGGGTTTGTCAATACCCCTGAAATTGTATACACATTTTTGGAGGTATGTGCACATACATACATATTTTGTAGGGGAGAGGGTTCAGAGCACTCACTAGATTTTCAATCAGTAAGTAAAAATGCCAAAAAAGACTACAGACTTATAGGTCCAAGAAGAGTGTATCTCTTGCCTCCCTTCAAAAAAGTTTTAAGGAAGCTAATGTGGCACTGTGGGTTAATGCACCAGACTGCAAGCCGTTTGCACTGTAAGGTAGGAAGTTCAGGCTCATAAGCTGCTCTTCAGAAACCCTATACTGGGTCACTATGGGTTGAAATCGTCTCGACAGCACTTAACAACAACAACAAAAACAGAAAGAAAATATGAAAATCTTAGGGAACAAAGTGATGACAATTACTGAAAGGATCATTAATTTAGGTGGTGGGAACTAGGGTTGTTAGCCATGAAGGACAAGAAGGTGAGAGGAAATAGAAAAAAACTGGTGGAAAGATATATTGCATGTCCTCTGTAGAGTAAAGTGAGCACAAGTTAGTCAGGGAACCTCAGTAGAACCTGGCTTTGGAGGCTCTTCCTAGAGGTGGAGAAACACCAATACTGAGCCACCACTTTCTTTTAAAGTCTGACAGAAACATAAACTGCAGAACACTAGACTTCAAGTAGCTTTGGTGGCATTGTAGGATGAGCACTGGACTGCTAACTGCAAGGCTGGCAGTTCAAACCCACCAGGCCCTGAATGAGAAAGAGGAGGTTTTCCGTTTCATTAAAGATGTGCAGCCTCAGTAACCCTCTATAGGGTCGCTATGAGTCAGAATTGAGTTGATGGCAGTGGATTTTGGTTGGTTTTTTATAAACTAGACTTTAAAGGGAAAATCAATTACAATAAAATTATAGGCTTATGTAGTATTTTGTAGCTAAGCATATTCAAAGTGTTTACATCTCAAATATTATTTTCGAAGTACAAAAATTTATTGGGGGAAATAAAACATACACTGGAGCAAGCTTAGGATACAGTTCTACATTCCTCAAAGTTGCTGAGTCAGCATCAAAAGATGCTTGGTAAAGATCCCCATAGCGGGATGCGAGGCTTCGGAATTCTTCCATGGACTGTTTCATCTATAAAGGAAGAAAATTATCATTTTGACAAGCAAACATGTTATCACTGTTGTGTAAACAAAAAAGCCTCTCTCTAATCATTAAAAAAAATCCTCAAACAATAAAAATCCAAATAGTTGAATTTTCATTGTCATTCCATTGTATAAAATTCACAAAGATGAAAAATGAAACTATAAATGTTTACAAGAATATAGTCATTTATACAAGATATATAGAAACAGACCATTTGCATTTTCAGCTTCTTCACGTTTCACTGGAATCAAATCATCATACACATTCCTGACTTTCTTTAAGATGTGTCTTCTCTTTATTTAAGTGTGGCATCTAACAAAACATCCTCTCTATCTATTAGCCTATTTCTGGAAAGACAGATGAGTTAACATGTAGCATTTGATACTTTATGTCTAAGAGTCAAACCACTGATTTTTAACTTTCAGAATTTCTCATCTCACAATAACATCAAAACCTCTGAAGCAGAAATAAAAACTGCACTGAACAGAAAAATCAAGATGTACCTGATTGGAAATACGACCACATCTCTGAAGGTCATTTCCTAAGGTCATGGCTATTGTCGTAGCAATTGCAGGTGGGGGGCTTGTCTTCAGGCTGTTACAGGTACAGATAAGCTGAGAGAAGGCTTGCAGAAGGTCAATCCTGAGTTTTACAAATTCACACTGAAAACTTAAAGGATTCAGTGGTGTACTAGCAGCCTGGGAAAAAAATAATCAAAGATAAAACTAAACAAAACAGCAAGGTGATAGAGAGCCAAACACCTGTCATAACTTGTACAAAAGAATAATAGTTTTAATACTGATGCACAAACACTTAAATTATAAGGCAATACGCAAGGGGGCTTCAGAAAGTCTGTGGGAAAAAAAATGATTAAAAATTTTTTCATAAACTATTTCAAGTCCCTGCAAATGTAATGTTAGAAAGAAAAAGTTATTATTAGCATCAATTCTGAAAAGCTAAAGGTTTCTTTCTTGCTACATTTATAAGTGATCCTACTACATACAGGTTGGCTACACTATCACCAGTAAGATATCACTGAGGGATGGATGTTGCAAGGACATTACCATTCCTCCTCCCCCACATCCCCTTGTTATCTTCCTAACCTAAAATACTCATCACTTGAATCATTAATAGAATTTTTAAGAAACCGGGGAAAGGAAGGTAAGAGTAATATTTATACAGATCAGGGATGGGGAATATTTTTTCTGCCAAAATTTATAACATCATTTACAGGTCATATAAATTATCAACTTAAAAATTAGCCTGGACTCCTGGTGCTGCGCTGTAGGATCACACTGGACTGCAAATCACAAGGTGGATAGTTCAAACTCATCAGCTGCTCCTCGGAAACCCTACACAGGGTAGTTATGAGTTGGAACCAACTTGACGGCACATAACAACAACATATTTGGCCAAACATTTAATAAACTCATCCCTAATGTGGTGGCAGCAACTGCGGTTGCCTTGGCAGGGCCAAACCAAATGATTACAAGGGCTGGATGTTCCCTACGCCCGATATGATGATGACGATAATGTGCCGTGGAGTTGGTTCTGACTCATAGCGACCCTGCATAGGATTTCTGAGGCTATAAATCTTTAAAGGAGCAGAAAGTCTCATCTTTCTTCCGTACAACAGAAGGTAATTTCAAACTGCCAACCTTGAGGTTAGCAGCCCTACTTGTAACCACTACGCTACTTATCTAGATTATGCATTAACTATATATACGCTTGATTATTAATGCATAATCTAGATAATCATGTTTTTTAAAAAAACAAAAAACTGCATTACTTCAAAGCTGCTTTTTTCTTTTTTCCATGGCTAGTCCAGATTAATATTAAAGACAATTTCTAAGTGGACACCTCAGAAAATGCTCACAGGTCACCAAGGAGAAGCAGACTGTAGCACACAGGTATGTTTAAGTAAGGGTGAAAGGATGTCTTGCCTAGCAAAGAGAAGCATTACCTGGGGGCAGAGGAGGGCTAAAGAACGATATGTAAAGCCAGTGTACAATCTAAATATTTAGCAAGTGTCCTAGCAGAGAGCCCAGCATTGTCTTAATAAGCATTGGACTGCTGGGTCAGTCTGAACTGTAAGGCCAGCAGTTAAAACTCACCAGCTGCTCCTTGGAAACCCTACACACACTCGTTGAGTTGGAACTGACTTACAACAGCAAAAAGAAGCAGTTGAGAAGTCTAACTCCTGGCTAAAAACCTGTATGTGATTTTTTAGAACTGACCATAGACAATTACAAAGGCTTTACCTGGCAGGCCTGACCGGCCTTCCCTATCTGGACATGGTACACAGCCAATACATAGGGTCTCTAAAGAGTCAGCGCCAAGGATTCAACTCTCTGTGTGGCATACTCATCAGTTATGTACAGTGCTGCAGAAATGCAGCTCACTGTTCAAAACAGATGATGGGCATAACAAAAGTTTCAGTTATTTTGCTTCTTTATTGGGGTCCCAGGAAAATCAGAGGATGAACTGTGGAAGAGAGCAGTCCGAGTGCAGTCTGCCACCTTTCCCTGTGATGCATGAATGAACTTTGTGTTTAGGAAGACATTTTGTCAACGTGGCTTCTTGGATAGGAGTATGTGAGTAAAACATTGTGTCTTCCAGTGCTGGTGCTGACCCTAACACCTGCAATTATAGAACGGTTACTCTCCTCCATGTGACACGACCTGGAGATGTTATCAGGTATCACATGCATGACAAATGCTAATTTAATAATAAAAAGAAAAAAAGTAATTGTCCTCTATAACATGACTGGCTTAAAACACACTAATGCTACTTCTTACAGCCTGACATACGACGCTGGGGTTACAGAAGTCAGTTACTCTATCACGCATCAGAGGTCAAATACCACATCTTGACTTTAGTGTAGTTCTTTCTATTTTTAAGTAGGAGGCTTAGTAAATTTTATTATTTGATGGCAGTTACATTTTACTCCTTCAAACAGCAGGCTACTCCCTCCATCCTAGAGAAGAGTATATTCATTGTTGTGTTATTGTTGTTATGTGCTGTGGTGTCGGTTCTGACTCATAGTGACCCTGCACAGGGTTTCCAAGGCTGTAAATCTTTACTGGAGTAGAGAGCCTCATCTTTCTCCTGCAGAACAGCTGGTAGTTTTGAACTGCTGACCTTGAGGTTAGCAGCTTGACTTGCAACTACTACCCTACCAGAGCTCCTTATATACACTGATAGCTCTCTCAAATTGCAGAGGTCCACAATTAACCCTGTTTCATAAGCTAGAGGTAATAATTACTCAATATATTGAATTCTGTGGTGTTCATACTTTGGGAATTTTTCATTTTTCAATTAATAGAACAGTACAGATTCAAATATTAAAGAGACCACTTCAACAGTTCTAAATTTCTTATATGAGATTTGATTTGATAGAAGATAAGCTTCCTCTTCTTTCCATGCCTCTTATGCTGCTGCTTGCTATTTTCCAATTACTGCTTGTCAGCGACTTTAGAAGAGATGGGGGGGTGGGGGGGACAAGCGAGTGTATATGATACTGTTATATAAATATAGTACAGACCATCTTACCAGACAATAAACACTGGCAAAACTGTCCTAACATGCAGTATAAAACTGAAAGGGAGGCAAGATAAAGTTGTAATGAGGAAGATTTGCTGCTGAATCTTATGTAATGAGGAAGATTTGCTGAATTTACTTCTGACTAACAAGAAATATTGATGATATGAGAACATAACCTTGAAAATTATTTTGCCATCTTTGCCTGTACTGCACCCAAGAAAGTAATGCTAGGTATAGCATACATGCTAAAAAAGAACAGAGAAAAAGGCAGATTTCAAATAGAAAAAAAGGATAATTATCATTCAAAATGGGAGACATATGAATTAAATTATACTATAAAAATATGAATAATATCAACCCATACAAAGTAAAAACTGTATTTACTTTCTTTATAGTTTCTTTATAGCTTAAACAGAGGTTGGGTTCTAAGGTCAGTCAAGTAAAGCAAACTGCGCAGAATAAAAATCACCACTCAACATTCCTTAGGAATTCTTCCCAGTAAGTTCAACGTAGCTAGGTAAAGTACCAGCAGATTTAAGAGTTCCCTTCTCTTGCTCACACAGGGGCCTAAGCTAATTGAGAAGAATGGTTGGCAGAAGTGTTGCCAATACTTATTGCTACTTTTCTCTAGCCCATTGCTTGAAAATGTTTTTTTTTTTTCCATGTCTTGTTTCCATTTTGCTAAACAGAGTTAAATTTCTGTTAAATGTATACAAAATGCTACATCATTACATTTCTAATTTGTAGTATATAGTTTTTTAAATGAAACTAGTTAAAGAAACAATGTAGTAGAACAAACAAAAGCCACCTAATAAGCTTAGTTTAAAAGTCAAGCTTTAAGCAATGGTCGACTAGAGTATTTTGAAACAACACCCCTGCTAAGACAGTAAAGTGGGAAAAAATACAGGCATTAAGAATTCACTGAGCCAAAATCACAGAGAGAAGGCAAACTCAAGGAGGTAAGATTCACATTTGGTGCCAATTTCTTCTTTGAGACATGTGCTAAATGAAAGCTGCTGCTGCTCAGAGCCTGGCAGAGCTAGGAGAAGGGGTTGTAAAAACACACTGCAAATTTTTGGCTGCAACACCAAAGGGTTACACCCTAGGAGTGAAGAGAAAGTGGAGTACACTGGCCCTCATTAGAATTGAGGCTTTAGTTTTGAATCAGTTTAATCTTTGGTTACATTAAAGTGGTGTATGCTTTTAGCCTAACTGACTACCAGAAGCAAATAAAGATAATTTTAAACTCCAGATATTATAAACCACTATAACATTTCATACATGTTGTCCAAAACTTAACACAAAATAATCAAGCATACAAAAAAGACAAAATTTCCCAAGTTAGGAGAGGAAAATACAACAACAAAGAAACAAACCACAATATAGTCAGGTAATAAAGATAGTAAATACATGATTAATATGTTATAGTAAAGAGGCTGGTGATACAGTTGTTTAGTGTTTGGCTGCTAACTGAAAGTCTGGTGATCCGAACCCACCAACTGGCTCCATGAGAAAAAGACCAGATCTGCTTCTGTAAAGATTATATCAAGAAAACCCTATGGGTTAGTTCTTCATGGGATTGTTATGAGTTGGAATTAACTTGAGGGTATTCAATAACAACATCCATGTATGAAAGGCTTCAAAAAGTTCATGAAAAAAATTCCATTATGTTTCAATTCCATTTTTCCATGAATGTTTTGAAGTCCTTTTGTATTAAAGAAATTACAAAACAAGGAAGAGAATTGGAAGAAGAAGAATTCAATGGAAATTCTAGAACCAAAAAACCAACAAGTGAAATTTAAGGTTTAAGAGCTACAAAGAATGGGTCTGACAACAGGTTAGACACAGCTGAAAAGAGAATTATTGAATTGGAAGACAGGCCAGGAGAAAAGCTTTGAAGTGAATATGGAGAGAGAAAAAGATGGAAAATATGAAAGGAATGCTAAGACATATATATATATATATATGAGACACGAGGGAAGGAATAATCATGTATGACTAGAATTCCATATGAAAGAGAAAAGGGCACAGGGAAGATTGAAAAGATAATGATAAAATGCTTCAAAGCTGATCAAAATAATCAATTCAGAGACTAAAGCACTATCAATCCTAAAAAGAATTTGCGTACACTGCTGGTGGGGATATAAATTGGGTATCACCTGGGCAAATGTTTAGCAGTATCTATTAAATGTGAATCTTAGTATATACTATGAAGTAGCACTACCACCCAGGAAAAAATACCAAAAAGCATGCATAAGCATGTTCACAGCTGAATTAACTCAAATGATGCTTAACAGTAAAATGGATAAAGGCATTGTATGATAGCCATCCAATGGAATACCGTATGCCAAAGACAATGAATGAAGTGGGATACACAAGGAAAAAAACATAAATGAATCCCACAGACATAATGCCGAGCAAAATAAGTGAGAATTAAAAAAAAAATAAAAAATGGTGCATGAATCCTTAAATAATGCTGAAAATAAGGCAAAAGCAATATATAGATTTAGAAATCAAAATACTGGCCAACTCCAGGGAAAAGGCAGTGACCTGAAGAGGGCTGAGTAGTCTTCTAGAGTGTTGCTATGTTCCTTTTGGTCTGCATGTTTTTCTGATAATTCATTGTGCTGTGTGTACTTTTCTGCAGGGATCTGACATTTCACTCAGAAAAAGACAAGGAAAAAAACTATCCACTGTTTGAGGAAAATGACGTAATGATAATGAATAGGATCAACCATGTTTAAATATCTTCAAATAAACTGGAAATAGTTGAACAAATATGGTTCAGAAGATACTACTGCCCCAAACAAGTTAATGTGAGGACAATATGCTATGAAGAAATATACATTTCTAGGCATTTGTGAGTTGAAAAGCCACAAAGACCAAGTTAGGTACATAAGCGAAATTATGGGATAGCAAGCTTAATGTCATCCCTTATAAAAAATATGTATTTACATGAACAAAATGGAAATTATATGGAGGCAGTTTGACGAGGTTGCTATGAAGCCTCAGGTTACTGAAGGCCCACTGAAGGAAGACAGGCGTCAGACTAGAGAAGAAAAGGCTTAGTGGAAGCATAATACCTGTTTTACAAATATTTAAATAGTTTCATTTGTAAGATAAAAAGTATATTCTGTGTTGGTGCTGAGGTCACTGAAAGAACTTACAAGTGAAGTAATGGGAAGGCAAGAGTTACATTTAATATAAGATAGCTGTTGTTATGTGCTATGGAGTCAGTTCTGATTCACAGTGACCCTGCACAGGGTTTCCAAGGTTGTAAATCTTTATGGGAGCAGAAAGCCTCATCTTTCTACTGCGTAACAACTGGTAGTTTTGAACTGCTGACTGTGAGATTAACAGCCCGATTCATAACCACTACGCTACCAGAGCTCCTGTAGCTGTAGGTTTCATAAAACTTGTTGTTGTTGTTGTCAGGTGCCATCGAGT
>NW_006408527.1:7113813-7115598 GCF_000296735.1 Chrysochloris asiatica | reverse complement strand
TTCTGATATTCTCTGCTTTCAGCCAAGATCCATCGGACATCAGCAATGATATCTATCTCTCGTTCCACGGCCTCTTCTGAATCCAGCTTGAACCTCTGGACGTTCTCTGTCATAAAACTAAGGATAAACAATTCCATGTTTCCTTCTTGTTTTCCAGTTTTAACAAATAATTTATTGCCTGCCAAGGGCAAAGCACTTTACTAGGTGTTCCAAACAAAATAAGGAACAAGATAAATTCAATCTCTGTCCCCATAGAACCTTAAGAGTTCTAAAGAAAAAGGCAATAAAACAAGTTTGGTTAGTGCTACAGGACAGTAAGAAAGAACCAAAGCTAAAGGAAATCTTGGTCAGGTTAGATTAAGCTGTTTTCTAAAGGATGTTGTGGTTGTAAGTGCCGGTGAGCTGGCCCAACTCAGTTATCCTGTATAGGGTTTCCAAGGAGTGACTGGTGAGTTTGAACCACCGACCATGTGGTTCAAACCGACCTTGTGGTGGTTGTGTGCTTATCCTACAGCACCAACCAGGAAATCATTGTTTGGACACTGGGATCTATAGCTCAGAAGAAAGGTTTAGGAATCAACATACAGACCTTAACAGAAACCACCAGAGGATGAAATTTAAGAGAACATGTGAAGGGAGATGAGAAAAGGGTCTAGGAAAGAAGACCAAGACACCCTCCTAAAAACACAGCAGAGAAGAAGTGTTGTTGTTGTTATGTGCCATGGAGTCGGTTCCGACTCATAGGGACCCTATACAGGGTTTCTGAGGCTGTAAATCTTTACGGGAACAGAAAGCCTCATCTTTCTCCCGTGGAACAGCTAGTAGTTTTGAACTGCTGACCGTGAGATTAGCAGCCCGATTCGTAACCACTACACTACCAGAGTTCCTTAGGGAACTGTTGAACTAGAAATTTCCTTCCAAATCCAAGATGACCATATAGCAGGATAACAACCACAAATTAATACTGAGCAGATAAGACCTATTCCATTTGCATTTTTTCTTACTGTTTTTTTTAGGGTCAGTCAGCTTGTTGTTTGCCTTCAAGTCAAATCAGTTCTAACTCATAGAGACCTTGTATAGGGTTTCTGAGTAGCTGGTGGCTTTGAACCACCTGGCTTGTGCTTAGCTGTTCAATGTTTATCCTACAGTGCACACCAGGACGCCATAGGACCAAAGAATCAATGCATTTGAATCAAAGGGATTTCAGGTATCATGAGATTAAACTTCATTTGTTGAGACACACTGAGGCTTAGCAAGGTTGTGTAACTGGCAAAGGGTCATATGGCTAGCTAAAATGTATTAAAAGAGGCACTATAAGATGGACATTTAAGGAAATGGCATAGCAAACAGAATGCCAATGTTTCAAATTAAAAAAAAAAAAAAAGAACTTCTGAACACTTATTATGTGTGAGGTGATATTCTAAGCACTTTATAAACACTATCTCATCTGCTCTCTACAATAGTTCTAAGAAAGTAGGTACTATTATTATCTTTATTTTACAGAAATGAAAACTTTGACACAGAAAGGTTAAAGTTAGTGTTATTGCTGTTAAGTGCCATCGCGTCGAGTCCGACCCATAGCGACCCTGTATAGGGTTTCCAAGGAGCAGCTGGTGAGCTTGAACCACCGACCTTACAGTTCAAACAACTTTGCAGTCTGATTCTTTAGCCCACAGTGCCACCCCAGGACTCCAAAGTTGGTGTAGTTAGGATTTAAACCCAGGCCTATTTTCCTAATCATTATGCTAAACTTTCTTCAAGAAACAAGATGAGTTCAAAGGATGA
>NW_006408527.1:7110281-7112553 GCF_000296735.1 Chrysochloris asiatica | reverse complement strand
AAAAAAAAAAATACTAAGTGAACCAGAGAACATTTTAAAAATTGGTTTAACCACCATTAGAATTAAATGGTGTCTGGTGGCATTGTGTGCTAGGTGCCGAGCTGCTACATGCAAGATCAGCTGTTCAAATCCACTAGTTGCTCAGCAGGAAAAAGATGTGTGTTCCTGTAAACACTGTCTCCGAAATCCTGTACAGGGTTGCTGTAGGTTGGAATCAACTCAATGACTGGGTTTTTTGGATACCATCAGTGACCATTCTGAGGACATGGTGACTTCAAAGGATAAGCACTGGACTATGAACTACATGGTTGGCAGTTTGAGTGCACCGGTATCTCCGCGAGAAAAAGATGAGGCTTTCTGCGCCCACAAAAGATTTTAAAAGCCTCAAAAACCCTATATGAAGTTGCTATGAGTGGAAACTGAGTACACAGCACTTAACAATGGACCAAACAACAACAACATTCTAATCAGGACTAAAAAAGAGAGAATGGGAGAAAAATGAGGGATAGGATCTCAAATTACTTCAAGTAAAAACAATGCAAAACAAGCAAAACTAATGGAGACTGGAGTAGTTCATAAGACTACTGCCCACTACCCCCAATCACTTATATAAGAGGAAATAGTTACTTTAAAGCAAAGGTGAGACTATAAGGGAGCCAGGAAACAGGAGGAATTGAAACATAATCACGAAAATGGGAATAACTGCTGATGCGTTGTGAAGGATGTATTCAATGCTCCTGAACTACCTGCATAGTAACTGTTCAATGGAAAACTAAACTGTTGTGCAAACCTTCACCCCAAACACAATGTTGTTGTTCAGTGCTGTCCAGTCAGTTATGACTCACAGCAACCCTGTACAGGGTTTCAAGGAACAGATGGTGGATTGTGGTTCACAATCCAGTGTGGATCCTATAACATCACACCAGGAGTCCTCAATAAGATATTTTAAAAAGTAATGTGATTTAAACTACTTTGCTAAAACTTTAATGTGAAAGGCAAAATAGAATATTTATCAAACAGTACACAAGAAAATACTTTTATGGCCTGGGAGTGGGGAAAGATATTGTAAACAAAACATACACCATAAAGAAGATCAACATTAAAATTAAGAACCGTTCATCAAAAGAAAGTGGGAAAAAAAACCAAACTGGAAGATATTTATAACTCATACAATTTACAAAAAATTTATATATATAACATATAAGCAACTGTTACAAATCAGTAAGGAAAAAACAGATAGCTTAGTTAAAAAAATGAGCAAAACACAAGAACTCCCCTCCCCTAACCCTACAATGACTAAACATGATAAAAGATGCTTCTACATATTAATAATTAGAGAAATGCTAATCAGAACCTCAGTAAATGTATCTACCAAATTGTAAGTAAAGAAAAGCTTACACCACCAGGTGAGGGGTAACTGCAGGGTAACAGGAACTCTACCCATAGTTGGGAGAGCTGTAAATGTGGAAAACTCCTGATATTAGCTAGTAAGTTACGTATTTTATGCAATTCCAGTCTCTCAACAGAAGCAAGCATGTCCTTGCCATTTCAGGAGATTAAGCATCTCTAGTTACAGTGCTGTGGAGCCCTGGTATGAAGCTGTGGGTTAATGTGCTAGACTGCAAAGTAGGTTTGAACTGCAAGGTTGGCAGTTCAAATTCACCAGCTGTTCCTTGGAAACCCTATATAGGGTTGTTATGAGTTAGAAACGACTCTACGGCACTTGACAACAAATTATAGTGCTGTAAAATAGGCACAAAATGGCTATCTGCAAGGTTGGTGATGCAAACCCACAATCTGCTCCTTGGAAATCCTACAATGGGTCACTGTAAGTTAGAACCAACTCAATAGCAGCTAACAATATTAACAGTTACTAACAACTATAGCCAGAGCACCTCCTCCCCATCACTGTGACAATCAGAAACAAGCACATACATTTTTAAATTGCAGGGTAGTGACAGTAATGGTAGAATTTCTTTGATTAAGGGCCACTGCCCGAGAGCAGAGGTCACAACTTCCATAGTACTGACAGTTTGAAATGAATGTTTTTTGAGGAGACTGACTGCACTGTGCATTGTAAGATATTTAGCACCTCTATCCACTAAATCCAACTACACCAAGAACAAACAAGATGGCGGATCGGGTGGAAGTGCAGTAAAGGAGCTCCGCCAACAACAACAGAGAATACCTGACCAAGCAAGCTCAGGGGATGGTCCCAGAACTCTGAACCACATATAAAGGAATATTTAGAAGGTTGGAAGGCTCACAGCTG
>NW_006408527.1:7105604-7107626 GCF_000296735.1 Chrysochloris asiatica | reverse complement strand
AACAACAACAACAAAAAAATAAATCCAACTACACTTTCCCAAGTCATTATAAATAAGAATGTCAACAGACACTGGCAAATGTTCCCTAAATGTAGAACTCATCACTAGTTGAAAATCACTGTCACAAAGAAAGCTCTGAATAGGTGTATTAAAAGATGCAAGAATGCTTGCAGCAGTACTGCTGTAACAGCAAGAAACCCAAATATCCCTTAACAATATAATGGAAAAAGAAATTGATATATAATCAGATAATGCATACAGCTCATCTAACAAGATGGATGGATCTTAGGAAAATAATTTAGATAACCAAAGCAAATTTTAAAAAAATATATTATGATTCCATTTTAAATAAAATTTAATCATAAGCAATATAAAATAGTACTTTGTTTTGAGTCTACCCCTCTACCCCCCACCCCCGGAAGAGCCAAAATTATATATATAAAAAAAAAAAAGGCAAGGGAATGGTAAGCACACAATTTAAGATCGTAGGTTACCTTTGTGGAGGAAAAGTAGGTATATAAACACAGAAGAGCACTCAGGAACGCAAATGATGTTTCATCACCTAAAGTGGATGCTATAAATATTATTCTCGAATACACTGTAGGATAAGCACTGTAGGACTGTTAACTGCAAGGTTGGTGGTTCAAGTCCACCAGCCGTTCCTTGGAAACCCGATACAGGGTTGCTATGAGTCAGAACTGACTTGACGACACTTAATAACAACAACATACACACACAGGTTAAGTAAAGAGCATTGCTACTGAATCTTACAGTACCCTTTATTAAACAAATACAACAAATTCAGCAGCTGCTGTTTCTCAAATTCTGAAAATGGTATTTCCATTGCTAAATAGCGTAGTGGTTACGAATCGGGCTGCAAACCGCAAGGTCAGCAGTTTGAAACTACCAGCTGCTCCGCGGGAGAAAGATGAGGTGTTCTGCTCCCGTAAAGATTAACAGCCTCAGAAACCCTGTGCAGGGTCGCTTTGAGTCGGAACCGACTCCACGGCACATAACAACAACCCTTCCCTGAAGACTTTACACTCTTTGATTTACACCAGGTTAGAATGGAAGTTTGGGCACTCTTGAGGGACAAAAATCATGTTCCTTTTAAATGTTGAGTTTAGGGAACAAAAAGTGTGAAGGGGCAATGGGTAAGGCTTCACATTAAAATTAATGAGCAGGAGCACTATCGTGATTGGAAAAACATTCCTTGGCACAACTTGGGCTTTTTCTTTTCAATGCAGTTTTACATTTTCTTAAAACTGCTGCCTAATAATCCCCCATGATCACCTCTGTTCATTGAGGAAATCTTTCAAGATTACCTCTTTGGAATCCCAAAACACATTGCCATACTGTTCTGAGCTGACCTCTCTCTGCTTTGAATTTAACTGGCCCACCAGATACCTTTGGAAGTCACTATTTTATTGGATCTTCGTTTTTTTGAAGGCACTCTAATTCAAAAGTGTATTATTTGAGGCCCAATGACCTGCCTTAAATGGCTCTAGTTATACATTCTTCCAACTTTGTCTGAGGGTACCATCACCTTATAGTCCAGCCAGCCTCAGGATACACTGTTAGTGACTAAGCCAGAATAAGACAAGACTCTCATGTCTGCCAATCAAGTACTTTCTTCCTATGTCAGATTCAGCCCTTAATTACTGACAAGTCTCATTAAATACACATACCACACAAATTGTTAAAACAAACCTTCACTCAATTCACAGTAAAGTTAAAATAAGACTCTTGTTATTAAGTGCTATCGAGTTGGTACTGACTCACAGCGACCCTATGTACAACAGAATGAAACACTGACCGATCCTGGGCCAACTTCACAATTTTTGCCACTCTTGAGACCACTGATACTGCCACTTTGCCAATCCATCGCGCTGGATGTCTTCCTCTTTTTCTCTGACCCTCCACTTTTCCAAACATGATATCCTTCTCCAGTGACTGGTCCCTCCTGACAATATGTCCAAACTATGAGAGACGAAGTTTGGCCATCCTGGCCTACAAGGAGCA
>NW_006408527.1:7099144-7104749 GCF_000296735.1 Chrysochloris asiatica | reverse complement strand
GGACATCAGCAATGATATCCCTTGTTTGACATCCTCTTCTGAATCCGGCTTGAACCTCTGGAAGTTCTCTGTCTATGTACTGCAGCTGTTTCTGTATTACCTTTAGTAAATCTTCACTTGCATGGGTTATCAAAGAGATTGTCCAATGATTTTCGCATTCCATTGGGTCACCTCTCTTTGGAATGGGCACAAATATGAATCTCTTCCAAACAGTTGGCCAGACAGTTGTCTTCCAAATTTCTTGGCAGAGATGAATGCCTCCTGTGCTGTCTCACTGTCTTGAAAGATTTCAATTTTATCCCATCAATCCCTGGTGCCTTGTTCTTTGCCAATTCCTTCAATGCACCTTGGATTTCCTCCCCTAAGTATCATATAGGCTATTGATCCTATGCTACCTCTTGAAATGGTTGAACATCAACCATTTCCTTTTGGTACAGTGACTCTGTGTATGCCTTCCATCTTCTTGTGATGCTTTCTGCATCATTTAATAATTTGCCCAGAAAATGCTTAAATAACTTAAGTTGAGGCTTAAATTTTTCCTTCAGTTCCCTAGCTTGAGAAATGCGGAGTTTGTTCTTCCCTTTTGGTTTTCTGACTCCAGATCTTTGCACAGTTTGTTGTAGTATTTGACTTTATCTTCTCGATCTGACCTTTGAAATTTTCTCTTCAGTTTTTGTACCTTCTTATTTCTTCCATTTTCTTTAGCATCTCTATGCTGGAGAGCAAGTTTCAGTGTCTCTTCTGAAATCCATTTTGACCTTTGCCTTCTTTTTTGTCTTCTAAAAGACTTTTTGCTTTCTTCCTGTATGATGTTCTTGATGTCATTCCACAACTCTTCTGGTCTTCAGTCTTTAGTGTTTACTATATCAAATCTGTTCTTCAGATAGACTACTACATGCTTAATGTTGGTTATTTAAACTCTTTACTTGTAAAAGGAAACTTTTTGAATATAAAAAATGTTAATCTATTTCTAGGAAACATTAGAAATGTTCAGGGTTTGCCCTCCCTGTATCCTTTCACTTATTAGTAGATAAGATAAAAACAGTAGGTTGTTGCCTCATAATCTGGCACAGAAGAGTATCACTGAGGAGTAAAAATAAGGCATCCTTATTTCTTCTGTATCTATAAATCAAGGAACTTGTTTTTCAGTGAATTGCCAAGAGAGTGAAGAGAGCGGGGTAGGTTCTCATGTTTGATGGTGCTGCCATCAGGTTAAGTATTACTAACAGGAATTTGGAAAGGAAAGAGCTTCTCCCTACACCACTCAATCTTTCTGTGTGGATTGATCCTTCCACTTCCTACAAGGTGGGGTTGCTGTTATTGTTTTTGCTAAGTGCCATCAAGTCTGTTCCGACTCATAGTGACCCCGTATAGGGTTTTTGAGGCCGTAAATCTTGTGAGAGGAGAAACTGTCATCTTTCTCCCATGCAATGGCTGGTGGGCTCGAACCACCAACCCTGTGGTTTGCAATCCAATACTTTTCCTAAAAAGCCACCACACTTTCATAGATGGTACTCCATACTTTATAAACACAAAATAAATGTATCAATCTATGAATGTTAAAAGTGGGAGGAGCGCAAACATTTATTGACTTTCATGCTCTATTTAACTTCGAGATTTTGCCAAACTATACATATCAGAAAGTTTTATCAAAGAAACCACGATAGGCTAGCCCCACAACAGAAGGGGAATTATACTCACACAAGTTAACATCACCAAAGGAGAATTAAGAGGACTTACTGTTAAGGAAGCAATCCCTTTGTGGTAGAATTTTAAAGACTCAGCAATGCAAGAAAGTGCTGAACTATAATTCTCCTCTTGCAACCCAGTAAGACACTGTTCTGCATGTGAGAACTCCTTTAAACTATTCAGCCAGAAGTAGAAGTGTTCTGAGGCAACCTGAGTCAGCAAACTTTGATAAAGTTCTCTGGCCATGTCATGGTTACCCTAAAAAGGAAAGAAGGGGCACATGGTGAGCCCTGAAATAGTTGATGCATCAGCTAAAAGACAAACTCAAATCCAGGGTAAGTTTTAATAATCATTCTTCATATTATGTAATTATTTGGGACTCAGTCTAAATTCCCTCAGAGAAAACATGATGAGTTATTTTTCCGTAACATACTGCCTGAAATTCTTCATTAAACAGTTTCAACCAGAGAGAAAATTAAATGAAATTTATTATAATTCAAGGGTAGATTTTTGGTCTGAAATACAGAACTTTTATAAATACTCAGTGCATGTCATTTTGGATATGTTATCTAATGGAGGAAGAGACTCCAGTAAGTTCTAGTACTTCTGAAGAGGAGCATCACTGGCCCCCGTTTCACGATATCAGATGACCACAGTGACGTAGAGGGAAGTTAGTGTGTATGAGGATAAAGGAGTATGACAGCCATGTATTGCCTGAGGACCAGGAATGCTAAGTGCCCTGGAATGCTTGAAGTTTGGGACAGTTCCATGTAAGGAAGACGTGTCCTGTCAACAGCAATTTTCTCCTCATTTGAGAAACACAGTACAACTGAGAACAAGTGCTTCAATCACTTTTAAACTTAGCTCTCTGAACTCCAAAGGACTTCTGTGCTCCCCACGCTCTATATTTCCTTTCAAACAAAATTGTAAGGCTTTCCATATGGCTAAGGAGGGCACAGCATGCTTAATCTTTCCTTGTTTCCACTTAAGAATGGTTAAGTTGGGGAGATGAAGAAAAGACGGGGTGTCCTGACAAAAGAGGGCACAAGCAGGGGTGGGAGATGGGCTTTCTTACAGGGCAAAATGCAAATGGTGTAACTGATAGCCAGAAAGAGCCCAGATTTTTGATACTCCTGCAGAACATACCCGTAACAATGATATATATAGCAACACATATGCCATTAATATGCAAGTTAAAAATTAGATCCTTTCCTTCATCTTTCACACTTTTAACTAAAAGGTGCTGTTGTTGTCGTTAAGTGCCATTGAACTAGTTCTGAACCCATAGTGAGCCTATCTAAGGTTTCCAAGGAGTGGGTGTTGAGCTTGAACCGCCAATTTTGAGGTTCAAACCAACGTTGTAGCCCAGTGCATTAACCCGCAGCACTACACCAAGACTCTCAACTAAAAGGAACTACCATCTTTATTTTCAGTTTTGACTAACAATGTATGTCTAACAATCACACAATGTAAGGTTTATAACCAACCACTACCAGCAACCCAGTCCACCTACAAGGACAATACATACCATTCGAGATGCCTGTCTGGCAATCCGGTATACAGTCCATCCATTAGAGACACTTTCAAGCTGTTGTTTAATTACTGCCTTGACTTCAGCAGACAATGCTTTCTGACTGGCTACAAAAATCACAGTAGCCAAACTCACCTAGTATCAAACACAAAGTCAGAAAATCAAGAAAACTACATAAAATCTATACAGTGTCCTAGATAACATGCCCAAAAGGGAGAAAAAATAATTTAAGACCATTATAAAGAATAACACTTGTTTCCTATTGGCATTTATAAATTTTTCATTTTGAACTTACCAATTTATTTCACTGACTTAGAGCATTATTTTCAATATTTAGAAGCATTGCCCATACATATGGAAAAATCAATGATGATATTTAGAGAAATATTATACAGCAGTAAAATGAATTAGAAACACATACTAACATAGATTCATACAGAAGAGGCAAAATGCAAAAAAAAAAAAAAAGATTGCATGCTGTTGTGTGCTGTCGATTCCAACACATGGTGGCCCTATGAAGAACTGACCTAAAGGGATTCCTAGGATGTAATCTTTATGGGATCAGACTGAAGTCTTTTTCTCCTATGGAGTGGCTTGGTAGGTTCAAACCACCAACTTTTAAGATTAACAGCTGCACACTTCACCATCACACCATCAAAGTACTGAGATGTTGTTGTTGTTTAAGTGCTGGGAAGTTGGTTCTGACCCATAGCAGTTCTATATATGGTTTCCAAGTTGTGGCTGGTGAGCCTGAACTGTTGATCTTACGGTTTAAACTGACCTTGCAGTCCAGTGCATTAACCTACAGGGCCACACCAGGACTCCCAAAGTACTTAGATAGCATACAGCATATAAAGGATCTCTGGTGGCATGGTAGGATAAGCATTAGACTGCTAACTGCAAGATCCGCAGTTCAAACCCACCAGATTCTCTGCCAGAGAAAGAAGAGTTTTTATTTTAGATTTTTTAACTATGAATTGAGTGAAGGTTTATAGATAAGATCATCAGCTTCACAATCAACATATTATACATTTTGTTTCATCTCAGTGATTATAATCCCCTCCCTGAAACAAGTTATCTTATTTCCTCCCTGTGGTTCCCCAGTTATAGTTTATATTTAATAAGTGAGCAAAGCAAAAATAGCTGATGTACACATACAAAACAATAAATATACATTCATTTGAATGCCCAAAGGGCACATTCTGCAAACTAGCCTAGTGCCCACAGGCACACAGCCTTTACTCATTCCATGGGCCTAGAGCCCACTGTCTCTCTGCACCACTGCCTTGCTGTCATCTCAAACTCTTCCTTCTTGATGGTCCTGGGATCATCTATTCCTGAAATGAAAGATTAACTACTTGCCCGCTTTTAGTTACATATCTTCTACCATTACAGTTGTGACAATCACAATGAATCCTGCTAACAATTACTCACTACTGAATCATTAAATCCTATCATCATCACCTTCGATTCCCTTTGGAAAAGAAGAAAACTATTCCATGGGGATTCTACCTTTCCACTTTCATTCTGAAATTAAGCATACTCATGAAAGCTTGTAAATCAGCGACTTCATGCCATTATAGTCCCCCAACCCTTTGTACTGCTCTGATTTTTTCCATATCTGGACTGATAGTTTTGCCACATATGTTAATCTTTGGTTGTTGTCTGTTCTTGTTGGTTCTCAGTCCAAAGAACTTCCTTTAGTATGTTTTGAAGCGCTGGCTTGGCTTTTACAAAATCCCTTAATTTCTGTTTATACTGAAATAATTTCATCAGCATTATGTGACTGACAGCTTTGCTGGGTATATAATTATTGGTTGGCAGTTTTTTCTTTCAGAATTTTTTATACGTCTCTCATTGCCTTCTTAGTTTCTGCTAAGAAATCAGAGACTATTGGTTATCCTTTGTAGGTAACATTTTTTTTTCCCCCTACTGTTTTGCAGGATTCTTTGACTGTCTTTGATTTTGTAGAGTTTGATTATGATAGGTCTTACTGATTTTCTTTTGGGGTCTATCCTGTCTGAGGTTCTTTCACCTTCTTGAATGCTTATCTTTTTGTCCTTCAAGGTGTTAGGGATATTTTCTTCCAGCATCTCTTCAATTACCTTTCTGTGGTTTTCTTTGTCTCATGGTGTTCTGGAATTCCAATCAACTGTAAGTTATTCCTTTTCATGTTTTCTCACATGAACCTTAGGCTTCCTTCAGATTTCTTCCTTCTTCTTGTTCTATCTTAGCAGTATTGAGAAACTTATTTTCAAGCTTCCATCCTGTTAATTCTATTCCTTTGCCCACTCAGTGTATTCTTCTGATATTTTAGTTTTGATCATGTGGACCTCTTTTTGCAAGTTTTGTATGGTCTCCAGTGCTATATCTATTTTCGTTCTT
>NW_006408527.1:7072926-7098149 GCF_000296735.1 Chrysochloris asiatica | reverse complement strand
GCTGATTATCAAGCCATTGAGGCTAGGTCAAGTGGGTACTATCTGAAACTTTGGGTGTTCTTGTGCATCTCCTCTCACTTCATATCAGCTGGATGTTTCACTCTCAGCTATAGCCCTCTGTGCTATGTCCTTGTCCATGGGCTCAGGTGTCACAGTTCTCACCATACTTAGGACTATCCAGCCCTTCCTCTTCTCTCTCTTATCTCCAGGTCAACGGGAGTCAATGGACCCGTGGCTCACCTCAGCCCATTTCTTCATTGCTGCCTTTCCCCCTCTTCTACTCACCAGTAGACCAATGTGGTTTCAGTCTTAGAGGGGAATTTGTCCTAAAGGAACTTGATTACTTGCATTGATGGCTTCCTGGCGAACAACTTGCTTATTCTTGTAGTAGCCAGTCGTACTGCCATTTTCGTTTTGTGTTTTTTGTTATATCTATTTTGTTTGATTGTTCCTGTAGTGCTTCCTGACTTCTTGCTTATTTTTCTCAACCATTCTGTAGAACATTTAGATGCATTTCAGAATCATTTTCCTGAATTATTTTTGGGTTATTCCAAAGTCCCTTCTCCTTCCAAAGCAATTTCTATTCTAAAGCCACTTCTCCCACCAAAGCAATCTGAGCTACTTTGCTGCATTTCAGGCATTGTGGTATGTTGTATTTGTCTTAATTAGATGAATTTATGTTGGTGAATTATTAAGCACTCTCCAGTTGCCTCCTGGTTCATGTGGATCAGGCACTGTGCTTCTCTGTTCACTGACAGTATAGCTCATTTCAATGTGTTTCTGGCAGGTGTTGGTTGTAGACGCTGCTCTGGTGCTTAGCAGCTGGTATTGGCTCTTGCTCAATTGGTGGGGATTTTAGAGGGTGCAATTGTAGCTTGGTTGTATGGCAGCAGTTGCTGTCTCCTTTCAGATGAGGCATGATTAAAAGCTTCCATAAGATAGAAAGGAGGACCAAAGAACAAAATTAAAAACAAAAGTCATAAAAATCTAGGGGGAAAAAAACAAACAAAAAAAACTGCACGCACACACATACACTCAAATTGGGAAAAGGGAAAAAAAAACCCAAAACCAAACAACTAATGATATTATAAAACAATAAAACCATAGGAAATAAGAGTAATTTTTTTAGCACCACCTATGAGACTCCTGGTGTGGTGCTGTGGGTTAATGCACCAGACTGCAAAGCCACTGGAACTGCAAGGTCGGTGGTTCAAGCTCACCAGCTTCTCCTATACAGGGTCACAATGGGTTGGAACCGACTTGATGGCACTTAACAACAAGAGACTTCTGGACTGCGAAGTTGGTTTGAACTGCAAGGTTGATGGTTAAAGCTTACCAGCAACTCTTTGGAAACCCTATTCATTGGAAACCCTATAAAGGGTTGCTATGGGTTGGAACTGATTTGACAGCACATAACAATAACAAATAGAGTCTTGTCTTCAAAGCTACCTGAGATATTCCCACTGTACATCTCTATTCTAACACAAGTCCTGCCCCACCCCAAGTCTGTTTCAACTGTTTCTCCTAGTGGCAAGGAGCCCTGGGCTGGCCAGATTCAGTTTGGAAGAGACTCCAGGCGCTAGCTCTTTTTGTCTTCTCCCTCTCTGATTCTATGCCCAAAAATCTGTGCACAGCAGAACCCTCCATACACCACAGAATCCTTCACACACCGCATGGAGAACTATTGGTGCAACTGCAGAACCATCCCTGGGGGTATCTACTACTCCTGGTCTCACCTCTGGTTACCAAAGAAATGAGTAGAAAGAAAAGAAGAAGAAAAGGAAAAGGAGAACAGAGAGAGAGAGAGGAAAAAAAGGAAGACTCACACTTCTGTCTCTGCAAATCAGTAACAGGTTTCTGTAACAGAGGTGCTCTCTTGTCCTTTTATCTGCTCGCTCCTGCTTAAAATGCTTGTGGTGGGACACGGTAGCCACCCCAAATCAAATCACCTCTTTTCTTGCTTCTCTTCCAAATCTTTCTCACTTGTAACTATTCAATCCATTTAAGCCCTTTATCTGAAGTTCAGAATTCTGGTACCACCTTCTGAATCTGTTTCATCCAATTTTCTGTGTTTTGCTAAAGAGGGTCTGCAAAGTCCTTCTGCTTAGTCTGCCATAAAGACCTATCCTCTAAAATGTTTCTTTTATCCATTCTTCCATTGATGAGCACTATGGCTGTGTCCATCTTTTTGCTATTATGAATAGTGTTGCGAAGAACACTGGTATGCATATATCCACTTGTGTCCTGGCTCATATTTCTTGCTGCTATATACCAAGTAGAGGGACTACTAATTCATAAGGTATTTCTATTTCCAACTTTCTGAGGAAGCATTATATCATTTTACAGCATGGTTGAACCATTTCATTCTCACCAGCAATATAGAAGGGTCCCAGGCTCTTCACACCCTCACCAGTATTTGTTGTTATTCTGTTTTTTTGTAATGCGTAGCAGGTGTTGTTAGGTCTTATCTTAGTGGTGGAGTATTATGGTGTATGCTTATAGCTTGGCTATATGGCCACGATTGCTGCCTCTTCTTAGGTGATGTAGGGAGGAAAGCTCCCACCTTCAGGCAAGATGTGTGATCAAAAGGACCAAAAGCAAAAATCACCAGTTTGGAGCAGAGATATGGCTGTGGTCAACTGTCCTGTGCTACACCATCAGTGTGTGTGCAAATACAAGGCTCCAGCAGGGGTGGGGGTGACCCCTCTTTCAGGCCTCTCCTCTAGCCACTGCCATATAGGTGGGCAGATATATATTGGGGAGTTAATGGGAGAAAGATCGACCACTATTTTTGTCTCTGAATTTCTGTTATCTGCATGTGCTCAGTGTCAATCTTGGGATGGTTGAAACCTGTTCTATTGGGGTTTTATACATTGCCTTGAATTTGTCCTGCCCAGAGAACTCAGGCAGCAGCCCAGGCGCAGGTTGCAAGGTTGACAGCTGGAGATTCTAAGCTGCTCCCTGGGAGAAAGGCGAGGTGTTCCACCGAGGCTCAGATGCACTGCCTCAGAACCCTGGTCAGGTTGTTTGCGGTTATCTGCGTGTGTACAGTGCAAATCTCGGGATGGCTAAGTCCTATTATGCTTCGGGTTTACAGGTTGCTTTCTATTGATCCATATTATCGCCAGACCCGTCTGGCAGCCACAGCTTGCTAGAACAATAGCTGGAAGTTCCAAGCGGCTACCTGAGAATAAGGCGAGGTGCTCTGCCTGGGCTCAGATGCAAGGCTTCAGATTTGGGGCCGCGGGACCGCCCAGCTCCCTCTCTCTGTGCGGTGGTAAAATTGTCCTGCCTAATGTCCGAGCTGAGATCTAAAGCTGGGACAGGGAGAAATGTGTAGCTTCCTGCGGATATGTTATTTGATTGGTTTTTTTTGTGTGATGGAAATGCTGCTTTCTGAACGGGTTGGCTTTAGCCCCGCCCTCTAAACTCTGCAGGGGTGGGGTAGTCGCCGAATTTGTCCCACGGCTGGAGTCTTAAGATGCCTGTATTTTCCTTAGTAGCGTCATTTTTTCAAAAATGCGAGTTCGGGAAACTGCCATCCTAGATCTTATGATAGTTCCAGAGCTGTGGGTTTGCTATATGAAGGCTTCCTTCGTGAGATTCCCCCTTGCTTCTCACCAGAGCATACCCTGTCTGGCTCCCCTGGCTGCAGCCCTGAACTGGAAGTCCCCTATTCTGGTTTTTGAATCTCACTGTTTATGTTGGTATGAGATATGTCAATATTGTTTTGATTTGCAACTCTCTAAAAGAGTTCTAAGGAGCTCTGGTAGCGTAGTGGTTACGAATCGGGCTGCGAACCTTAAGGTCAGCGGTTCGAAACTACCAGCCGCTCCCCGGGAGAAAGATGAGGCTTTCTACTCCCGTAAAGATTTACACACTCGGAAACTCTGTACAGGGTCGCTATGGGTCGGAACCGATTCAACGGCACTTAACAACAACAACAATAACATCAACAACAAAAGGAGTCCTGGTGTGGCACTGCAGGATAATGCAATGGACTGCAGTCAGTTTGAACTGCAAGACTGGCAGTTCAAACCACCAGTTGCTCCTCGGAAACCCTATACAGAGTCACTATGGGTTGAAACAGATTCAATGGCACTTAAAAACGATGGTGAATGATCATGGACATTCCTTCATATTTTCTGGCTGTCTGAATGTTTTCCTTGGTGAAGTGTCTGTTCATGTCCTGTGCCCATTTTTCAACTGGGTTACTGTTCTTTCACTGGTAGAGGTACTGTAGTTTTCTATAAACTTAAGAGATTACTCCCTTGCAAAAAAATTTTTCCCAGTCTGTGGGTTCCCCTTTTACTCTTTAGGTGTAATTTTTGTAAGTACATTGTTTCTAATTTTTAGGAAATTCCAGTCATCTATTTTTGCTTCTACTGTTTGTATGTTTTTAGTTATGTTTGATAGTGTACGTATGCTATGTTTTAGAGCCCCTAAGTTTGTCCCTATTTTTTCATGGATAATCTTTATAGTCCTAGGTTTCAGAAGGATGAAATTTTGTGCTCCCATAAAGATTTACAGCCTTAAAAATCCTATATAGTGTTGCTATGAGTCAGAATCGATTCAGTGGCAGTAGGTTTGGGTTAAACAATTACATAAAGTTACAAATATGCTAAATATTACTGCAAATTACTTCAGGCATATGAAATGATGTAATAAAAGTGTAACAACATGCATGAAAATGATAAATAGCTAATTCAGGATAGTTACTTTTATGAGAAGGGAGTGCTACTAAGGAGGTACACAGGGGACTTCAACCATATTGGCAATATTTTTTTTTTTCCCTTATGCTGAGTGATGGATTCAAATTTTCATGGTGTAATTCCTTACATTTTTGCCTATTATGTCTCATAATTGAAAACTACCTTAAAGAAGTATCAACAAAAAAAGCAATTAGAACATTAGTTCAAAATGACACTGTAATGAAAAATAATATGGCTAAATGCCTCTTAGTATTTCAAGGCTGATACAAACAAACGTCCATAGATATTTATGATAATGGTATGGTCTCACTACCATGACCACTGCTATATAGTCATCAGGGTATCTTTTTGTGATAGCAAATGAGGAGATAGGGATTTTTACATAATGCCTCTGAAGGACTAAATATAAAACAGGCATGACAAAGTCATTCCATTATACTTTTTCCCAAGCCCTAAATTTAGATGAAACAATATGGAGTAGCCAACTCATGATATGCTTAAAATTTATGTCTATTTAGAATGTGGCCTATACTCACTGGTATAGCCTTACAGAGCTCTATCAACTAAATTTTACTATAACTTTCATGGCATCTCTCTCTTTTTTTTAAAGCATTTACCTTTCCCAACTCCAGACATATACAAAAATGTAAGTTGGACTGCATATAGTTAAAGAGATTCTGGTCTAATTTATGTTCGCTGCTATCATTAGGTCTTTAGTTTACAGCTTTTTAAGTACAAAATAGGAGTTTAATTATTTATTTGCTTTGCACAAGACAGAAAAAAAAATTCATTTTCATTTTTTTATCATTCATAATAAACACACACATGATATAAAAAGCTTTGGTCACACTAAGATATTTTAACAAAGCATAGGAAAAAGATAGTTTTAGATCTGAATGAAACTAGATTCAAAAGCAAAATACTAAAAACTCAGGGTTGGTTTTTTGTTTTTGTTTTTCCCTCCCCAAATTCTGACATTAGCACTACAAATGAGCTTCAAAAAAATTCAAGGAAAAATGGAATTCAAAGATGATTAAATTTTTTCATGAACTTTCTGAAGTCCTTCAAATTTTAAATGTTATTTTTTCATAATTAAAAACTGTGGTTATTGGTGTTAGACAATTATTTTAACCTATGCATTTAGCTTAAGTGGTACTGATTTTAAAAAGTAATTCTAATGAGACCAGATTCTATTCATCTACAGTAAATTCAAAAAGTGATTTTTTACCAGAAGTTCTTGTTGCTTGTCTGTGGCAGACCGTCCAATCACCTTGTAGAGCTCCATGAGGTCCCCAAGCATCCCATCACCCAGCACTGGCAGCTGCATGGCAATGGCCGCCAAACAATGGCACATCAGGATGCGGGCAGCATCCTGAGCACTGTGTAGCTGAGTCAACAAGGTCTCCACCACTGACTGGCTCAGGTGGGGCCTGCCCTTAGCTAACTTCACCATACAATTAAGAGCAATCTGCATATCAAAAAGAAAATAGACTAGTCAATCCTCTCTGAATGCATTTAAAACTTTTTAGAGCTATTCAGAAAAACTCAATAGGCTTTAGGTTTTTTACAAGCAAAACATTTTTCTTCATAAGGAACACAATGATTAAAACTAAAATACTAAAAAACATCAAGTTAGGACTGCATAACAATCATTCATTTCAATATTTGTTGTTATTGTTGTTGTTAAGTGCCGTCGAGTCGGTTCCGACCCATAGCGACCCTGTAACAGGGTTTCCGAGTAAACAAAAGACTTGAGAAAATCATCACGAATAAAGCTGAAGAGGACAAGGGACTGCACACTTGGTTGTTGTTAAGTGTCATTGAGTTGGTTCCAATTCAGTATAGGGTTTCCAAGAGTTGCTAAGTATCACTATTTTCATTACTTTTCGAAAGTGGTTTCTAAATTTTCTATACCAGTATCATCTAGGATGCTAACAAAAATAGTTTCCAGGACTACACTCCATTCAAGCTTAATGAAATAACTTTTCTGGGAAGTGGGGGCATTAGTGTTGGGATTACTGAGAGGTTGTATTTTAAAAAGATACTGTTAAGAGATGCGTGAACACACTGAAATGAGGAAAAAGTTTCCAATTGTCTCTCTTAGTTTTCAACTTTCATTTGTATTTCTAGAACTGTTAAGTTAATAATAGATGGCATCACTATTATTCCTGTCACTAAAACCCAAAACTCACAAGTACTTTCATCTTTAAACAGCAAACTGGTTGCTAAATCATTTCCACTTCTGCCAAGTCTCTAATAGTCACGTTAGTAGTTCCTTTTCATGTCTTTATCATAAAGAAAGGAGCTCTGGTAGCAATAATGGGTTACGAGTTGGACTGTTAACCACAAAATTAGCAGTTTGAAACTACCAGCTGCTCCTCAGGAGAAAGATGAGGCTTTCTGTTCCCATAAAGATTTACAGCCTTGGAAACCTAATACAAGGTCGCTATGAATCCGACTCCACGGCACACCAACACTACCACCACGAGAATCAAGTCCTTCATTGACATTTTCCGTGGTTGCAATGCAAACTACTTTTACAATGCCTCTGCTGCTATGACAGCTACTCACCACTCTTTCAATATAACAGGTACACTTCTGCTTTCATGCCTTTTATAATAATGGTCCCCCAGTCTCCAATGATCTTTCCCAAAATACTGAAATTCTACCCCCTCTTTCAAGGTTCAATTCATGGTATCTATTTACTGAAATCTTCCTTAGAATCTTTACTTGAAATTAATCACTCTATACAATATCCTCTCATTAGAATTATATTTTTGTTTGCAGAACCAGAGAACTTACTGAATTTTGAAATAAAGTCGTGGTATGGAGCTGTACCAGTCCAGATAAGGACTGGACTGGTAACAGCAAGGTTGGTAGTTCAAACCCATTAAGTCACTCTTTGGAAATCCTGTACAGGGTTGCTAGGAGTAGAAACTAACTTGATGGCAATTAACCACATCATCTACTCTGGACACGGCAGCGATGTGCTTTATCATCTGTGTATGTCCACTAGGCTCAGTTCAGTGTTTTACTGACACCTACAATTGGCAGAAAGGATTTGCCTTTTTTTTTTTTTAATTTTAAAATAAACAAACTCTTAAATAAAGTTTTTGTATTTCCAAAGGGGTTCTGGAGGATTAATCACTTGTCAAGCACATGATGCCTACTTTCTTTCCCACCTCTTGAATATCAATTTCTATAACTGCATTAATATTTCTTTTGTTCACACTATCAGCACTTTACTTTTTCTTAACATGCTAAAACGAACCATGACTCCTTTAAAACATACCTTTCACAATCTAAAGTCTTACCATCTCTACTGTCTACCTAATAGCCTTTAACTTTCCACCATCATTGATTATATTCCACGTTTCACTTCAATAAGAAGTCTCATTTCACATTTAAAAAAATCTTAACCACCTTTAAGATGGTTCCTATAATTAAGTGATGGTGAATACTCTTTATAATAATTTTTTTCCTTGGCTTATGAACTAAGACTTCTATGCATGGGAAATTAACAAACATTTAAAATATTTATGAGTTAGGATGCAGTCATTTTATCATGTTAACACTCTTCTTTGTATTACATCAAATTATAATTTCTAAGAATGCAGAAGCTCTACCCATTTCACTTTGCTTTATATTGTCTAGGACCATATCTTATCAATCTATTATAACTTAAATACAGCTGGTAAAAAAAATGCACCAAAGCTCAGATTTTTATTTTTTCTATCATCTGGAATAGGATAGGCACTAGACTGCTAGCTGCAAGGTCAGTGGCTCACACCCACCAGGGTCATTATGAGTCAGAACTGACTCAACGGTACTTAACAACAATAATCATCTGGAATATTATTGAGTCAAAAGGTCAATCTTGAAAGTGAAAGTCAAGGGGAAATGTTCATATTGGCCAAGACTCAGTATACTATTGTCTACATGCCAAATCTAAATCGAATATTTCTGTAAATAGTTTTATTGGAACACAGATACCTTCCCCCCCCTTTTAAAAAACATACTGTCTATGACTGCGTTAATTCTGGTATGTTACACCTGAGTAATTGGGATAGCAAACATACAGCTTACAATACTTCAGTCTGTGACTCCTGGCTTACATAATGAAAATAGACATTATATAAAAGTAAAAGCAGCCTTCACCTTTAAAGTCATTTGAGCACCTGGACTATCATCTTGACTACAAAGTACCAGAAGGGATTCCAGGCCAAAGACACAATCTTGTTCCAGTGCCAGGAGGTCTACAGAAAAAAACATTAAGTTTTATAGTGGTTGAGCAGAAACATTTAACTACATACAATGTACAAAAGTAAAAATGAAGAGGCCTAAGATATAGGTAATACTTGAAGGCATAAAATGAATCTTCCTGAAAAAGTTATGTGGCATGTACTTTTACTTATGAAATGTAAAGGCTATTTTCAGACTTCTGTATTTTTACCCGTTTATTGGAGCTCTGGTAGCGTAGTGGTTACAAATCAGGCTGCTAACCTCAAAGGTGGCAGTCTGAAACTACCAGCTGTTCTGCAGGAGAAAGATGAGGCTCTCTGCTCCTGTAAAGATTTACAGGCTCGGAAACCCTGTACAGGGTTGCTATGAGTAGGAACCAACTCCACAGTACTTAACAAACAACACCAACACTGAAAATTATAAAAACACGCACATTAAATCAAGAACTACAGATATAATTTAAATAGTGTCACCAACTTAGCTAAGAAAAATACCAGGAACAGCAAGTGTGTTTTTCTTCCTAAGCACACCTAAATTAAGCAGGTCCATTTTTACCGAGGCTATAAACATCTTCAGCTTCTCATAAAAAGTGAGCCACTTTCAGGAATAGACCCTATATAACCTCATTAGTGCTTAAGTCTGACCATAAAGGATAAACCTTTTAAAGGTCTCATATCAATATTACAATGTCTTTTCACTACTTGTGGGCTGAAATTTCTCTAAAGGTTCCAGAAAGGTATGACTATATTAATTAACTATATTTAAGATAATATGAAGACAAGTTAAAAAGTATTGCTAATTAGGGTTCCAGCTCATACAGGCATGAATTTGTTCCAAACAAAATGTGTCTAAACATGCTTCTGCAATCAGTGAATTGCTATAGACAAATTCTTTCAGCAAAATAATTTCATTAGGGGGCCTAAAAAAAAAAGTCCAACTAAACATGGGATTCCAAAGGGAATTATGGGCCAGTTAAATTTAAGGCAGGCAGGTCTTCTCAGAATGCTATAGCAACTACTTTGTGGGCTTCCCAAAGGGTAATCTTAATAGATTTTCTTGAAAGACACAGGATGATCATAAGAGCCTATTATGAAGAAATTGTATGAAAATGGGAAATTGCACTGGAGAGAAGGCCAGGAAAGTTGTACAAAGGAATGTGTTTCTATCCCAACAATGCACCTGCTCATTCTTTAAGGACAGTAAGGTCTGTCATTTATGAGAATTTTGTTAGAAAATCTTAACCTATCCAAATCTATAACCCTGACCTTGTCCTTTCAGACTTCTTTTTGACCCCCAAACTCAAAGAACATAATTTGAGTCTCTCATGGATGCCAAAACTACATTTTTGATATGGTGCAAATTCAAGAGGGCAGAATTCTTTGGGGGAGGTTGTCTACAGAGGAGAACATCACCTTCTGAAGCATATAGACCTAGATGGAAGACATGGTGAAACACAATCACTTCATATTTTGATTTTTTTGCTTAAGAAAGGTTTCTATAATTTTTTAGCAATACTTTTTCACTTATCCTCGTATATGTCAGCTATGAATATATAGACCAGTTCTCTGTTAAATGGAAAATACTCATTACTATGCCAAAAATAAGTTAAATTACTTAAATCACTATCAACATACAATCTAGATGCTTTTTGAGTTAGTGTAGGTACTTGGCAAGATTTTTAAATGTGAGTGAAAAGTCAGCATGATAGGAAAAAATAGGTACTAAGTTTATGATCCTTCATAAAGATCAACTGAGCAACAACACATGTGCATTACTTGTTTTTGAACACAAGCATGACAGTTTCAAGTCTTAGGGTCAAAGATGTTAGGAAAACCATAAAATATGTGCATTGTTTTATGCAAATCACTTTAATGCTTATATATACCTAGAGATAAATTCTGTGCAAATTCAACTCACACTGTGCTACTAATTGACTTGCCTATTGGTGAAACTATAACTTAATTTTTTATAAGTTGTCTAGATATTTACAGAAGAGAACATATGTCTTACGTTATAGAGTTGTAACAATCGCTATCAACAGCATCATATGTGCAAAGGTAAGCAGTGGGAAGCATGGGTGATGATCCACAAAGCTTTTCAATTCCACAATCTTTAAAAAATTACCCAAGCTTCAACCCCAAATTTGTTCATAAAATATCAAGCCTAACCAAACTTACCTTTTTCTTGACAAGAGACAGTTATGTTAATTAGGACTCTCACTCCATGGGCTGCGACACCCCTGTTATTGTGGTAACAGCACTCTTGGGCTAATTTGACTAAATCTGAGGATCCAGGGGAAGAACCCACATTTCCTACACAGAAAATCAACACAGATTATATGTTTAAAAAAAAAAAAAAAAAAGCGTTAGCCTATAAACTCATTTTTCTTTTCCAGAGAAAAACTTTAAGATGAATTTTACCAAAAGTAATGACCTCTGCTCTACCATCAATAAACATCACTAGTTTTCTTTCCCTTGTCAAGCTGTTTAACAGATATATGTCAATCATTTTGCAACTTAAAATCTACCTAGAATAATTTAAGGACCTAAAAACAATTAAAAAAAACAAAACACTTTCCCATAAAAGTATGAATAAAAACTGATTAAGGAACAGTGTAAAAGTTGAAACAACTACAGATGGTATCTTAGGAGTAAAAATGGATTCCAACAAAAATGGCTACCATTACAGGCTTCTTGTCATATCAAACTGAGAGAGAGAAAAGGAAAGAGAAACCAAAAAATGTTCAATTTAGTTGTTTTACCTCAAATTGCTGGCATATATGTTTTATATTTATACCTTAAAAAAAGTATGTAGGAGTTCATGATTTTAGACTTGGAAAGGAATTTGGGATCATCTGATTCAACACCTTTTTTTATAGAAGAAATCAAACCCCAAAGATAAAGTATCCTGCCATGAAGGTCAAGAAAATTATGCATTACTTTTATGATTTACTCATTACAGTCTATGCTACAGATGGCAACAACTTGTAAAAATCTCATTTGCAACTCTGTAACATAATACTGCTGTGACTATTCTGATTTACAGGCGAGAAGCTCTCAGTTATAAGTGAGCATCAAGAAGAATCAACAAGGAGAATGAAGTTGGTTTAACTTCTTGGAAGAGTATTTTTCTTCCAATTGTCTTTGCCCCTGCTTATTTTTCTATGATTCACTTTTCATATTTTTGAGATTCAATAGGACAATACTATTATATATTATTGTTGTGAAAAGTCGATTCCAACTCACAGCCACCCTGTACAGGGTTTCCGAGGAGCAGGTAGTACAATATGCATAAACCAGGGGACACATGGTCATTTGGAGTCCTGGTATGGCACTGTAGGTTAATGTGCTGGACTACTAAATTGGTTTGAACTGCAACATTAGTGATTCAAGTTCACCAGCCGCTCCCTGGAAACACTATACACGGTTGTTATGGGTTGGAACTGACTTAATGGCACTTAACAACAACAAATATGGCCACTTACACACCAGTTCAATACAAAAATACTAGCTCAGGCAAAAGCCTCAGCTTTTAAAGTCTATTTTTAATTTTATTGTGGTAAAGTATATGTAACGTTACACTTGTAACTTGAACATTAGTAAGTGTACAATTCTGTGACATTATACGAGCATCACCATTATTTCCAAAAGTTTTTCATCACTCCAAACAGAAACTCAGTAACCTTAAAGCAAGAATTCCCACTTCTTGTAATCCCCAGCTCCTGGTAAAGATCAACAAATTTCTGAATCTATGCAACTATGTATTCTAGAGTTTTCATATAAATGGATTCATACACTATACTTTCATGTCTGATGTATTTAACTCAAGCATAACATTTCAAGGTTCATCCTTGTTGCAATACATTTCAGAACTTCATTTCTCTCTGTGGCTGAGTAATACTCCATTGCATGCATATATCACATTTTGCTTATCCATCTGCCAGTTAAAAGTACATCAGATTGTTTCCATCTTTGACTATTGTGAATAATGCTGCAATGAACATTGTAAGTAATTTGAGTCCCTGCATTCAAATCTTTTGTGTGTATATTTAGAACTAGAATTCTGGATCACATGGCATTTCTATGTTTAACTTTTTGATGAGCCACCAAATCTGGCCAGATCATTTTACATTCCAACCAGTGATGCATAAAAGTTTTCAATTCTTTCACATCCATGCCAGTAGCAACACTTGTCAGTTTCTATTGTTTTGAGTGCAATCGTTTTCTTGTTAAGTGCCATCAAGTCACTACCAACTTACTTTAGCTTATCCTGTATAGAATTTCCAAGGAACATCTGATAGGTTTGAACTGCTGACCTTATGGTGTGCAGTCCAATGCTAACTCTAACGCTCCTACAGTGTGACACCAGGATCCCATAATCATCTTACTGGGTATAATGTGTTCCTTCATAGTGGTTTTACTATACATTTCTCTAATAACTAACGATATTGAGCATCTTTGCAAGTCCTAACTGTGATTTGTTGGTTTACTTTTGAATTGTATGAGTTCTTTATATATATTCTGGATATTAACTAATCTGATGCATGATTACCAAATATTTTCCCCATTCTGCAGGTTGACTTTTCACTTTCTAGATAAGTCAGTCTTATAATGTACAAAAGTTCTTAATTTTTATTAAGTCCAACACACATTTACTTTTTTTTTGCTCTTGTGTTTTTGGTGTCATACCTATGAATTTATTGTCATAGACAGGGCCCCAAAGCTTTGTCCCTTTATTTTCTTCTGAGAGTTAATATTTACAACATTTTCCATTTTAAGTTAATTTTCACATGTAATGTGAGCTGTGTCCAAGTTCCTTCTTTTGCATGTGGAGATCCAGTGGTTCCAGTATCATTTGTTAAAGGGACTATTTTTCTCCACTGAATGAATGTGGTGCTCGTTGGTAATCAATGACCTATGGCTATATCGGTGTTTTTAAAATTCAGCTTTTACAACTATGGAAATTGTTTTCCCCATTATTTTTCTTATCCATATGGTAGTACAGAGGCATTTACTAATTTTCAAACTTACTTTCCTCTTCTTTTTAGTACATTTGCTAAAACTTGCTTTCTTCCTTTCGCCTATCACCATACATCAAAGAAAACTTTAGTCCCAGAAAATCCAAAGACAAAAAGAAAATTATCTCAAATCCCATAAACCAGCATGACCTTACTGTCAATTTTCTAGACTATTTTTTAAAATCTTTCTCTTTTTGTACATCAATACAATTTAAAAACTCAACACATAATCAGGATAGATATAAACTAACCAATATCTTGCTTTTAAATTATAATCTTTTTGACCATTTTTCGAGGATGTTCTTAGAGATAAATAATTTTTAGTTTAATTTTTATCTTAAGATGATTTTCTAAGATAAATTCACATGGTTCAAAGAAAGGCACAACAAAAGGTAAAAAAGTTAAAAGGTTGGTGAGTGAGGTCTCCCTTCCCACTACTGTCCCTTATCCACACAATTTTATCATTTAACTGCATAATCATTCTAGAGAGACTCTACATATTTGAAAACATACACATAATTCTTTCTCCCTTTTCACACAGTGTTCTGCACTTTGCTTCATGTCTCTTTAAATATGACATCACAGAGACTGTTTCATGCCAGTATATGAATTTCAATAAATGACACTACTTCTGTTATAGTGACATATCCTAATTTCTTTAATGAGACATTTATTCAAGGATATTTGTGTGCTTATTAAATTCCACACCAAAGGGACAATACAAGGGCTTCAAGAAGTTTGTGGAAAAATGGACTTAAAAGAGAATAGACACCATGAAGTTTGGGAAGTCCCCTTGTACTTTGCTATTACACATGCTGTGAATAACCGTGAATATGAGTCATTTTTCAAGTGTGTGAGAACTTATCAATAGGATAAATTCCTAAAGTGGAATCTCTGAATCATATGTAATTTTGATAGGTATTTCCAAATCACCTATGCAGACGTTTAATACTTTGTATTTCTACCATCAATGAATACAGCAAGTGTTTGTCTTCTGAACCTTTACCCATCTGACAGATTAAAAACAAAACAATTTCAATGTTGCTTGAATTTGTGTATTTCTTAAGAGATGTGTGAAAATGATCATCTTACATGTTGATGACCCATGATAGTACGATTTAGATATGCTAAATTTAAGTTTGTGCTACAAACTTTCTTCTGGTTCTATTAAAAAATCTAGTCAATGAAGATACACTTAGAACATTTGCTATTATCTATGGAAATAAGCTAAGCTTGAAAAATCCTGGAACTTTTATTTACTCTGAACATCACCTCATCTGGTTATTTAAACCCTTTGCTCAATCTTACATATAAACTACAATTCAATAACTTTAATAAAAAGACAAGCAAAAGATCTAGCTTGAAGAGTTTTATAAGCATTGTGTGTCAACTTGAATAATCTAACCTTACAAAATGCTTATAAAATATCTTTGGAATTAAAAACTAAAAAAAAGGGCAGCCTGTATCTAAGTCTGTTTAGTATAAAAAAGAGAGTCCTGAGTTAGAATGCTTGGTTCCAATTTTCAGCTCAGACATTTCATAAGTATGAAACTTTGTCCATATCACTAAGGAGGTCTGGTGGCACAGCTGTTTAGTGTTTGGCTGCAAACTGAAAAAGTCAGCAGTTGGGACACACAGGGAAAAGATATAACATCCTGCTTCTGTAAGGATTACAACCTTGAAACCCCGATGGGGCAATTCTACTTTAATAAAGAGTCACTATGTGTTGGAACCAGCTCAACAACAATGGATTTGGTTTTATTTTTGGATTGTCCTTCATAGAACTGGGCGCACAGTGGTTCTGTTGGAACAGCACTAGACTGAGAACCACGAGGTCGGCAATTAGAGCCCACCAGCTGTTCCACCAGAGAAAAATGTTTTTTTGCCACTGTAAAAATCTGTAGCCTCATAATCCCTATGCAGGGTTTTTATGAGTTGGAATGAACTTGATGGCACTTTACAAAAGTAACAACTATCATGGAACCGTTATGAGCTTCAGTTTCAAGGTTACAAACTCCTTACATCGTCCTCACCTGAAAGGCTACTCTACAAATAATCAATGAGAACCTATATGGGGAAGTTCTTAAACATTTTAAGCTACTTTCAATATTTTGCCTAATGCAGCTCGTGTTGTCAGTCAGGATGTTAACTACAAACTAAAAAATGGAGAGTCTTCTACCCATCATAGACATGCCTCTTTACAATGTGACTTTCCCATTTCTCCCTATAAGTAGTGTCTAGTTCTCCACCTTTCTGACATTCACCATGTGACTTGTTTTGGTCAATGAGACATCAGAAAACATGCTGCAAAACAAAACCTCGAAAAGTGCATGTGCATTTGTGGCTTGCCTTCTTTTGTCTACAAGCCTGAAAACATGATGTAAACAAACAAATCCAAGAAAGTCTGCTGGAGAGTCAAATGGAAGAGGATCTATGTGCATCAGCTGAAAGCCTTTCAATGGCCAGTCTGTAAGTGAGGCCATCTTAGACCACTGGGCCTGCTCAAGGTTTCAGGTGACCACAGTTACTATGAATGACTTCCTGTGAGGCCAACAATACTGCTCAGCTGAGTCCAGTCAAACATGCTGACTCCCAGAGTAGAAACAAGTAAAATGGACATAGTTTTAAGCTGCAAAGTTTCAGGTGATTTGTTTTATAGCACTGGATAACTGATACAGAAAGCCTGGAAAAACAACCACAGAAAAAACACAGAAATAGGAAGCAAGGCTGGAGCAACCAAGATGGCAAGTAATCCATGGAACTGTCACTAATTAAATGATGTCAAAGCTTACAATGCAGCTACAGGTACCACACATGCCAAACGAGCTACTGCTACAGTTTACCCTAGCAAATGGCTGCTGCTGTAGTCATTGCTCTACCATCAGAACAGATTTCCCTATGTCCTCGGCTTGTTTTGTCACTTGATCCCAGTTCAGACTGAGGTACAGGAAATAATTAAGTTCAGGCTATACGTATGCACCAAAGCTGGAAGGAAAGCTTAGTTCTAGAATATCAGGTCTTTTTCAGTCTCCTATCAAGACGTAAAGGAGCTCTGGCAGCGTAGAGGTTGCGAATCGGACTGCGAAACCGCAAGGCTAGCAGTTCGAAACTACCAGCTATTCCGCAGGAGAAAGAAGAGGCTTTCTGCTCCCGTGAAGATTTTCAGCCTCAGAAACTCTGTACAGGGTCGCTATGGGTCGGAACTGACTCCACAGCACATAGCCATCACCACTGACTTACAGGCAGAGAATTCCTTCACAGAAAGTTTATATGCTGTGCAGCTAAGAAAAAGGCAAATGTGCCTTACAGTTCTCTTAATTAACTCAATTCAAATTAGCATACCATAGGCAAGTTCGTTATTTGACAATAGATAATTCATAAACCTTTCATTTTAAAACAAAAAATCAGAAAACTTTAATCTTAAGTCTGTCTGTTAGCTATCCAAGAGCCTCACTGGGTATTAATGAGGTTTTTTTGGCTTTAATCATCACAAATAGACAATTAGGACAGTTATTACTGAACTGAGGTGAAGTTTTATTTTAATCATTTGCCAGAAGGATAACATACACCTAAATGGAAGCACCTGACATTTGCTTTAAAAATTCACCACCACTTGACCTTTGAAGTGTATTTAAATTCAAAGGGCACTTTGAGTCAGAGACTTGAAAAAACAAATCAACTATTTGAAGCATCCTCAAAAATACACATATAATTCAAAAAAGGAAAAATTTAGAAAAGCAATATCCTTGAGTTAAGAGCAAGGATGACGAATTTTATCACAAGCTTTAGCTAAGAAATCATCTTCAAATCAATCACTATAGAGAAACCTTCCTGATTGTAAAGCTTTACAGAGGTAACAACTAGAAAGAACATGAATGAAGTGATTAGCATCTTATCTACACATTACCTACTTTCTCCTCCTTACCTGGAGTGAGGCTGAAGTAATGCTTGATGGCGATGGTTCCTGACAATGTGGAAAGGACAGACAGCATCCCTAGTTTTAAGCTGTCATAAGGAGTCTGAAGGGCACATTCACAGAGTGCCTGAAATACAAAAGACAGATGAACAGTGAGGTTAAACCAACAACATTTCTCTAAACTGTCAACTCAGTTTAAAATTTCTAGGTTTTAGAAAAATGATACACTAAACTTAAGTCACATTGCCACAGTAAAGAGAAGCCTAAGGAGACATGATGATTACAGGTAGTGTCCTGGGTGGGATCCTGCAACAGAAAAAGGACATGAGATAAAATGTGAGGAAAACTCATACTGGAGAAAGTATGAGTTTTACTGACTGAAAATGTATCAGTATTGGTTCACTGACTATAATAAATATTGATATAAGAGTCCTAGTGTGGCACTGTGGGATAAAGCACCTGTACTGAAAGGTTGGTATGAACCACAAGATCAGTGGTTCAAATTCACCATCCACTCCTTAGAAACCCTATACAGGGTTGCAATTGATCGGAACCAATTCAACAGCACTTAACAACAATAACAACATGCAAACAAGAGGAGGTAAGGGGTAGGTTAAGCACGGGAATCCTGGTGTGGTGCTGCAGGATAAGCACTAGAGTGCTAACCACAACGCTGGCAATTCAAACGCACAGCTGCTCTTTGGAAACTCTACACAGGGTTTCTATGAGCCAGAACTAACAACAACAGGGTAAGCACTGGACTACTATCATAAAGACAGCAGTTCAAACTCACCAGTTGCTCCTCAGAAACACTATATAAGGTCACCATGAGTCAGGACTTAAAATACTTATTGATGAAGATCAAAGACCACAGCCTTCGGTATGAATTGCATCTCAATGTAAAGAAAACAAAAATCCTCACCACTGGACCAATAAAAAACATCAAGTTACATGGAGAAAAGACTGAAGTTGTCAAGGACTTCATTTTTCTTAGATTAACCATCAACACTCATGAAACAACAGTCAAAAAATCAAAAAATGTATTAGGCAAATTTGGTGCACAAGACCTTTTTAAAGTGTTTGAAGAGCAAAGATGTCAGCTTGAGGACTAAGGTGCGCCTGACCCAAGCCACTGTGTTTTCAATAACCTCATACACATGCAAAAGCTGGACAGTGAATAAGAAAGACCGTAGAAGAATTGATGCACTTGAGTTATGGTGCTGGAGAATACCGTAAGTACCATGGTCTGCAAGAAGAACTAACAGATCTGTGTAGGAAGTAGTAGTCAGAATGCTCCTTAAGCCAGGATGGCACGACTTCGTCTCTCATACTTTGGACATACTGTCAGGAAGGACCAGTCACTGGAGAAGAAGATCATGTTTGGTAAGGTGGAGGGTCTGAGAAAAAGAGGAAGACATCCCCCCGCCCCCCGCCCCCCCCAGAGATGGACTGGCATAGTGGTAGCAGCAATGGGCTCAAACATAGCAATGACTGTGAGGGTGGTCCAGTGTTTTGTTCCGTTGTGCATAGGGTTGCTATGGGTTGGTACCGACTCAATGGCAGCTAACAACAAGAACAACACTTATCATCATTTCAGCAGCAAGTAGCCACAGCTTTAAATTTTGTTTGTGAAGAGTGTATGTCAGTGTTATTTTAGGTTGTATTCATTATTTGATATGATTTGGTAGGCCATTTTTTGGGTTTGAGAATGTTTTAAATGTTTTCCATATAAATTAATGGTAGCAGCTTCTTCATTTTATGTCACTTCAGCTTACAAAAGGTTTCATCGGAACACTTCACTTTCATGTAGCAGGGAAAATCTACATTACTAGTTAGTTCAATGGAAGTAACTAACAATAAAAATGACAGCAGCAGTAAAAATGGAGGTTTATGGAAACAGGAGGGCAGACCAGGTAATGCAAACAAAAACTCAGTATTGAGGCCGCAACATGGAGTTTACTTGAGTTATATCCAAAGGAATGGAAGCTAAGAAACAAGTCCTGGATAGGTAGGATTAGGTCAAATTGTAAAAATTCCTAAAAGGCATGCAGAATTCAAACTAGATGAAAACAGGGAACTAATGCAGAGGAATAATGACATCTGAACAGATAGGCAATGGCAGACACAACAAATTAACAAAGGAAGCTGAGAGTTAAGGAGATGGATCATGGATGGCAGTAATCCTGACGGGTGGTAATGATGAGTTAAGAATAGAGTTGATAGTAGAAACGGAGAGAGAATATGAGTATGTGAGATGTGCTGAAAGATTTGAAAATACAAATAAATGAAAAAGGACTCAACGACTATTACAAAATTTTAAGCCTGGTGACCAGAGAATGACAATTCCATTTAGGAAGACTGAAAATTTATGGAGATAAGATGATTTTAGAGAAAGGACTACTTTCTTTAAAAATAGGTAATATAAAACCCAAGAAGAAAAACCCACCAGGCATTTGGCATCTGAGAGAGAGGTTTTTAATTGAAAGACTCACATTAAATTCTGGCTCTGCCACTTACCAAATCTGTGACCTGAGCCATTTCTGAAATCTTTGAGTTTCAGTTTCTTTGTCTACAAAATGAAGGTAAATATTTTTACAAAATTGTTGGTTACCACATAAAACACCTTGGGAAAATACACAAGAAATTAGACATTGGTTGCAACTGGGCAGAGAAGCTAAGTGTGGAGAAGTTGTATCTTTTGGATTATGACCATGTTAATGCATATTCCACCACTCATCTGTTAGTTTGTCATACTGTGTGGTGGCTTGTGGGTTCTCTGGTGCTGGAAGCTAAGTCTATGGCATTTCAGATACCAGCAGGTTACCCTATGGTAGAGAAGTTTTAGCAAAGCTTCCAGATGAAAGGCCTGTAGATCTAAAATAACTCAGCAGTGAAAACCTCATGAACAACAGTGGAATGTTATCTGAAATAGTGCCAAAAGATGAACCCTTCAGGTTAGGAGGCACTCAAAAAATTAACAGGGAAGCAATGTCTCCTCAAAAGATTCAACCTTAATAATATGGATGGGATAAAGCATTTGGGACCTTATTTACTAATAAGAAATGACTCAAAGTGAGAACATAGAGCTGCAAGCAACCTACACTAACTGGAACTTGGAATGTACAAAGTACATTCTAAGAAAATTAGAAGTTTAAAAAATGAAGTTGGAAAAAGAAAGATCAATGTCCTAAGCATTAGTGAGCTGAAATGGACTAGCACTGGCCATTATGAATCAGATAACCCTACGATCTACTCTACAAAGAATGCCATATTGAACAGAAATGGGGTTACATTCATCAGTACAAAGAACATGTCAAAGACCTATCCTGCAATACAATGCATCAGTGAAAGGATGCTATTCATATACTCACAAGAAGACAAGTTAGTTAATACAACTATTACTCAAATTCATTAACAACTTATAATGCCAAAGATGAAGAAATTGAAGATATTTACCAAGTTCTGCTGTCTGAAATTAATCTGAAATCAAGATACATAGATAACTACTGGTAATTGGATGTGAATGTTAGAAACAAAGAATAAGGGTTGGTAGCTGAAAAATATGGCCTTCCTAATAGAGATTATATGACAGATTTTTTTTGGAAAGAGCAGTAACCTTTGAAAAAGCAAATATACGTTTTTCAATGTCATAAAGGTCACTATACATGTGTACCTTGTCAGATGGAATCAAATCAACTGTATCTGTGGAAAGATAAAACAGAGAAACTCAGTATCATCAGTTAGAACAAGGCTAGGGGCTGGCTGTAGAACAAACTATCAACTGCTTATATGCAAAATCAAGATGAAGCTGAAAACAAACAAACAAAACAAATCCATCAGAGCCAAATAAAAATCATGAGTATATCTTACCTGAATTTAGAGACCATGTCAGTAAAAAAAAAAATCTCATAGCATCAAAAGAAAATAGAAGGAATACAGTCACTATACCAAGAAATGGCCAATGTTCAACCATTTCAAGAGATAACATATGATCAAGAGCCAAGGGTATTGAAGGAAGAAGCCCATTGGCAAAGGACACTAAACACTGATGAATAAACACCACACAAGATGAAGAACGGTATCAAACATAAAGCAATCAAAAATCATTAAATCGGGAGTAATGAAAGAAAAGACCAAAATAGATGTCAAAACTGGGGTCTTAAAAATTTGTGAGTGGCCTTCTACCTCTCCCTGTACAGAAGAAAGATGACGAAAATCGAAGGCATTGCAAATGACCACGTTGACATGAGTCTCTACTATGCAATATGAAACCAAATGACCTAGATGGTGCTCAGCTACCACTACCAACTGCTCTGAAAACTAACACTGGAAGGTCCTAAATAGAATGGGACATTTTTATGTGGAACAAAACTCAAAATCATAAAAAAGGCCAGGCTTACTGATAAGAAAGAAACTGGTTGAACCCAAGACCATGGCCCTTCGTCATCCTTCAGGTCTGGAAAAAGAACCGACCCCCAAGGCTCAATTTATAGCCAAACAATAGATAGGTCTAAAGGGGAACAATAACACTAGGGATGTACACATATCTTAGAATAATCAACCATTTGATATGAAAAGGGCAGAATTTATTCAAAGACAATGTTCAGAAAAGTGAGGGAAGGAGGAATGGGAATAGGAAAAACGGGTACGTTTATAACCAATGACGTGAAGCAAAATTGGTATGAACTGCCGAGTGGAAAACTGATCTGCTCTGTAAACTACCACCCAATTTATAATAAACAAGTTAAATTTAAAACAAGGGGGAAAAAAGGATGCCAGAAGAGACTCTGAAACTTGCTCTTGAACTTTGAATAACTAAAGTGAATGAAGACATGACAATGTGAAAGAGCTGAACAGAAGATTTCAAAGGCAGCTCAAGAAAACAAAGTAAAAGATTATAATTAATGTAAAAAGACTAAAAGTTAGAAAACAACATTTCTTAAGCTGGAAAGCATTGGAATAAAATTTCAAGCTTTGATATGCAATATTGATGGATTCTAAGAGTAAAATATTGAATGGCACAAGATGCACCAAAAATTGAATATAGAATCACTGCAACAACAATAAAAAAAATGGTCAATGTTCAACCATTTCAGGAAATAGTTTATGATCAATAACTGCTGTACAAAAGGAACATTCTAAGCTGCAATGAAGGATGTGATTAAAAACAGAGCTCCAGGAATTGATGGAATCCCAACTGAACTGTTTCAACAAATGGGTGTGATGCTTAATGTGCTCACTTGTCTATGTCAAGAAATTTGAAAGACAGCTACTTGGTAATCGATTATAAGAGATCCATATTTGTGCCAAATATGATCACCCAAAGAAAGGTGATCCAACAGAATGCAGAAATTATCATTCAATAAAATATCATCAATATTACATGAAAACAAATTTTTCTGAAGATAATTTAAAAAACAGTTACAGCAGTACATAGACAGGGAATTGTCAGAAATTCAGGTTGGACTCAGAAGGTGTGGGACAAGGATTATTACTGCTGGTATCAGATGCACCTTGTCTTAGAACAGAAGATAAAAGAAAAATGTCTACCTGTGTTTCACTGACTACTTAAAGGCATTTGAATGTGTGGATCATAACAAAAAATGGTTAACATTGTGAAGAATGGGAATTTCAGAACACTCAATTTTGATATGAACTTTGTACATAGATCAAGAAGCGGTTGTTCTTTCAGAACAAAGGGATACTATGTGGTTTAAGCCAGGAAACATGTGCACTAAGGTTGCATCCTTTCATGTATTTATTTATTTTATCTGAACGGTGGGCAAATAATCTTAACTAGAAAGCTGAACTATACGAATAACATGGCATCAGGATTGGAGCAAGACTCATTAACAACCTGTGACAGGCAGATGACACAACCTTACTTGCTTAAAGTGAAGAGGACTTAAAGTACTTATAGATGAAGTAATACAGACTGTATACAATACATACTACACTTGAATATAAAGCAAAATCCCGCACAACTGGATCAATAAGCAAAAGTATCAATGGCGAAAAAAAAGCAAAAGTATCAATGACTGAAGTTGTCAATGATTTCATTTTACTTGCTTTCAAATGGAAAACACAGTCAAGAAATCACTGAGCAAATATGATACAAAATATCCATTTAAAGTGTTAAAAAGCAAAGAGACACTTTGAGGACTAAGGTGTGCCTGGCCCTAGTCATTGTAATTTCAATCGCTTCATATGCATGTGAAGGTGGATAATAATTAAGGAAGCCAAAGAAGTGAAGCTTTTCAATTTATGTGTTGGTGAAGAATATTCAATGTACAGTGAACTGTCAGAAGACTGAAAAAATTTGCCTTGCAAGAAGTACAGCCAGAATGCTCCTTACTATCAGCAGTGACCAGTCACTAGAAAATGACATCCTGCTTGGGAAAGCAGAAGGTCAGGGAAAAAGAGGAAGTCCCCCAATGGGCTCAAATATGACAAAGATTGTGAGGATGGTGCAGAGCAGGCGGCATTTCGTTCTGAAGTGCATAGGATCACAATGAGTCAGTAGCAATTCAACAGCACCTTACAACAGCAACGGTGCACATTACATTAAAAAATTACATTCAAATTAAAAACACAGTATAAACAGGGTGATATTTATTTGTTTGTAAGATTAAACACTACTAAAAGTCAAAGCACTTTGCAACCCATACAAACTATGCTAAAAAGCAATGCAAAAAGACTAGATTGTTGGAGGCTGAACATATAGAACAGCAGAGAATAAATGGAAGAAAGCACAGAGGGTCAAGGATTCAACTTTGTAGAAAGGGGCAGTGAAGGGTATGGAGTTTAGAGTGGAAAGAACATGTGAGGAGAGTCAAATGCCAAGGAAGCACCAGAGAAAGGCTAAGTCAATGTCAAAAGCACATAGGAGGAAAACGTTAAAGGCAGAAAGAGCCTTTGGGTTTAGCATGAAAGGCACTGTTGGCATTTTAAGTGTTTGAGTAATGTTCAGGAAAGAAGATCTGAATCTGCAAGCATATAAAAGAAAAGTGTAAGGAATTAAGGAACAAAACTATATCGCTTTGTTTTTGAAGTTGAAAAGAAAGCATTAAAAAGTCACTGTGATTAGGTAATACAGGTTCTATTATTTATTCAAACACTTAGGCTATTTCCATTATTTATTACTGCCTATACTGTCCGGATCAGCTCGAGAAGATACAACCAAATACTATAATAAAATATGCAAACATTCAGAGTTAGAAAACCAAAAGGGAAGAACACGGTCAGCATTTCTCAAGCTGGGGGAACTGAAGAAAATATTAAAGCCTTGACTTTCATTATTGAAAGATTCACTGGGCAAATTATTGAATGATGCAAA
>NW_006408527.1:7069640-7071205 GCF_000296735.1 Chrysochloris asiatica | reverse complement strand
CTTTCTGTTCCCATAAAGATTTATGGCCTTGAAAACCCTGTTCAAGGTAGTTAATGGGTCAGAACTGACTCGACGGCACTTAACAACAACAACATACTGCCACTGGTGTGGCACGCTGTGGGTTAATATGCCAGACTGCAAAGCCGTTGGAACTGCAAGGCTGGCGGTTCAAGCTCACCAGCGTCTCCTTGGAAACCCTATACAGGGTCGCTATGGGTCGGAATCAACTCGACAGCACTTAACAACAACAATACTGTCCAGTCTTGTACCATGTAAAAAACTTGTGCTCACAACCAAAGAGCCCAGATGGTAAGACTATGTCCTATATTTCTATACATTTCAAATTATTCAGTGCTTATGCAAAATAGATGTTTACCTATTTCAGACAACAAAGAAGGCAAGTGAGCCATTTTATAAAGGTTATAATGATCTTAATAGTTTTAAAGCACAACGAATTTTTTAAATGGAAAAAATGTTAGATAATCTAATTATAAAGCTACCAAAACATGCTCTCAGTAAATATACACTGATTTAATGTTCATGAACTCAAACTAGCAAACTTAACACAGCAAATCACTCCAGAAATGGCACATCAATCATCTTTCACGTGAGATGGCAAGCCTTCAGGGTGGTATGGCTGTAAACACATTTTGATCATAGTTTAATGGTGAAACTGGTTCAAGTTTCTGTTTCAATAGTATTACCCACTAAAAACGTGTTCTTATCAGGAGCATTGTTCAGAGCAACACAAGGAAAAACACTCTTCAAATACAGTCCCCTTCTCATTCACTACTGCCTTCCTCACTCAAGACAATTTGGTCTGAATTTTTCTCACTCAGTTGGCTTAACCCACTCCTCACCGAGTTTCTGTCCTAAATTACTGCTTTCTGGGTCATTCCCTGAATAAGGGCATTGCCTCTGCCCTGGAATGGAACTGGCCACCAGAGATGTGTTCCAGAACATAACACTTACAAATTTTAGTTTCATTGTACTTACTGCAAAGAAAAGATTATCAAAAGAAACAATTTTCCGGCTTAAATTGTCATTCCTACTGTTGTTAAGTGCCATCGAGTCAGTTTTGACTCATGGTGACCCTGTAAAGGGTTCCAAGGAGTGGTTGGTGAGTTTGAACCACCAACTTTGAAGTTCAAACCATCTTACGGCTCAGTGCTTATCCTACAACACCACAGCAGGATTCCTACTAAAACCAGGTAAGGTATAAATCAATTATAGACAATGACAAAAATAAAATTGTATCTCTGAGAATAACTCAAACAAAATTTTCTTATACTTTGTAACAGCAAGGTTGCACAAATTAAATATCCTCTTCAGATAAGAGTATAACATCAGAATATTGTAAACTATTGTGAATTGAGTGATAGTTTACATGGGAGAACATCAGTTTTGCAACCAATTGTATTTTGTTTCATTGCAATGATTACAATCCCTTCCAGGCACCACTGGTAAACACAGTATTTGCTTCTCTGTCCTCCATTTTGTTTTTTTTTTAAATGTACACAACAACTAATTTTAGTGGTTACGAATCAGGCTGCTAACTTCAAGGT
>NW_006408527.1:7061786-7066005 GCF_000296735.1 Chrysochloris asiatica | reverse complement strand
ATATGCCTGAGTGGGTTTTTTTGTTTGTGTGCTTTTAAAAAAAGCTAAAGTGGATAGAGAGAAATACTGTTAACTGATGGTACATGGAGGGGGTTGTAATCAATGTAATGAAACAAGGTACATGATTTGTTGAATGTAAAACTGATGATATGCCCTGTAAACTTTCACTCAATTCACAATAAAAACCTTAAAAAAAAAACAAAAACAAAATGCATATTCTAAACTAAGTCTTAGATTACATAATCTATATTGACTTAAATACTTTAGAACTTTTTTAAAGATTATAATATTTGCGGGTACTTTAGTACCAATTTGTGTTTTAGTTTTGTTAAGTGCTATCAAGTCAGGTCTGACTGATTCCAACCTTGTATAGAGGTTCCAAAAAACAGCTAATGGGTTTGAATTATCAACCTTGCAACTAGTTGTTGTTGTTGTTGTTAAGTGCCATTGAGTCGCATCCGACCCATAGCAGCCCTGCATAGGGTTTCCAAGGAGCAACTGGTGAGCTTGACCCACTGAACTTGTAGTTCAAACGGTTTTGCAGTCTGGCACATTTAACTCACAGTACCACACCAGGCAATTAGTAGTCCAGTGCTTATTTGTATCAATTATTCTGTGTCTTTTCTAAATATGGTAAATATTTCCAAAGATAATTATATTAAAATTTGATAATACCTCAAGTGGGATCAAAGAAGCTTAATGTATAAGCTCTAAAGGAAAATGAATAGTGACTAAGAATTCTACATTGTCAAAATAATCAAAGGACAAGCCACAAGAAAGAGAAACCAGAATAAAAAGCTTAAATGAAGATTTTGTATAATGAAAAATACTAGAAAGCTATGAAATCAACAAAACAGTTACATATAAGCAACTGTCAATGTGCTTGTGAAGCTCAATGTAAATATTATGAAATGATTTATTATAAACAAGAAGTTTCATAGTATAAATTAATGGTAACTGAGAATCAAATTCCAGATTTTTTAAATAAGATATTGGGAAAGGAGAATTACGAGGGTTAGAAAAGAGGAGAATTCAAGTCTGTTAAAATTTGGAGTCATGGCATGGTACTGCAGGATAAGTACTGGATAGCTACCTGCAAGGTTGGCAGTTCAAACTCACCAGTCACTCCTTAGAAACGCATAATACATGGTCATCATGAGTTGGAACCAACTCAAGGACACTAACAACAAAAAAAATCTGAAGTATTTCAACCATTATACCTTTCAGTTTTAATGCAACAGACATACATTATCATTTTATAAATATTGAAATTAAAAGTAAAGTAAAAATATTTATTTTTAATATAATTATGGTAGTGGTGGTGGTTACGTGCTGTGGAGTTGGTTTCAACTCATAGCAGCAACCCTGTATAAGGTTTCCAAGATTGTAAACCTTTATGGGAGCAGAACGCCTCATTTTTCTCTCACTTAGGAGCTGGTAGATTTGAACTGCAAACCTTGTGATTAGCAGCCTCCCAACTTGTAATCCACTAGCAAACTAAAATCTTTTAATTCATTAGAGAATAAGAGAATAGAGAAAATGTCATCTAAACAGCAAAGAAAAGAAGACACTGAAAATAAAAAGTATTAAAACACCTTCAGTTATACCAATAATGTAAATTGGTTACGTTATACTGTTAAAGACTTGCATTAAGTCAGATGAAGTATCTCTAATTGTATTCTGTTTATAAATGTCTTATCTGAATGACAAAGTTTGAAGATAATAAAATGTGCAAAAACCTGACAAATACATGTAAAGAAAAATTAATGAGTGACAATATTAATGTTACATAAAGAAATTGAGGCAAAAAGCTTTACAAAGAAAGAGAATTATTTTATATTGGTAAAAGTACTATGTACAGAACAAGATTTTAAAATTAAAACTAGAACGTGTACCAAAATTTCGTAGATCAAGAAGAGAAAAATCTTAATTTAAGATAAAGGATATAAAATTAAATAACCACAATAAAGTAGATTCAATATTTGTTACTGCTGTTGTTAAGTGCCGTTGAGTTGATTCTGACTCATAGCAATCCTGTATAGGGTTTTCTAGGAGCAGGTGGTAGGTTTGAGCCGCTGATTTTTCACTTAGCAATCCAATGCTTATTCTACAGCGCCACACCAGGACTCTAGATTCAATATAGCTAGTCTATATCGAAAAAAATCACATCAACAAATATGGAAAGTTAATTATGTAAAAAAAACAAAAACTAATTCCAGAGTCAAAGAAGAAATCAAAATTGCTCACGGAAATTAAAAACAGTAACCATACAACAGCACAGAAAATCATGAAATATCTAAGAATGAATCTAAAAAAATATGCACAAGATTAGTATGATGGAAACTAAAATACACGGATGAGAGAAAAACTAAAGACCTAAAATCAATGGAGACATATACTGTGTTCATGGATCAGAACACTCAATACAGTTAAGATTCCAATTCTCCACAAAGCAAACTCAAGATATAATTACCAATATAATTCTAGCAAGGTATTTTGTAGAAATTGGCTAAATTTTATATGAAAAGACAAAGAACCTAGAATAGCGTAAGTAATTTTGAACAAGAACCAAGTAGGAAGATTCACACTACTTGATCCTAACACTAAAGGCAGAATAGTAAACAGTGTGGCTTAAGAATAAACAGAGACCAAAGAGACAGAGTAAAGTCCAACTGATTTTCAACAAAGATGCTAACCACAGTAATTCTATGTATAATGGATAGTATTTTCACCAAAGAATGGTGCTGAACAACTGGTTACCAAAGGAAACTTTAACTCCTACCTCTTACTAATATAAATATCAACTCAAAACAGGACAAATAACCAAAAAACACACTGCCATCAAATTGATTCCAACTCACAATAGGCTATATATAAATGATAAAACTATAAAGCTTCTAGAAGATGATATGAGAAAATTTTTGTAACCTTGGGTTAAGCAAAGATTTCTTACATAAAACACATACAAAAATATTATTTTTAAAAAACTGATAAAGCTGATTTTTAACCAAACTTAAAACGACTTTTCATAAGACTCTATATTACACACACATTAACAGGAAGAAATAATTGCAAAATAAATATCTGATAAAGGGTTTCTGTCCAGATTACACAAGGAACACTCAATAACAAGACAAACATCCTAATGAAAAAATGAACAGAAGATTAATATAGGTACTTCTTCAGAGAGGTATTAATGGAAAATACAGTTATGAGAAGATACTTAGCATTCTTATTCACTAGACATTAAAACCATAATGAAATACCTATTAGATTGGCTAAAATGATAAAAACAAAGTGATACAATACAAAGTGACAAAATGGTATAGTCATTTTAACAAACAGTTTGGCAGTTTCTAATAAAGTTAAATACCACACACTGCAGAAATTCCATTCTTAATTACTGAAGAGAAATTAAAAATACATGTTCTACAAAGACTTGTATGCAAATATTTATAGAAGCTTTATTCATAATGGCTAAAAACAGGAAACTCAAATGTCTATCATTTTGAGGTACAACTCCACTTAAGAATACTACACAGCAGCACAAAAAAAAAAAAAAAAAACAGAATGAACTGTTACGACTGCAATAGCATGAATGTGTATGAAAAGCATGAAGTGAAAGCAGCCACACCCAAAAAGCTACGCAGCACATGATTCCATCAATATTCTGGAAAGGAAAAACTATAGAGACAAAACCAAATTAGTGGCTATCAGGGAAGGGGACTGACTAGAGTGGAGTCTGGGAGAACTTCGGAGGGTGAGAAAAACACTCAATATCTCAATTGTTGCTAAGCGCCACTTAGTCGGTTCTGACTCAAAGCTATAAATTGTCAAACTCACTGAACTATATACCTAAACAGGTTTCTGTAAATAAATGACATGACAATAAATCTGATATCTGAAAAAGGCATTTCATAGTATCAGAGTTAATTGGCATAGCATAGTTCACATAGACAATGTTATACATCCTACTTTGGTGAATAGTAACTGGGCTCTTCAAAATTCAAGAGCAGCCATCTAAGGTGCAACTATAGTCTCTACATGTACGGAAGAAAGAGTCGTTGTTGTTGTTGTTAAGTGTTTTCAAGTTAGTTCCAACTCATAGGGTTTCCAAGGAGAAGCTGGTAGGTTTGAACCACTGACCTTAGAAACCCTATTTGTTGTTGTTGTTAGGTGCCATCGAGTCGGTACCGACTCATAGCCACCCAATGCACAA
>NW_006408527.1:7059744-7061381 GCF_000296735.1 Chrysochloris asiatica | reverse complement strand
TAGACTCTCAATAAAGGATTTTCCAAAGGCAGAAGGAAAAGTAGCCCAGATAAAAAGCATGAGATGCAAGAAAAAAGAGCAAAGAGTGTGGAAGATCCAAATGAACAGTGAACTTATAAAGCAATAAAAAAAATAAAAACAAAAAAAGATAGAATTAAAATACATTACAATAACATAAAAGTTTAGATAGAAATAGATGAAGTTAAAGTGTGTTCTAAAACATCTGTTGTTTAAGTACAAATTCATAGTAACCCTATTTAGGGTTTCCAAGGAGCAGCTGGTGCATTTGAACCTTTTGGCTAGCAGTCCAGTGCTTATCCTATCATGCCACACCAAAAATTATGTAATATATAGTCTTTAAAAAACAATCAATCCACATAACATGAATGAACCTGAAGTATATTATGCTGAAACAAGTCATTTACAAAAGATTGTATGAGACCACTATTGTAAAAAATCAAGAAAAGAAATATTCTATGGATGGTTACCGGGCAGCAGGGGAAAGAAGAATAAGCTACTGGCTATAGGGTGTTGTTGATAAGTGCCATCAAGTTGGTTCCTACTCATACGGACCCTGTATAGGTTTCCGAGAAGTGGCTGGTTGATTTAAACTGCCAAGTTTGTGGTTACCAGTTCAGTGCTTATCCTACAGCTAGAAGGTAGACAAATGTTCACTTAGGTGAAGAGGAAGGGAATATACAACAAGAGTGAGGCCAATCAAAAATAACGGAGGCAGGTGAAGATACTGATAGGAGTAAGATTTAAAGGCAACAATTCCAGCAACAGGGGACCTTAGGACTATTGAGAAGAGCATGAGCTGAATGTGGGCCTCTAACCAGAGGAGCAGTGACACCAGAGATGGAGGCAAAGGTGATGGCATGGAGAGATTGAGCAGCCAAGGACTCTAGATTCATGGAAAGAGAAAGGCTGTGTGCTGAAGGCCAGGACACTGGCTTCCTGAATATGCCCTATGATTGTTTAACTGATTATCTATCCCTGCGTTTGTTTTTTTATATACACGTTAGAGGGTATGGGTGACAGGGCAGGCAATATGCAACCGGAGGGAAGCTGGCAGAGGAAAGATAGGGGTGGCAAGAGACACAGGGAGAAATGCAGTTGTTGGAGTGAACAGAGGTAAATGCTGTTAACTGTTGGTGCAAGGAAGGAATTACAACCATGTTATAAAGCGAAGTACATGATATGTTCAATGTAAAACTGATGATCTGCTCTGTAAACCTTTACTCAATTCAAAATAAAAAGTTAAAAAAAAAAAAAGCATTAAAGGCAACAAAAGTAAATAATGATTATACACAATCCTGCAGTAACGGAAATCTATGCATAGATGAATAGATAAGACACACAGACTGAACAAGTGAGCAGGAAAGGACTATACTTTTATGTATACATTGTTGTTAAATACAATACAGTTGGTTCCAACTCATAGTGTAATAAATCATATGACTGGTTGATTCAAAATGGCTAACACTAGTCTGTTTCATTTCTAACAACTTAAACTTTTCCTAGATTCAAACTTTACACATTCATGTTCTAATTATTAACGGATGCAGGCCACTCAATTCTACTTTGAGGAGGCAACTCTTCCCCAGTTGTATTTTTTTTTTTTAATGTTTCATTGT
>NW_006408527.1:7017325-7057736 GCF_000296735.1 Chrysochloris asiatica | reverse complement strand
GAGTAATAAAGGCTGTTGGCTTTGTATATATGCTCTTTATTATGTTGAGGAATTTTCCTTCAATTCCTATTTTGTTGAGTGTTTTTATCAGGAATGTATGTTGGATTCCCAGTTGTATTTTGAATGCCTTCTAAGCTGAAAGGTTCATCTTCCGGCACTGTATTTGACAATATTCTGGTGTTCTTCATCATGCTTCAATTTTCTGGTTCTGACAGTGCTTCACTGCTATTCAGGTTTCCAGTGGCTAAACATTCAGCATCAGGCTTTCTTTCGTTCTCTGTAGTCTGTAATCTGTTGGCTCAGTTGATAACTGTCCACCATAGGTCACCCTGTCAACTTTCAAATAGCCAGGGTATAGCTTCTAGCATCACATCAATATGCAAGCTACCACAATGCAACAAACTGACAGACAAGTGAATATCCTACTTTGGTGAATAGTAACTAGGGTCTTCACAGTTTCTGAGCGGCCTTCTAAAGTGCAACTATTGGTCTCTCTCCATCCAGAGGTGAAGAGATGATGAAAATAGAAGTTGCATGGAAACAATTAGTCCAAATGCACAAATGGATCATGTGAATACCAGTTTCCTTGATGCTGACACCAGAACTAGATTGGGTCCAGCTACCATTACCAATTCCTCTGAAAAGGATCACATAAGAAAGTCCTGGATGTTTTGTTGTTGTGAAGTGCCACTGAGTCAGTTCCGAGTCATAGTGACCCGGTACAGGGATTCCAAGGAGTGGCTAGTGAGCTTGAACTGTGTTCAAACTGACCTTGTGGTCCAGTGCTGTATTTCACAATGTGGCACCCGAGACTGTGACCTTTAGTCACCCTTCAGGTCTGGAAATAAAACTCACCTCCATGACTCGGTGTTCAGCCAAGCAATAAACATGTCTATGAAGAGAACAGTAAGACCAGGGAAGTATACAATCCTTAGAATATTCAACCATTTGAGATCAAAAGGGCATCATTTACCCAAGGACAAAGGTGTAAAGGGTGAAGAAAGAAGGAGAAATGGAAATAGAAAACATAGGAAGTGGGATAAGTGAGGTTACATTGTGGGGACTGCAATAAATATCATAAAAGAAAATATGTATGAATTGTTAAATGGAAAATTGATCTGCTCACCTAATTTACAACAAAAAGTTCAAAAATAAAGTAAAAAATAAACCAATCATTTCTGAAGAAGACCCCACTCCCATACATACACAAGGGGGAAAGAACAGAGGAGACATACAGATAGTACAAAATAAGATGCAAGATTGCTAAGGTCAGCAGTTAGAATCCATCAGCTGTTCTGAATGAGAAAGTTGAATCGTTCTGCTCCTGTAGATATTTATAGCCTCAGAATCCCTAAGCAGGGTCTCTGTAAGTTGGAACTGACTCAATGGCACACACTCCCACCACAGAGTATATCATAATAAATGAAAATGAACCAAATATGCCTTTTTTAAAATGAAAAAGGCTGTCAGGCTGATTAAAATAGTCTAATCAAGTGTTCTTTATAAGAACTCTTTTAAACAGAAGATTGTAAGTAAAAAGGGAGCAAATGCTCTAACATGCAAATACACCCAAAAGAAAGCTGAAGCAACTATATTAATATCAGAGAAAACAAATTAAGGCAAAAACATATACTGTTACGGTGTTGAGCTGATATAATAAAGAGACCTGACCTGAATAAGTTAAAAGATATACTTAAACACCTGAAATAGCAATATTGTAAAGATACCATTTTTGCTTTACAACTTATATAGAGCAATCTTAATCAAATAACAAGCTTTTTGGTGGTTGCTGTTTGGGTGGAACTTGATCAGGTGACTCTAAAATTTATGAAGAATTACCAAGAACCAATGAAGAATGAGATTATTAAGGGTCTCTGAACCCTAATTTGTTCATCTACTAAGTGTAGATAGCAATGTTGTTGAGTGCCGTTGAGTCGATTCCGACCTATAGCGACCCTGTATAGGGTTTCCAAGGAGCAGCTGGTGAGCTTGAACCGCCGACCTTGCAGTTCAAATGGCTTTGCAGTCTAGCACATTAACCCACAGCGCCACACCAGTACTCATAAATAGTAATAACTGATCTTTTATCTTGGGAAATCTGTGACTATCAAATCATTATAGGGAAATGTGCTGAAAAATTACAAAATAAATTACATAAATAAATTTTTATCATGTAGAATACAAAGATTTTATGTTACACTAGAGCTACTATAATCCCAAAGGATAAACACAAAATTCATGAAAATTAAGTTAATTCTAACAATCCTTCATTTCCCTTTAAAGAACTTGGTTTACAAAGTATTGTATCCATTAACAGTGAGGGAAAGCAAACAACATCCTTTTGAGGAAAACAAAAAACCAAAACATTAATTTAGCCTAAGAAATAGCATGGTGCAAGAGCAAGCTATGCTTCATTTGGTTGTGCAGGTTGTACATAAAATCCCTGAGCCAAAGCCATAGTACCTAACAACATTACAGTAACCGTATAGAGAATAAAAGGTCTGCTCTGCTCGTGTATTTACAATCGAAAACTTGACTGTTTTTTGCTCTGCATAAAAAAGAGAACTATACTACAAGAAGTTCTAGCCAGTACCTTTTCCATAATTATTTGTTGTTTGCTGTTATTATATGCTGTGGAGTTGCTTCTGACTCATAGCGACTCTGTATAGGGTTTCCAAGGTGCAGCTGCTGAGTTTGAAATGCCGACCTTGTGGTTCAAACCGACCGTGTGGCTTGGTGGTTTATCTCATAGTGCCACACCAGGACTCCTAATTAATTATAATTGTTGTTGTTGTTGTTATGTGCCATGGAGTCGGTTCCAACTCATAGCGACCCTGCACAGGGTTTCCAAGGCTGCTAATCTTTACAGGAGCAGAACACTACATCTTTCTCCTGCGGAGCAGCTGGCAGTTTCAAACTGCTGACCTTGCGGTTCGCAGCCTGATACGCTACCAGAACTCCTTTAATTATAACTATAATTATAATTAGCACTTAAAATTATTCTCCCTAAATTGACTAAAGGAGGAAGAAATAAAATACAATTTAATTGGACTTCTAAACTAGCCTCAGTGCAGTTAGGGAAAAATTAACAAGAAATGGAAAGGCAAGTCAAATTCACTAACACAAAGACTGAAGGATTCAAATTAGACATTTTTCATATTCAACCATTTAGAAAAGTAATAAAAGATGACATAAAATGTAAGGCTAAATAATTTACTCTATCAAAATGTTTTATTATATTATTTCTGTATTTAAAATATTAAAGTTCACTGTTGAACATACCTGAATATTCTCCTTACTCCAAGTATGTGGTGTTTTATTGGCAAGTAATTTCAGATCTTGAATAGCAAGTCTCTTGACTGCTTTCCTGGGATCATTCTTCAAGTACTGCAACAGAAGCTGGATCTATATAAGAAACAAGTCACTTCATGAACAATGCTGTCACCAAAATCGTCATTAAAGATTTAGTCCAGTTTAGTGCAACTATTTTACTCAAGGCTAGTTGTAAATCATAGCCATGACACTTTTTAGCTATGTGTCCATATGAGCATATTTGGGCTTCTTTCCCCTCCTGCATATAAGATACTGTCATTTAATTTTCAATGTTCTAGCACAGCTCTTGGCATTTAACAATTCATTCTTCCTTCTTTTCTTTACTGCCAACTTCATACCTGACACCCCATTTTCCCAGGAATAAGTACTGTGAATATAGAGAACCAAAAACACATTTAAATAATCTTTATCAGAGAAAGGAACCTTAATTAATGCTAGCTATCAAAAGTTAAGTTGCTTATTTTAATCATATACTTAATATGTAACTTTATTAGAGAAAAAGCAGTTCAGAGAGGAAAATTGAAATTACCTGTTTAGGGGTATCAACTAAAGATGAAGCTGCAAGCAGGGTGAAAGTATGTAGAGAAACAATCACCATCTTGGTAGAAGGATAGGATGTGACCAGCTGCTGTAAAAGCTGGCGAGCACTGGAAGCCAGGATTGCATCATGGTGCATGTGTTGTAGGATGGGAATCAATTTCAGCTTCAAGTCTACTGGGGTGGCTAAGCCTAGATACAAAAAAGAATGCTTAGAGATTTCTCATCTTCATCCTCAATTATATTTCAGATTTAAATGATCTGATTGAGCTAGCAAAATGCTCACTTAAAAAACAAATAGCATGCTAATATTAGGTCTAAAACATAAAAGATAAGGAGACGGGGGTCTTGGTGTGTCACTGTGGGTTAATGCGCTGGACTGCAAAGTCGGTTTGAACCACAAGGTCGGTGGTTCAAGCTCACCAGGTGCTCCTCAGAAACACTATACAGGGTCTCCATAGGTCGGAACCGACTCAATGGCATTTAACAATACAACAACAAAAAGACAAGACCAGGGCTGTAAGGTTTCCCTACAGAAATTCTTGTAGCACAGTCATTACTATCCTTGAAGGATGATACGTAGTCATGTTGGAGAAAAATTCCTTGGCACAACTTTCCTGGCCTTTTTCTCATCAATGCAGTTTTCAATTGGATTCAAACATCTTCCATTCTTTGAGAAAAATCTATCACTGACTGTTCTTGCTGTTTAAGTGCTGTTGAGTCAGTTCCAACCCACAGCAACCCTGTAAAGAGTTTTCTGAGGAGCAGCTAGTAAGTTCGAACCCCAAGCTTGCAGTTCAAACCAACTTTGCAGTTCAGTGACTCCTATCAATGACTACACCTATAAAAACCAAAAACTAACCCACTGCCATCAAATTGAATCAGATCAATGGAAAGTTGATTTAAGGAACTTAAGAAAAATCTCTCAATATTCATTTACTAGAGCAACAATCAGAAAAGCGATCATAAAAAGAACAAAAAAAATCCAATACTTATGTGGGACACTACCAAGAGGAGTAAGTTATGTGTGATAAGAATCCTAGAACAGAAAGAGACAAAACAGAGAAAATTGTCCAAAAGTTACTGGAAGAAAACCTCCCTAACATGAAAAACAAGAAGATAGCCATTCAAGAAATTGAACAAACTCCAAACAACACAGACACCAAAGAAAATCACCAAGGCATATCATAATCAAACTGTTCAAAACCAAAAACAAGGAAAGAATCCTGTGAGCAGCTCAGGAAAAACGTAAAGTTACCTACAAAGGAAAATATAACTAAGTTCTGATTTCTAAGCAGAAATCATGCAGGCAAGAAAACAATGGAATGACATAAATGAGACTCTGAAAGAAACAAATTGCCCAGCAAGAATTATGTATCCGGCTAAACTGTACATCAAGTATAATGGCAAAATTAGGTTATTTTCAGAAAAACAGAAGTTGGAAGAATTTGTAAAAACCGTACCAACCTTACAAAAATTACTAGAGGGAGTTCTTCAGACAGAGAACTAACAACAGCAGACAACAACCCAAGACAGCAATATGACAGTAACATTTAGACTCAACCCAGATATGTTGTTTTTGTTGTTAAGTGCTGTCAAGATGGTTCTGACTCATAGCGATCCTATATATTTCCAAGGAGCAGCTGATGAATTTGAACTGCCGAACTTGAAATTCAAACTGACCATGTGGTTCAGTGCATTATCTTGCAGCACACCACACCAGAACTCCAAAGTATGAAAAGTAAAATAGACGTATGAGACTAAAGACACAGAATCAGAGATACAGTTGTAACAAAAACTTTAAAGTAAAAAGAGGGAATAATGTAGTTACAGAACTTCCAAATTAAGAGAAAATCAAATAGGAAAAGTAAATACAAATCAACTTAACTGTTACCTTAAAAGCAGAACACTGGTGTGGCGCTGTAGGTATGGTAAGTGCAGGTAATAAGTTTATGGTTTTCATACGTTAAATGGAAATGGAAATCAGTGGATAGTTTTAAACTAAGGATGTTATGATCTGATTTGTCATTTTAAAAGATCGTTAGCTGCTATCTGAAGAGGTGCTAGACGAGTAACAAAAGACTAAGAGGTCAGTACAATAAACCACATGAGATGATTATGACTTGAACTATGGGGTTAGTAAGACAGAGCTGACAGAAGTAGGAATACTTCGGGTGCAGAGTCAACTGGATTTGCTGATGGATAGATAGAATGGATGCAGCAGGAGAAGAAAAGACACTCAAGAATAATGTTGGGATATCCAGATCTATTTTCTTGAGTATCTTATTAGCTTTAGTAACTGGGTATGTGGTGGTGTCATTTACTGAGCTGAAGACTGCCATAAAAGCAGATCTGGTGTTCTGTTTGGGCCCTATAAAATCTGAGATGCCTATGTGGCACTGTAAGGATAAGCACTGAACTGCTAACCATGAGGGTGACAGTTCAAACCCTAAGTCGCTCCCTGGAAACACTACATAGGGTTGCTAAGAGCCGGAACAGCCTTGACAGCACTTAACAACAATACAGCATGAGACACACATGTGAAGAAGTGCAATAGGTAGTTGAACATGTGCTTCCAGAATTGTGGGGAGAAGATAAGATTGGAGAGATGGCAACATTGGTGGTATGTGAAATGGGCTATCAAATAATACCCATATGTTTATAGTCTTTAACCATAATAGGATTCTCATTGCTGCTCACCAATCCTCATAGGTCTCTCTTTAGGTAATCTCTCCCATTCTCAAAATGGCTATTCCAAACCTCCACTCTCTTGAACCTCTAATTTCACCAGTTTCTCCTTTATGCTCAGCAAATGAACCTGGCTTCCTATGTGAATTTTCAGACCAGAATGCTTTAGCATATCCTGCACTATATGGCTCTTGATATGTCTGGTTCCTACTGAGTTCACAGAAACTGTTTCATACATTATTCCCATCTTCTCCTGGCTCCTTCCCAACAGTATTTAAATACACCATACTCTTATCTTTCTTTCCCTCCTCTTTATAGACTTCAACTAGACCACTGCCCCATCAACCCACTGAAAATATTCTCACCAAGATTAAGGATTCCTTTTTAAATAAATAAATAATCTAAGACACTTTTCAGGAGCTCTAGTAGCATAGTGGGTTACGAATTAGGTTATGTGTTGGACTGGTAACCACAAGGTTAGCAGTTCGAATCCACTAGCTGCTTCACAGGAAAAAGAAGCTTTAGGCTCCTGTAAAGATTCACAGCCTCAGAAACCCTGTACAGGGTCATTATGAGTCAGAACTGACCAGACGGCACAGCATCATCACAACTTTTCAAAACTGAGAGGCAGACTGCATAGCAGTTAATAGTATGGCTTCCAGAGCTAGATTACTGGGTTTGAACTTACTAGTTCTGCGCTTAGACAAGTTATCTAACCTCTCTGAGCTTCTGTATCACCCTGCAGGGGTGTTAAGAGGTATTACCAGACTCAGAAACTGCACTATCCACTATAGTTTATGCTGCCTACAGTTCTGTAAATGGCATCCTTTTAGACTTTCGTTGAATTATCTTAACTGAAGTGTGGCATCTGTTTCCTGCTAAGATCTTATCTGAGAAAGGAGGCAATCAATAAAACCTGCTCAATGAATGAGTGATGCTTTCACCCTGAAATGCAGGAAAGCTCTTTTTTGGTTGTAAGAACAGGAAAAAATAAACAAAGAGGAATAGAACAAAAGCTCAAACACTGTATGTTGACCTTTAAGTAATTTTTATCAGGTATGTGAAGTGAGGTTTCTTTGGTTTTAAATGGAAATACAATTAAAATATAATTAGCATAAGAAAGACATGGCCTAAGAAAGGCAGTACAGCCTGTTAAGGGCATGGACCTTAAAGTCAAACTGCCACATATTAACTTGGCTGAAAAGGAAGGCAAAACAAGAAAATACATATGAAAAGAAAAGAATACAACTCTGCCACTTAGTAGCTGTGTGACTTTGGTGGTGTAGTAGGATAAACACTTGACTGCTAACCACAAGTTCAGTAGTTCAAACCCACCAGCTGCTCCTTGGAACCCTACACAGGGTCACTATGAGTTGAAATTGACTTGACAGCACTACTGTATCCTCAGCACCTAGAACAGTTCTGGCATTAAAAAAAAACAAATAGTTGCCTTAGCATCAATTCCAAATCATGAAAACCGTTTATGTGTTAGAGCAGAACTGTGCTTCCAAAGAGTTGTCAATAACTTATTTTTCTGAATCAGAGGACTAGGCCTTTTTCCCCTGGAATATACATAATGCTTAATAAATACTATCATTCGAATAAATGAATGGATAAAGGAATACTATCTAACAAACAGCAAGCACTTAATCAACAATGTTGTTGTTAAGGGCCATCAAGTTGGTTCCAACTCACAGTGACCCTGCATAGGGTTTCCAAGGAGCAGCTGGTGATTTGAACTGCAGAACTTGCAGATCAAACTGATCTTGCAGTGTCTGCAGTGTCCAGCACATTAACCCAAGCACCATATCAGGACTCCATAACAAAACATTAGGAATTATTAATATAAATCCATTCAAGCTACTTCCTAATTATAAATGAAGCATACATACCTTGAATCATTTCACTGATTTTGTTACAGATTCCTACAGCAAAATCCCTTTGGAGAGAGAGAAAAGTAAAGAATCTGATTAAGTTTCTAAGGACTTGGGGGGAAAAAACATAAGTACTATTTTAGAGTTCAGTTGTTTTTATGGGGAGAGAAATAAGAAACACACTCAAAACAAAACTCCCACCACTAAGTGGGCTCATGATCAGTCTCACATGGCACTTAAGGAAAGAGGCCCCAATTTGTATGGCAATTTGCCTCACTTAGTGACATTTTCTGAACGACTCATAATCATTATCTTCAGAACAATGCTTTAAGGTATATGAGGAGCTTCAAAAAGTTTGTGGGAAAATGGAACTAAGAGATAATAAAAATTTCCATGAACTTTTGGAAGCTCCCTTGTACTTTGTTAGAAAAACATTTAACTACAAATTCTGATAATATGAGCAATAAAATCTATTTCTAATAGTCTGCATTCAGAAAAATAGAGTGGGTATGAAGTAGCACAAGGCTACTAAAAGGCAAACTACTTAAAATGAGCCATGTTTGGTTGGTTATTTAAAAAAATTTTTTGTAGTAAAATATGAGTAAATCAGTAAATACTGCTACTAGGGTTCCAACTCAGACTTGCATGGGTTTATTCCCAACAAAACAGGTTTAAACATGTCTCTGTGATCAGTGGATGTCTGCAGACAAGTTCTCTCAGCCCACAAGGTTATGGAGTCTGTGTTTGATAGATTTTCTTGAAGAACATAGGACAATCATAAGGGGTTCTTAGGAAGAAGTTTTAAGAAAGTTATAAACTGCAATGGTGACAGAAAGGCCAGGAGAGTTACACCAAGGAATTTTTTCCCCATGTAACAATGTACATGATCGTCCTTCAAGGACAGCAAGGACTATCTTTTAAGAATTTTGTTGGGACTGATTATGAGGATTGGAAGTGCAAAGGTAAACGTTTTGTAGCAAGGAAGGGAGCGATTATTTCTCCAGTCTAGGAGCGGAGGTCTCTAGGACCATCAATGGAGCAGAGCCGAGAGTGGGACCCTACCCAGAGAACCAGAGATCCCTGAGATGGAGACAGAGACAATGACATGGAGTGATGAAGTGGCTGGGGACTTAGGATCCAGAGAGGGAGAGGGCCTGTGGGCCGAAGACTGGGGGGGGTGGGAGTGGGGGTGTTTCTAGGATATACCCTTTCGTTGGTTGATGATACATGAAGGGGATTGGAACCATGGCAATGAAATGATATACGATGGAAAGAATGTAAAACTAAAGTTCTTTCATGTAAACTATCATATAATGCACAATAAAACATTAAAAAAAAGAATTCTGTTGGGAAACTTTATCCCAGTCACTCACTCTACAGCCCTGATCTTGCTCCTTCAGACTTCTTTTGTTTACCAAACTCAAAGAATGTTTAAAAGGAAATGATTTAAGTTCCTTGAGGATGCCCAAACTTACCATTTTGACAAGGTATTTGGGGAACAGGTTCTAACCCACCACCAACCCCATTGCCATCTAGTTGATTCTAATACATGGTGACCCTATCAGACAGAGAACTATTCCTTAGGGTTTCCAAGACTATAACTTTTTATGGGAAACAGAGAAATTCACCTTTCTCCCAAGGAGAGGCTAGTGAGTTTGAACCACTGACCTTACTTAGCCCTCAGAGCCACCAGGACTCGTTGGACAAAGGTTTTTGTTATTGGTTGCTGAGTCAGTTCTGACTCATAGAGACCCTGTATAGGGTTTCTGAGAGTGGCTGGTGGGTTTCAACTACCGACCTTGTGATTACTAGTCTAGTGCTTACAGAAGTGTATAGACCTAAGTGGAGAATATACCAAATAACAATTAACTTCACATTTTGATATTTCTGCTTAACAACAGTTCTATGGTCTTGTAATAATACTTTTAACTTACCCATAGATGCATGGGCCTATTTCTGGGCACTCAATCCTATTCTACTAGTTTTACATTAGTACCACACTGTTACGATTAGTTTACAGTAGATTTTTAGATTGGGAGGTGTAAATCCTCCTATTTTCTTTATTTTTTCAAGATTACTATGGCTACTAGAAGCTGCTGCAATTCCACATGAATTTGAGGACTGGCTTTTCCATTTCTGCAAAAACAATATTGGACTTTTGATAGGGATTGTACTGAATCTGTAGACAGCTTTAGGTAGCATTGATACCTAGTAATATTAAGTCTTTAATCCGTAAACATCGGATGTCTTTCCATTTATTTAGGTCTTCTTGCAGTCAGCATTGTTTTGTCATTTTCAATGTACAATTTTTACCTCCCTTGTTAAATTTATTCCTTAGGTTATTTAATTCTTTAAACTATCGTAAACTGTTTTCTTAAATTTCCTTTTCAGGTAGTTTATTGCTAGTATACACAAACACAACTGACTTCTGCATGCTCGTGCTCTGATAGCATAGTGGTTACGAATCAGGCTGCTAACCTCAAGGTCGGCAGTTCGAAACTACCAGCTGTTCTGCAGGAGAAAGAAGACACTTTCTGCTTCCATAAAGATTTGCAGCCTCGGAAACCCTGTGAAGGGTCACTGAGTAGGAACGGACTCCATGGTACTTAACAACAACAACGTAATACCCTACAACTTTTTTATTATAGTATTTTCTTGTGGGTTTTTATATATATGATATGTCACCTACAAACAGAGATAGTTTTACTTCTTCCTTTCCAATGTGGATGCTTTTATTCCTTTTTTTCCCTCCCTTAATCACTCTAACTAGAATGATTAGTGTTGAATAGCAGAGGTGAAAGTAGGCATCCTTGTCTTGTTTCTGAGAAAGCTTTATATACTATTAAGATGTTGTTGTTGTTGTTGTTAAGTGCCATCGAGTCAGTTCCGACCCATAGCGACCCTGTACAGGGTTTCCGAGGGTGTAAATCTTTTCGGGAGTAGAAAGCCTCATCTTTCTCCCGCGGAACGGCTGGTAGTTTCGAACTGCTGACCTTAAAGTTCACAGCTCGATTCGTAACTTAAGATGTTAGCTGTGGGCTTTTCATAAATGCCTTTTAGTATGTTGATGAATTTCCCTTTTATTTCTAGTTTTTCAGCATTTTTGTCACGAAAGGGTTGTTTGATTTTTGTCAAATGCTTTTCTGCATCAATTCTGACGATCATTATTTTTTCTTTCTGTTTGTGTAATGTATTACACCAAATGATTCTATGTTGCACCACTCTTGCATTCCTAAGAAAAATCCTACCTGGCCATGGTGTTGTTGTTGTTGGTGGTGTTACATGCTGTCCAGTAGGTTCTGGCCCAATCCTTTTAATATGCTGGATTCATTTTGCTAGAACATTGTTGAGGATTTTTGCATGTATATTCATAAGGGAAACCGGTCTATGGTTTTCTTTTCCTGTAGAGTGTTTATCTGGCTTTGGTGTCAGGATAATGATGGCCTTACATTATGATCTAGAAAGAGCTTGCTCCTCTTCTAATTTTTACAAGTGTTTGAGAAGGATTGGTGTTAATTCTTTTAACTATTTGGTGAAATTCACAGTAAAGCCATTCTGGTCCTTAATTTTCCCTTCTTGAGAGTTTTTTGCTTATTCATTGGATTTTTTTTTTTTTACTTCTTATAGACTCGCTAAGACTATGAGACTATAATCTAAGACTTGTCTCTGATTAAAATTCATTATCTTCAATACTGCTTAAAAGCCTGATGGAAAGATCAGTTCTTTTAGCTAGCTGATCTTCACAAAATTCTTTTTTCTTTAAAGTATCCTTTTTCTTTTTTGAAGGCAATCTAGTAAATCTAAAAGTAATGTATTACTGGGAGAACTTGTCTCAGTCACGCACTGATCCTAGAGACATGTTTAAAGATGTTGGGTTGGGAATGAGTGTGTGCATGTAAAGTTAAAGATGTATGGATTATACTAAGCTTTTCAAGGAACCAACTTTGGATTTTGTCGAGTCCCTCTACTTCAGTTATTTCTGCTCTAATCATGTTTTTTTGTAAAGATTATTGTAAACTCTAGTTGTATGTATGTATTGTAAAGTATGTAAACTCTAGTTGCAAAACTTTTTGACTTTATCCTTTGAAACTTCCATTTTCTTGCAAGTGCAGTGGAGATTTGCAGAGGCTTGTAAGCTACAATTAGAAGCCTGCAGACTTTCTTTTGTCATGTACTATCTTTTTCATTGTCAATGCCAACATTTAAATATGGTAAAACTAAGCAGAATAGCAAGGAGTCTTGCAGGCATTATAGGTTAAGTGTTGGGCTCCTAATTATAAGGTCAGTAGTTCAAATCCACCAGTCGCTCTGCAGGACAAAATTTTCTACTCCTATAAAGATTTAGTGTCTTGGAAATTCTATTCAGGGTCGCTATGAGTTGGAACCAACTAGACAGCATATAACCACCACCATTACCAGCATAATAATCTGATTTCCCAGATTCTCCTAAGGGTGAGGGATGAGGTCTAATAATCTAGTGCATATTCCTGCATTGCAACAATTGGTTAGTGCCAAGGCGCATGCCAGGAGCCCTGGTGACACAGTAAACATAGGACTATCAGCATTCTCTTGTGGGAGAAAGATGAGGCAGTCTGTTTCTACTGAAGATTACCGCCTAGAAAACTCTACAGGACACTTCTACTCTGCCCTATAGGGCACTTCTACTCTGTCCTACAGGGCTGCTCTTTAGTCAGAACTGGCTATGTTTGTTTTTTCGGTTTAAAGTGCAAGTGTTCTTCAATTCACCACAATAGCCACAAGGGGACATCTGACAATGTTCTTCTGACCTACGAAGGCATTTGGGCTTGCAACTCTTTATTTTGGGAACCAGGGATGAAGTCTTTAAAATGAGAAAATCTTAACATTTTTAGAGAAAGTTAGATGTGGTTATGGAAGTAGATAAGGGAATAAGAGGATTAAGTACATTCTCAAAATCCTATCTGGCCATATCCTGAGATTTCTATAAAATACCAAATTGAAAAACAAAGATAAAACAGAATCTATCAGTACTGGCTGAGATATTCAATCTCAATCCAGGCCATTATTTCTGGGAAAGGAGGTAAATACTGATCTGAAAAAGGTAAGTTATTAATATCACATTGTGTTTAGTCCTTCAAGCTTTCCTACTGGGAAAATTCGGTATTTTAAATATCATATAGTACAAGTGAATCAGACTGAAACCTCTACATAAACTAATAATTTGCTTAGTTGCTAACCAAATGGCTAGCAGTTTGAACCCACCAAGAAAAGATGTGGCAGTCTGCCTCTGTAAAGATTTATCTTGAAATCCTATGGGGCAGTTCTACTCTGTCTTTTAGGGTTGCTCTGAGGTGGAATTGACATAATGACAATAGGTTTAGTATTCTTTTTACTGGTTAATTTAATAAATGAAGAACATTGTTTCTATTAGTCTTAATCACTATCCAAGATAGATACCAAAATCCACAGATAAAATTAAATTGTTGTTATTTTTAAGTGCCACTGAGGGTGCTCCAAATCATAGCAACTCTGTCTAAGGTTTCTGAAGCGTAGCTGGTGGATTTGAACTGCCAACCTTGCAATTCAAACCCACTTTGTGGTCCAGTGCATTATTCAGAAGTGCCACACCAGGACTCCAAAATAAAATTGTTGTTGTTGTTAAGTACCGTGGAGTCAGTTCCGACTAGACACCCTGCACAGGGTTTCCAAGGCTGTAAATCTTTAGGGAGCAGAACGCATCTTGCTCCCATGGAACTGCTGGTAGTTTCGAACTGCCAACCTTGAAGCTGGCAGCCCAACTCATAACCAGCATGCCACCAGAGCTACTAGTAAAAATATAAGAAGAGAATATCTAACTAAAAATGACTTTCAGATGTAAATTTAATTATTAAATTACAAAATTATCACGCACATTTAGAAAACAATTTCTGGGACCACTGGCAGTGCCTGTTTCATCGGGCAGATTAGAAAGCACTGCACCGTGATGACAGTACTCAGATGCTAACTATTTACTAGATGACGCTTAGGCAACAAAGTGATTTTAGAGCATTCTCTAAGGAGCTCTGGTAGCATAGTGGCTACAAATGGGGCTGCTAATCTCAGGGTCAGGAGTTCAAAACTACCAGCTGTTTCGTGGGATAAAGATGAGGCTTTCTGCCCTGTAAAGATTTACAGCCTCGGAAACCCTGTACAGGGTCGCTATGAGTCGGAACCGACTCCACAGCACATAACAACAACAACAACTAAGGAAAAAAAACACAAAAAGAAAGCCTAGTTAAAAGCACAAATAGGAAATCATGTGTTTACTCAGATTTCTTCTTAATTACTGCCTCACTTATTAATTAAAGCAATAAATTAGTAAGCACAGTCATGCACCACATATCACGTGTTCTGTTTTAACTATGGCAACATCTGACCACATGAACATCCGTGGTCCCAACCTCCGTAAAGGTCTGTTGTTGCTGTTGAGTCGGCTCTTACTCATAGGGACCGTACAGAAGGTTTCCAAGGATCAACTGGTGGGTGTGAATCACCAGCCTTGCAGTAAGAAGTAGAGTGCTTATCCTCTATAGCACCACAGCAAAGTTTATTATATTAAAAACTCAAAGTACACACAATGGTTTGAAATAACAATTGCATACTACTTTTCAATGCATATCAAAACACTATTATCACTACTGTATTGTCAGAGATATTTTAATATAGCTTGAAGTATTTCTTTTAATATTTTTTATACATAGAAACACACCCACCCAAGGCCACTTAGTTGATTCAGATGCATAGTGACCCTATATAGGATTTCAAAGACGGTAATTCTTTATGGGAGCAGACACGCTCATCTTTTCCCCGTGGAGCAGATGCTAGGTTTGAACCATGGACATTTTGGTAAGCAGCCCAGCATCAACCCACAGTACCACAAGAGGTTCTTATAGAAAGACACATTACATTAATGACTAGCTGACATTACCTGTTACCATTTATGTACAAATTTAACTTGAAGACAGATTTAGGAATGGAACTCATTTGTAATCCAAGGACTGCCTACACGAATGGGCTTCAAAAAGTTCATGTAAAATAGAATTAAAAGAGAAGAGTAATTTTCTACAAAATTTTTGAAGCCCCCTCATATATATGACATTCACACAATGCCCTATTTCACAGAACATATTTGGACTAATGTTTTCTCTCCTTTTTCAATGAGCACTCCTGGAATTTTGAAGGCGTGATTAGATTGAGATTTTTTATAAACCTGGAATATTACACAGGTTATTAAGTAATTTGCTTCCAAATATGTCTCTACAATATATGCTAAAAGCTAATACAATATCTCATTATATAATCATATTTATCTAAGCTTATCCTTATTGGTTGGAATTTAAATTGTATCTATTTCTTTTGCTATTTTAAGTCACACTTGCAAGTAAATATGCATCCTTGCAAGTAAATATCAACTGATTTCTTAGAATGAAGTCTAAGACATACAGTTTCTGGTCAGATGCAGATGTTTAGGGTTTTCAAATTTTTCCACAATGCTTTTACTATCAGTAAAGGAGATAATATACTTTTCTACAGAATATTAACAGGCAAGTCAAAAACAGTAAAAAAAAAACATGGGCAACATTTCATTAAAACAAAGCCATTGCTTTGTAGGATAATAGTAAAGGAGATGGTATCCTAAATATGTTAAAAGTGGTTTCCACTCAAGTTACTGTCGTAATCGAACTGTGAGCAACTCTAGTTTAAAAGCAGTAATTTAGTAGTGGGAATATGTATGTTTGACGAAGGCTGCTCACCTGGCAAGGCTCGCTCTTCCCAGCGGTGTTTCCCAAAATTACTGAAACCTATGTCGATACTATTCTCAAAACTCAACGTGTTTTATACTTTTAAATACATAGATGTTTTCTGTATATGTATTTAAGCGTTTTCCCAGCATGATATACATCTTTTTGGAATGTTTACCTTTGTCATTTATATTTTTGTATCCTTGGCATTTGTACAGGAGCACAGTGGCTCTGTAAGATAAACACTGGACTGCAAACCAAAACGTCTCCAGCTTGAGCCCACCATCTGCTCCTTGGGAGAGAGAGGAGGCATTCTGCTCCCACAAAGATGTATAACCTCAAAAACCTTATACAGGGTTGCTGTGAGTTAAAACTGATTTGACGGCACTTGACAACAAGTGTTTTACATATTGAGCAGTTATTCTTTTAAAAACCTTGAGAAGCCAAGTTATTACAAGGTTTATGCTTACTTTGACTGTGCAGAGAAGTTTGCAGCAGCAAAAACAGCAGCTTCAACTTCTACATTATCATGTGAATCCAGACTCTGACGAATACTATGATGAGCATTTTTCCTCTCAGGAATTATTGATGCCAGACTTCCTAACATCCTAGAGAAATGGAAAAACCCAATCTGAACAGATGCACAATAAATTCAAGGTCAAGAAAGGAAAAATCAAAGCTAAGCAAGATTACCAAAACTAAAGTTTATAGGTAATACCCTAAATCTTAGGTTAATAAAGCATTAACTTTTAAGAATAGCAGCAATTCAAATTCTGAATACTGTCACATACCTTGATAAGTTAGAAATTTCTCAACTGTTTATGTAATGTCAGTAAAATAAAGAAATAAACTTGAAGAACCAAAGAGGGCCCAGAAAAGAATCTTTTGAATTATTAAATCATCAAAATGCCAAATTTCCAACACTGCATAACAAAGTTCATTTTAGCCAAGCATTAAGAGCTCAACATTTTTTCTATTAAATCAATCCACAAAGTAAAAAAAAGTAAGACTTCCTTGTCCTTTTTTTCATATCATTAACTACTGATACAACTGTTTTCAAATCTGGCTTCAACATTAAGAAAGCAAAGGTGGAGGGCTCCCCCTGGGGTTCACACTAGAATGTGCAAAGGTGAACAAGGCAGTTTATAATTAAAATTCTGCCCTACAAATTCAGACTTGGAGTCCTGGTGTGATGTTGTAGGATAAAAACTGGACCACAAGGTCGGTGGTTCAAACTCACCAGTCACTCCTCAGAAACCCAACACAGGGTCTGTGTAAGTTGGGACTGACTCAACAGCACTTAGCAACAAATTTAGATTTAAAAAAAGAAAATCAATTGACTGTAAAATATCACATGTTGTTGTTGTTGTTAAGTGCCGTGGAGTCGGTTCCGACTCATAGCGACCCTACATAGGGTTTCCGAGGGTGTAAATCTTTACGGCAGACCGCCTCATCTTTCTCCCGCGGAACCGCTGGTAGTTTCGAACTGCTGACCTTGTGGCTCACAGCCCGATTCGTAACCACTACGCTACCGGAGCTCCTTAATAGCTACTCATAACTCAGATAGTGAAGGAATGACAATAGCAACTGCTACTCTATCTAGACTTCATTCTCAATAAGGAATTGGTTTCTGCAGAGGGGAAAACAGAAACTTAAGGAAGATTTTAAAAGAGACTGTTGGGGCATGATAAGTCAGAAATGAGACACGGAATTTAGGAAAGTGGATTTAAAAAATCTGAAAAATTATATATATATATGACTTCACAGATAGCAAAGGTAAAAAGAGAATACAGTCCAAGCTGGATATAAGGCTTATTACATGAAAATCTAATGAAATAGTATTTTATTCAATTTCTAGTAAGAAACTTCTTAAAGAAAATATCATGGTTATACCTAGTATTCTCAATGTGTTCAAATATAAATGATCACATATCAAAAATGAAAAACTGAGACCATAACCAAGGCTGAATTAAAAAAACAAAACAAAAAACAGCTGACACAAAACAAGTGAGAACAGGACCAGAAAGCAGAAGCTTAAAATGAATTGTCTGATTAGAACACCTACAAATAGGAACATTTCAAATGCAAGTTAACCAAAAAGAATTTACAGATCAGAATGAATTCAGTATCTTTGAATTGAGGCAGTCCAAACCTAAAAATAAATCCTTAAAAGCCAAAAGCAAACTCTATATATGCTTATACATAATGACTTTTTGTTTGCAATTACAGCTGAAATAATCTAGTAGTGGTGAATCATTATAGCAATAGAGAATACCGGAGTGTGATGGCTCTTGCCACAGGATCATTACTATGAATCACAGAGAAAATTCTCTTCACAAATTCATCCACATTTAGAATCTTCTCCAAATGTTTCTCACTTTGTTGGGTAACTTTAAGAACACAGAGCCGCAGGAAATTGTTTCTATGAAAAAACAGACATAAAGTAAGTTAGACTTCTTTAGGAAAGTAATATTTAATTAGGGAATCACAGCTGCACTGGTTAAATTTTAACAATTATTTTAGTCTTATTATTTGTCTCACAACTCAAAAGGTGCCTAAAGCATACCACCAGACTAAGGTAGAGACTAAGCATAAGCAATTAGCTATTATTCTTGCTAAGGGCACCAAAATGACCACGACATAAGAAGAAGCCCTCAAGCTGAAACATCAATCATATTATAACCAAGATCAGAAGCTCAGATGGTCTTCCTCCTTTGAATATGACCTGGTAGGTACGTGTATGTGAACACTGAGAACATGGAGAATGGTAGAAAAGATGGGAAGATTGTGAGTGGTGTGGGGGACAAAGAATGGTGGAGTGAAAAAAGGAAAGGGTATTTATTCAGCGTTTACTAGTTTTTAGGCATTCCAGATATGTATCTCATGTTACAAAACAATACAAATATTTTTAACTTTTATTGAGAACTAAGTGAATGAAAGTTTACAGAGCAAACTTTCAGTTTTATATTCCACAAATCATACGCTTTGTTTCAACTCATTGATTACAATCTCCACAGTGTAACATCCCTCCCTGTGTTTCCATTCTTCCTTCTTTCCCCGTCATTCTGAACTTTGTCCTCGGGTAAATGCTGCCATTTTGATCTCAAATGGATGACCATTCTACAGTGTACGGACCTCACCAGTGTTGTTATCCCTCCTTGTACCTACCTACTTCTTGCCTGAAAATTGAGCTACAGGGATGAGTTCAGTTCCAATCTGAAGAGTGACTGAGGGCTTAGTCTCAGGGTTCCTCTAGTCTCTAATGTAACCAGTAAGTCTGGACTATTATGATTTTGAATTTTGTTCTGCATTTTCTCCTACTCTATCCAGGACCTTCTGATGTGATTACCTCCCTTTTAGAGAAGTTGGTAGTGGTAGCTGGGCACCGTCTAGGTCTTCTGGTCTCAGGGTCATGAAAACTGATGTTCTTGTGATCTAGCAGTCCACGGGACTAACTCAAAGTAAACAAATTAAATTTAAAACTTCTCAAAAAAATGCGTACAAAGGGACAGATCTCCCCCAAATGTACTGTCTTATTTGACTTAAGGAGCTCTGATAGTAGTGGTTAAGTGCTTGGCTGCTAACCAAAGGTTGGCGGGAAACCCTACAAGGCAGTTTGACTCTGCCCTATCAGGCTGCTAAGAGTAAGAATATGTTCAGTGGCAATGGGTTTGGCTTTTTGGTTTTAACTTCATTTATACCATCCCTCCACCCCAAATAAGTATTCTCTGAATTATATTTTCATATTTGCTTAAAACGTCATCAAATTTCATAATGAAGGGTTGCACACTGCCACATGTGTCACTGGACCAGTAATTATTCACATGGAAGTCCTAGGAGGCAAAAAGAACACAGACTACAGTATTTATATGAACACATGTTTTAGGCATTAAATCATTATACAGACTTACCCAACTCTAAAAACATCAGCTAACTTTAGGAATGCAGAATTGATGAGAATAGGGAATGGATACTTCTGAAAGAGTCTGGGAAAGCGAACAACTGCTTCACACTGTTCACCAAGTTTGCCAGATCTTAGACCTACGGAAGACATACAAAGAGAAGAGCTTGCAAGCAAGTCGCTACAAGGCAAAAATAGCAAACAGTAATGAATCACAGTCAAATAACTAGCTCTTTATCATTTTTAACAATTAGGTAAATATGATTGTAACTTATTATCTTTGCTTGTTTTTGAACAGAAGCATTCCGCCTAAATTTGGTATGAAGCTCCTGACTGGAAATAAAAGGAAAACACACAGATATGCTTAGACAGTGAGGCAAAATGCTAAAAAAAGAAATTCCAAGTAATTGGTTAAGCGAAAATTTTTTAAAATTTGGCACGGGAATTATAAATGTTAGGAAAGGTAATCCATTGTGTACTTCCAGAAATCTTTAACTTCTTATTCTGATTTAAAGGCGTCCTGGTTTGGTGCTGTGCATTAATGTGCTGAAAGTTGGTTTGAACCACAAGGCAGACAGTTCAAGCTCACCAGCTGCTCCTCAGAAACCCTATGCAGGTCGCTATGGGTCGGAATCAGTTCAATGGCACTCACCAACAACACTCTGATTTGTCCCAAGTTTGCAGAGCAAATTGGTTTTCCATTCAGAAATTAATACACATTTTGATTGGTGATATTGATTGCAATCATCACAAAGCAACATCACTCTTCCCACTTCATCCCTACATACAGTTGCCATTAGTTCTATTTTCCTATCTCCACCCCCACTTCCTGCCTTCTGAGCTTTCAGCCATATCCACTGCCATCAAGTTAATATCCTTTATACTGGACAAATGCTGCCCCTTAATCTCATTTGGTTGGTTGGTTGGTTGTTCCAGAGAGAACATACTTTCCTGTTGTTACTGTTCACCTTACAGACCTAATTATTGTTTAGCTGTAAGCTGAGTGTCAAGGGTGAGTTCCAGGGCAGACTTAAAGCATGACCAGGGCCACAGGCCAGGGGGTTAACTCATTATCTCTGTGTCTGTGTATATACTGGGTGCAACTTTACAGAGCAGATCACTTTTCCATTCAACAATTAATACACATTTTGTTCCATGTCATTGACAGTAATCCTCACAATCTTACATTGCTTTACCTACTTCCTCCCTGTGTTTCCTTTTCCATTCCTCCTTCTTTCCTAAACTTTTGGAACTTTGACCTTGGGTAAATGGATCCTAAGTGGCTGATTATTCTCAGGTGTGGAGTCCTGGTGTGGCGCTGCGGGTTAATGTCCTGAACTGCAAGGTTGGCAGTTCCAGTTCACCAGGTGCTCCTTGGAAACCCTATATACAGGGTCACTATGGGTTGGAACCGAATCGATGGCCTCTCTATTGCAACTTGTTATCTTTCAAGTTAAAAAAAAAAAAAAAGGGACTATAACACTTTTAGATATACAGTATAATGAAAAAGAAACTTCTTTTTGCAGTTAAGAATTAAAAAATATTCTAGGCTATAAAATATACAAATTTACAATCATATAAAGCATATTCTCTGACCACCAAACCCACTGGCATTGAGTCATTTCCAACTCATAGCAACCACGGTTTCCAAGGATGTCACTGTCACAGAAGGAGCCCTGGTATTGTAGTGGGTTATGCACCAGGCTGCTAACCACAAAGTCAGCAGTTTCAATCTACCAGCTCCACTGTGGGAGAAAGATGAGATTTTCTGCTCCCATAAAGATTTATAACCTCAGAACACTATAAAAGGTCACTATGAGTTGGAACTGAGTCGATGGCACACAGCCACTACCACCAAGACTGTCACAGAAGCTGTCTTCTTCTGTCTCCCGCAGAGTGTCTGGTAGGTTCAAGCAATAGAGCTTTTATTAGCAGCCAAGGAGCTCTGGTAGCGTAGTGGTTAGGAATCAGGCTGCCAACCTCAAGGTCAGTAGTTCAAAACTACCAGCTGTTCCACGGGAGAAGGATGACGCTTTCTGCTCCCTTAAACATTTACAGCCTCAGAAACCCTGTGCAGGGTCACTATGAGTCAAAACAGACTCCACAGTACTTACCAACTAACAGGTGCTTAACCACTACACAATTCCTTTACTGTTGTTGTTAAATGCTGTTGGATTGTTTCTGACTCATAGTGACCCTGTGCAGAACTTCCAATGAGCGGCTGGTGGGTTTGAACTGCTGACCTTGCAGTCCACTGCTTATCCTACAGCGCCACTGTGGTCAAGTTGATTCTGACTCAGTGACCCTAGAGGACAAAGTAGAACTGCCCAATAAGGTTTCCAAGGCTACGATCTTTATAGGAGCAGGCAGCTGTATCTTTCTCCGATGTAAAGTTGGTGAGTTCAAACCACCAACCTACTGGTTAACACTCTAGTGCTTTAATTTATCATTGTATCCTTCTTAGTCAAAGACGAAATTAAATTGGAAGCCATTGAGAAAGGTATCCAGAAAATTTCCAAGTATTTTGGAAATTAAACAGCATACTTCCTAAATATCTCATGGGCCAAAGAAATGCTGAGAGAAATTAGAAAAATATTTTGAATGAAAATAAAAACATAATCTGTGGGATGCAACATAACACCATGCTTCAAGAAACATTTAGAGCATTCAATGCATACAATTTCTTATATTAGAAAGGTCTCATATCACTGATCTAACAAAGGTGGAAAACAAAGGATCTAACAATGTGGAAAGGATAATGTTTTAAATACATATCTCTGAAATAACTGGACAGCTTATAAATGAAAGTATGAACTTAAACAGGCTGAAGCTGTACTGTCATTTTGTTTAAGTGTCTTTGAGTCAGTTCCAATTCATACCAACCATGTAAAGAGTTTCTAAGGAGCAGCTGGTGGGTTTGAACAGCCAACCCAGCTGTTAGAGTAGTCCAGTGCTTACTACATACTATACACAAAAAAAGTAACTCAAAATATGCCATGAACTTAAGAGCTAAAATGATAAACCACATAGGGAAAACACACACACACACAGTTGTTAAGGAGCTCTGGTAGCAATAGTGGTTACGAATCAGGCTGCGAACCGCAAGGTCAGCAGTTTGAAACTAACAGCTGTTCCACTGGAGAAAGCCTCATCTTTCTGCTCCTGTAAAGATTTACAGCCTCGGAAACCCTGTACAGGGTCGCAATGAGTCGGAACCAACTCCATGGCACATAACAACAATAGTTGTTAAGCGCCATCAAGTCAGTTCCAACCCATAACAACCTTGTATAGGGTATCCAAGGAGACGCTGGTGAGCTTGAACCGCCAACCTTGCAGTTCAAATGGCTTTGCAGTGTGGCGTATTAACCCACAGCGCCACACCAGGGCACAAACTATCTCTGTCTCTGTCTCTCTCTCCATATATATATAGTGCTCTGGTAGTACAGTGGTTACAAATCAGGCTGTGAACCACGAGGTCAGCAGTTCGAAACTACCCGCTGTTCCACGGGAGAATGATGAGGCTTTCTACTCCCATAAAGATTTACAGCCTCGGAAACCCTGTACAGGGTCGCTATGAATCAAAACCGACTCCATGGCACTTAACAACATATATATGGGAATCTTTATGACCATGGGTTAGGCAAAGAATTCTTGAGTAAAACATAAATGCACAAACCAAAAAATAAAAACTGGTAAGTTGTGCTCCATTAAAATGTAAAACATTTCCTCTTCAAAGGATACTGTAATCAGTCTCCACAGCCCTGAGACCAGAAGAACTAGATGGTGTCCAGCTACCCCTGGCAAATGCTCTGCAAAGGATCACATTAGAAGGTCCCGGATTGAGAGACGATGTAGAGCAAAACCCAAAAACCATAAAAAATATGAGAATTACTAGTCAGACAGAGACTGGTAGAACCTCTGACACTTAGTTACCTTTCCGGTCTGGAACTGAACTCATCTCTGTGGCTCAATTTTTAGCCAAGCAATAGGTAGGTATGTGTGTGTGTGTGTGGGGGGGGGGGGGGGGGGGGGGGGGGGAGGGGAACGGGGGAATAACAATTCTGGGGAGGCACATAAAATGGCAGGACTCCAGGACAAAGTTCAGAAGGGTTGAGAAAGAAAAGAAACAGGAATGGAAGCAAGAAGCACAGAGAGGAAGTGAGCTAAGCGGTGTTCCATTGAGAGGATTGCAATCACTGAGAAGAAATGAAACATATGATTTGTTGATTGGCAAACTGATTATCTTCTCTGTAAACCTTCACTCAATTCACACACACACAGAGTTAAAAGATTAAAAACACAAACCACATGCTAGAAGAAAGTATTTACAGAACACGGTATATAATTCTGTGACAATAATTCTGAAAATTCAACAAGACAAACAACCCAATTTTTCAAATGGGCAAACTTCACAAAAAACTTTGAAGAGAAACTTCACAAAACAGGGAATAAAAATAGCATACAATTCATAAATAGATATTCAGCACTGCTGCTGTTAAATGTCATCGAGTAGGTTCCGACTCATAACAACTCTGTATAGGGTTTTCAAGGAACAGTTGATGGTTTGAACCACCACCCATGGGTTAGCTAGCAGTCCAGTGCTTATCCCACAGTGCCACATCAGGACTAACACAGCTTCTTGTTGTTAAGTGCCCTCAAGTAAGTTCCGACTCACAGCAACCTTGTATGGGTTTCCAGGGAGCAGCTGGTGAATCTGAACTGCCAACCTTGTTGTTCAAACCCACATTGCGGTCACGTGCTTTATCCCCAAAATGCCATCTAAAAGTCACAATAAGATATAACTACATTGTAGCTCTGTAGGACTTGATAGCACTTAACAACAACACACCCACTAGAAGGGCAAAAAAAAAATTTAAGTACCCAAAAGACTGTGCAACAACTGTGCTCTTCTATATTGCTAGTGCTATATATATGGTGTGCAAAACTTGTAAATTACTTTGCAAAACAGTTTGGCAGTTTCTTATAAGGTAACGTATATTTAGCATGGACTCCTGGTGTAGCACTGTAGGATCAACTGCAAGCCACAAGGTCAGAAGTTCAAACCCAACAGCTACTCCTTAGAAACCCTATTCAGGGTTGCTATGAGTTGGAGCCAACTCCACAGCACACCATCACCACCACAGATGTTATCTAGTGATTTTGATTTTGTTCATAACCACACCAAGTGACAAAACAGAACGACCCCACAGAGTTTTCTATTCCTTGGAAACACTATGCAGGATCACTATTAATTGGCTCTGACTCGATGGTACTTAACAGTCTACAGAAACAATTGCCAGGTCTTTTTCCCACAGAGCTACTGCATGGGTTCAAAATTGACAATCTTTTCATAGCAGTTGACTATTGAATCAATGTGACACCACGGATCCTTGAAATTCCTGTAATCATAGGTGGTGGTAGTGATGTGCCGTGTAGTCAGTTCCGACTCATAGTGACCCTGTACAGGATTTCTGAAGCTGTAAATCTTTACAAGAGCAGAAAGCCTCATCTTTCTCTTGCAGAAGAGCTGGTAGTTTCGAACCGTTGACCTTGCGGTTCACAGCCCAATTTGTAACCACTACGCTACTATTCCCATAAAAAAGCAGGCAATGAATAGTTAAGCAACTTGCAACAGCTAATACATGGCAGACCTGGGATTCAACTCCTGGTAATCTGGCTTCAGAGGCATGGGTCTTAAACACTGGATCTTAAGCAGCTAGAAGGATACAAGTTAAATTTTAAGAATGGGGTATTTGAGTCAGTAATTTGAGTAGTATAATTCTGAACAGGAGCCCTGGTGGTGCAGCAGCTAAGCACTCAGTTGGTAACCAATGGTTGGTGGTTCAAACTCATCAGCTACTCCATAGAGAAAGATATGTAAAGATTTGTTGTTGTTACTATCGTTAGATACTGTTGAGTCAGTTCCTACTTATAGCAATCCTATGCATAACAGAACGAAACACTGCCAGGCGACATCCTCACAATCAGTGTTATGTTGGAGCCCGCTACAGCTGCCACTCTGCCAATCCATCTAGTTGGGGGGGTTGTCCTCTTTTTCTCCGACCCTCCACTTTACCAAGCATGAATATCCTTCTCCAGAGACTGGTCCCTCATGACAATATGTTTGAAGTATGAGACAAAGTCTGGCCATCCTGACTTCCAAGGAGCACTCTGGCTGTACTTCTTCCAACACAGACTGGTCTGTTTTTCTGGCAGTCCACAGTACTTCTAACATTCTTCTCGAAAACCATAACTCAAATGCATCAATTCCTCTATGGTTTTCCTTATTAACTATAAAGAATTCGAGCCTTGGAAACCCTAGGAGGTGGTTCCATTCTATCCTGCTAGAATTAGCTTGATGGAAGTGGGTTTGGTTTGGAGAATTCTGAAAGATGACAAATTCTAGGGAACTGAGAAGGAATAACTGTAATTGTGGTAAACTTGGGGTTTGTAGAGTACATTAATCATGTATTCAAAATAGCAGAGATTTCCAGGTAGCTGACTCTGGTTAATCAGGCACACACGCATACAAATCAGTTTACTGAAAGAATAACAAAGAGTTTCAAGGCTAAACTTCTAGGAGTAACACCTTCTACTCTACCATACCTGGATATCATTGCTAAGTGCTGTTGAGTTGGTTCCAACTCACAGTGACCCTGTACAGGGTTTCTGATAAATGGCTGGTGGGTTTGAACCACAGACTTTATGGCTAGAAGTCCAGTGCTTATCCTAAAGCACCACAACGGGACTCTTGGTGAGATAGGACTCATGACAGGAAGAGTTTTCAAAGGATGCTAAGCAACTGACAACATGGTTAATTTTAATACTAAAAGGAGTTCTGGCAGTGTAGCGGTTAGGAATTGGGCTGCGAACCGCAAAGTCAGCAGTTCGAAACTACCAGCTGTTCCGCGGGAGAAAGAAGAGGCTTTCTGCTCCCGTAAAGATTTACAGCCTCAGAAACCCTGTACAGGGTCGCTATGAGTCGGAACCGACTCCACGGCACATAACCACCACCACCACCAGCAAAAACACACTAACTAGCAACAAGCATATTTTAGAAGAATTTTATATACATTTTCTTTAGCTAAGGGGTGAAGATGATTCAAAATTGAGCCCTAATACATTAAAAACCAAATATTAACAGCCATTGAGTCTATTCCAATTCATAGCAATGCTATGTAGAGTTTCTGAAACAGTAAATCTTCACAGGAGCAGACAGCTCCCTAGAACTTGTTATACCGTGATGGGTTGCATGTTGCTGTATGGAAGCTATACCAGCAGGATTACTACCCATGATGGAGAGGATTCAGAGGAGCTTCCAGACTAAGACTAAGAAGAAGGAATAGGCAATCCACTTCTGAGGGATTAGCCACAGAAAACCTTGTGAATAGCAGTGTTGAAAGATGACTGAGTTTGCAGGTACTTAAAATATAACTGGGAAAGCTGCCTCCTCAAAGCAGAGTTGACTTTAATAACGTGGATGGAATCATGTTTGTGGAACCTTCATTTGCTAATGTGGTAAGACTCAAAAATGAGAAGAAATAGCTGTGAACATTCATTAGTAACCAGGATGTACAAAGTATGAATCTAGTAAAACGACAATTTGTCATAAATGAAATGGGACACATAAAGAGTGATATCCTATGCATTATTATGCCAAGAAATTTGGAAGTCAGTTACTTGGCTAACCGACTGAAAGTAATCCGTATCTGTGTCCAGTCCAAAGAACGGTGACCCAACAGAAAACAAAAATTATCAAACAATATCGTTAATATCACACACAAGTAAAATTTTGCTGAAGATGATTCAGAAACAGTTGCAGAAGCAAAGCATCTACAGAGGTGCCAAAAATGCAAGCTTGTAGGACAAGGGATATTCTTCCTGGTGTCAAATGAAGGATCTTGGCTGAAAGTACATAATACCAGAAAGATGTTTGCTTGTGTTTTATTTATTAACTATAGAAAGGCATTCAACTGTGTGGATCATAACAAACTATTGAAAACACTGCAAAGAATCAGAATCCAGAACACTTAATTGTGCTCACATGTAACCTATACATAGAACAAGAAGCAATCTTAGAACAGAACAAGAGCATACTGTGTGGTTTAAAATCAAGAAAGGTATACGTCAGGGTTGTATCCTTTCACCTTATCAATCCGTATGCTGAGCAAATGGACTTTATGAAGAATAGAAACTGGACTTTATGAAGAAAAAGTGACATTAGGACTGGAGGAAGGCTCATTAATAACATGCAACATTAAACAACTTTGCCTGCTGAAAGCTGCTTTAGGGGGGAAAAGACCTCAAATTCAAATATATTTTATAGATGCCTTAAATAGACAAAGAGAGACAAATCATCTGGATAAGGGAGGTCATCAGCACGAGACCTTAATAGAGTCCAAAGGACTCACAGTCATGTGGCTATTTAGAGTATATGGACAACAAAAGAAATTCATCACAAAATCCTGACTGGTGAAAGATCAATTCATCATAGTTGTAGTTGGGACTACTGATTGAGATGCGTACACTATTGTAGATTAGGAAAGTTTATAGAATTGGTTATGGGACCTTTCAACTCCCTTGTTGAGGGTATGACTCATGACCCTGGTACCGTGATTTCCATTAATGGCACTCTCAGGCAATTCTCTGAGAGGAGAGTCTGCCCCTCCACGGGTTGGTTAGTCATGTCTTTAATCCACTATGAAATAACTCTAATCAAAGGCATTTGCCATTTAATGGTCAGAAAGAACTCAACAGAGGCTGAATTTATGTCAAGATTCAAAATGGATGCACTCTTCCACCAATCAAGTATTCATAATTTAAATTCTAATACACCTCAAAGAAGAGTCCTGGTGTGGCGCTGTGGGTTAATGCACTGGACTGCAAAATTGTTTGAACTGCAAAGTCAGTGGTTCACACTCACTAGCTGCTTCTTAAAAACCCTATACAATGTTGCTATGGGTTAGAACCAATGGCACTTAACAACAGTAACAACAAACACCTCAAAGAGGACTTGAAGCAGTTACTGATAAAAGATCAAAGACTACACCTTCAGTACGAATTACAACTCAATGTAAAGAAAACAAAAATCCTCACAACCAGACCAATAAACATCTTTTAAACAGAGAAAAGATTGAAGTTGTCAAGGATTTCACTTAACTTAGATCCACACCAACACTCAGGGAAGCAGCAGTACTGCACTGGGCAAATTTGCTGCAAAAGACCTCTTATAGGTATTAAAAAGCAAAGATGTCACTTTGTAAGGACTAACGTGCTCCTGATCCAAGCCATGGTATTTTCAATACGGCAAGTACTGGACTGTGAACCACAAGGTCTGCGGTTCAAGCCCATGAACCACAAGTCAGCTGCTCTGTGGGAGAAAGATGAAGCTTTCTGCTCCCGCAAAGGTTTTAAAAAGCCTTGGAAACCTTTTTAAACAAGCTCACTATAAGACGGAACCAAATCAATGATATTTAACAACAACCTATGCATGAAAGATGGGCAAAGAATAAGGAAAAGAGATGCTTTTGAATTATATTGTTGTTGAAGGATATTCATGGTATCCTGGACTGCCAGAACAGGCAAGTCTGCCATGGAAGTACAGTCAGAATGTTCCTTAGAAGCCAGGATGGCAAGACTTTGTTTCACATACTTTACCTCTTGCTATCAGGCGGGATCAGTCCCCAGAGAAGGCCATCACAGTTAGTAAAGTGGAAGATTATCATATCAAACCAGAATTAGACCCCCACCATGATGGGCTGACACAGTCACATAGTACAACAAAAACTGTGAGGCTGGCACAGGACTGGACAGTATTTCATTACGTTGTACGTAGGGTTGATACGAGCTGGAACCACCTGGATGGCAGCTAATAGACCATTCTATCACTTAATATGAGTAAAAATCTTGCCACATCAATGTGGCAAATACTTACCCACTTTCCATGCTAACAAACCAAGACTTGTTGTTGTTGTTAAGTGCCGTCAAGTCAGTTCCGACCCATAGTGACCCTGTATAGGGTTTCGGAGGAGCAGCTGGTGAGCCTGAATCACTGACCTTGGGGTTCACATAACTTTGCAGTCCAGCACATTAACCTACAGCACACCAGGGCTAGGCGATGATAAAACTTGCAGCACTGAAATTCAACTGACTCGAAAAGTATGTTTTCAATATTGAACTGCTTTCCCTTATCCTCCCTCTCACCCCAAGGAGAAAGACCTCGTGGGACTTGTTCTGTAGTGAGAGGCACTGCTGTTCTGAAGGTATTTGCAGTAAGAGGCTTCATAAAGTTGGTGGGAAAATTCCAGTATCCTTTCATTCCATTTCCCCACAAACTTTGTGCAGGCTTCTCTATTATTTAATCTAGAATCCTGATGTGGGCTGTAGGATAAGCACTGGATTGCTAACAAAAAGCTGCTGGTTCAAATCCACCAGACACTCCTCGGAAACCCTATACAGGGCTGCTATGGGTCAAAACCGACTCAACAGCACTTAATTATTTAATCTGAGAGATTCAGTGACTCTGTAAAACAGGCTGGACCGCGAACCAAAAGGTCCACGAGAAAATGAGGGGGCTCTCGCAAACATTTAAAGCCTCGGAAACGCTATACAGTGTTTCTATGAGTCGGAACCAACTAAACAGTAATTATCAGCAACAATTCTTTAAGCTAAACGGTCTTGGCAATATTTAACTTCCAAGTATTTAACAAGGCAGTATTTAATTGCCCTAATGGGGCAGTGGATTTAAGCATTGGGCTGCAAACCAAAAACTCAACATCCAATGGGCAAGAGCTCATAAAATCGGCAGTTTGAAAAACCTAAAGGATAGTTCTGCAGAGCAGTTCGGTATCAACTTGACAGCACTGGGTTTGCGTGTTTTTTGTGGTTTTTTTTGTTTTGTTTTAGAAACCCACAAATAGTAAAGAACTAATCTGTACAGGCGCTAGTGCAAAATTATTATTCAGCAGAAGGCTTGGTCTCAACTGGATGAGCTAAAAAAAAAGTCACAATTTCAACTCAGCATTTTCAGAAACTAGCCACTTTCATTGTTTGGAAAATCGAGACTGTGCTCTCAAGTGGTCAAAATGGCCCATGATTAGTCCTCCTTGGTACAAGAGTTCAGCTGGTGCAAAGCCAGTTGAGTGAACCTGCAGCCTTCTTTCAATTGTCCTAAACTCTGGTTATGGTGGTTATGTTTCGTGGAGACGGTTCGACTCAGAGTGGAAGGGTTTCGGAGGCTTTAAATCTTTATGGGAGCGGAAAGCCTCATCTTGCTCCTGCGAAACAGCTGGTAGTTTTCGAACTGACGACCTTAAAGTTCGTAGCCCGATTCGTAACCACTACGCTACCAGAGCTCCTTAAAAGCGCAAATACGAGGTCCACCTTTAAGCCCAGAGTCGGGCGCGCGCATGCGCTCCCCCAGCCTCTCCCGAGGCTACAACCACCTGGTGGCGCCACTTCCCCCATCTTTTGTTTCACCCGTTCAGACCGCTCTTTCGAATACCTTTGTCCAATTCCATAAGGGCAGAGTTAGCATCCAGTTCCTGCTCGCCATATCCGGCATCTGCCAGGAAAGACTTAGTTGAGTTTGACGCCATAACCCAAATAGTTACTCGACTAGCCCATTCAGAAAAATTGCAAACTCTGTTCCTCCCCGAGCCCCGCCATCTTCTTCCACCACCTTCTCGCGGATTTTTCCTCCGCGGGCAGAGAAACCGTGTTACGCATGCGCCCAGGCCACCCCGCGGTTCGCCAGCGCCTCTTCGGCGCCCTCAGCGCAGGCGCTCAGAGAGCTCTTGAAATCCGGATTCCCGCGGATCAGAGAAAAGGAGGCGGGGCCCCAAAGGGGGAAGTGACCCAGAGGCGCCCTAACGCCACGGAGGGAACCAATCAAAGCACGTGACGTCAGTTTGGCGCGGAGTTTGGTGGCTGGAGCTTGCGGTGGCGGGAGTTGGAGGCAGTAACCGGTCGTATTCTTAGAGCAAAAGCTGCCATTTTTGCTGAACCTGAGGGCATTTCCAGAGTTTTTTCTTAAATTTAACCTTCTCATCGGGCCCAGATGCTCTTCAGTTTGGTGCTCCGCCAGCCTCAGCTGGGCGCCCGCAGAAATGGTGAGTAACGGTCCTAACCGCTGCTCGTTGCTGGCGGGGGTCACCTCCCCCGAAACTCACTACTCCGGGACCCGGCGACTTTTCCCACCCTTGGAGTAAATTCACGTTAGCGCGGACTGCAGTACAGAGCTGTATTTTCCTTTGTTCATTGCCTCAGAGCAGTTCTTTACTTTCTTTTTTTTTTTAATCGTAAATTTAGAGAGAAGGTGGGAAGGAAGTTGTTTTAACTGAACTCCATTACCCTTTATGGAATCCTGGTGTGGCGCTGTGGGCTGATTCGCTGGACTGCAAGATTGTTTTGAACCCCAATATTGGTGGTTCAAGTTCACCAGTCGCTCCTCGAAAACCCTATACAGGATCGGAACCGACTCAACGAACGGCACTTAGCAATGTCCTTTATGGCCTTAGGCCTGTGTTGGGCGTTAACTAGAATGTGCTGGCTTGTGTGTGTGTATGGTTCTCTCAAAAGCTATGTAAAATGCACACTGATTAATTCAGCCGTTTTTTGTAGAAGCTTTGTAAGAACTTTTTGCTGTTTGGATGATAACAACGAATTGACGGCGCTGTTGAGGAACTTAGTCAAGCAGAAAAAGTAGAACATCTGCTTCTTTCTAGCAAGATCAATAGCTATCCTTTTTTCCTCCTTTTTACCTGGTTCAAAAAAACTCAAAATTATTAAGTGATGGATTTCCGTAACCACAAAATATTCCCCCAGAAATGACCGCTGATAATGAATTGAAGTATGGTATTTGGGGTGCTTTTTTGATGCCCTGGTAATATTTATTGTTATTTACAGAAACTGGCTTAAAATGTTTTGTTTTAAATAATACATCTTACCATGTTAAGTAAGCCCTGGTGTGGCGTTGTGGGTTTAATGCGCCAGACTGCAAAGCAGTTTGAACTGCAAGGTCGGTGGTTCAAGCTCACCAGCTGCACTTCGGAAACCCTATACAGGGTCGCTATGGGTCGGAACCAACTCAATGGCACTTAACAACAACAACCATGTTATGTAGGGAGCTGTGGTAACCTAGTGGTTACGAATCGGGCTGCTAACCTCAAGGTCGGCAGTTCGAAACTACCAGCTGTTCCACTGGAGAAAGATGAGGCTTTCTGCTCCCAAAAAGATTTGCAGCCTCAGAAACCCTGTGCAGGGTCGCTATCAATTGGAACCGACTCCATGGTACTTAACAACAACAAACCACGTTATGTAGAAATCCAAATTTCTTAGGTTAAAACATTGGCAGAAAGAATTTGTGTTTTAGATTTGGATGTCTCAAACTTTCTGTCTAAAAGTTACTAGTTATGGGGATTACCACCCAGACTCCTGGTGTGGTGCTGTAGGGTAAGCACTGGAGTGTGAACCACAAGGTGGGCAGTTCAAATCCACCAACTGCTCTTTGGAACTGACTTGATGGCGCTCAACAACAACCCAGACAAGGCTTAGAAAGAAATGAAATGTCACACATGTAGACTGAGAGGTCTTCCTTCCCCCTTGAAACCATGCGGAAAAACAAAAAAATCTATATTTAAGGGGTTGTTAAGTGCCCTAGAGTTGGTTCCAATTCACAGCAACCCTGTATAGAATTTCTGAAGAGCATCTAGCCAGTGGTTTTGAAACGCCAATCTTGGCAGTTAGCAATCCAGTTCTTATTCTATAGTGCCACATCAAGACTCCTATATTTAAAGAGTTGTTGTTGTAGTTAAGTGCCATGGAGTTGGTTCTGACTCATAGCGACCTTTTTTAGGGTTTCAGAGTGGAATTGAAACTTTGAGGTTCAAACTGACCTTGTGGCCCATTGCTTACCTACAGCTCCATACCAGGACTCCATTTAAATGGTTGTTACTTGCCAGAGAGTCAGTTCTGAATCATGTTGCTGTTGTTAGGTGCCACCAAGTTGGTACCAACTCATAGCAATCTTATTATGCACAGCAGAATGAAACACTGCCCGATCTTAGGCCATCCTCACAATTGTTGCCACGTTTGAGCCCATTGATGCTGCCACTTTGCCAATACACTTCACTGGGGGTCTTCCTCTTTTTCTCTGACCCTCCACCTTACCAAACATGATCTCCTTCTCCAGAGACTGGTCCCTCCTGACAATATGTCTGAAGTATGAGACGAAGTGTGGCCATCCTGGCCTGCAAGGAGCATTCTGACTATACTTCTTCTGACACACAGATCTGTTGGTTCTTTTGGCAGCCCATGGCACTTTCAATATTCTCCAACACCAACTTCTATGGTCTTCCTTCCTAATTCACTGTCCAGCTTTCGCATGCATATGAGGTTATTGAAAATACCATGGCTTGGGTCAGGTGCACTGTAGTCTTCAAGCTGACATCTTTGCTCTTCAACACTTTAAAAAGGTCTTGGGTAGCAGAGTTGCCTAATACCTACCCTGCAAAGCAGTTTGAACTGCAAGGTCGGCGGTTCAAACTCACCAGCTGCTCCTCGGAAACCCTATACAGGGTCACTATGGGTCGGAACTGACTTGACGGCACTCAACAACAACATAGAATTTCTGAGGAGCAGCTGGTGGGTTTAAACTGCTGTCCTTTTGGTTCACAGTCCAGTACTGATCCTACAACGCCACAGGGACTAGGAAAATGATGTTGAAGAGACTCAACTTTTGGTCCCCAATCTAAAACTATGAAGTATTTTGACTGCTTCCATCTTAAATAAGCTTTTGAAATTATATTCTAAATACTCCGCTTCCTGTGTCTCCTAGAACCTTGCATGCAAAATTTCTCTTGACCTTTGTGTTTAGTAATTAAGAGCTCTTGCTTTTGAGTTTTATTGTTAGGTGCCATCCGATTTGTTCTGACTCATAGCGACCCTATGTATAACAATCACTGCTCAGTCCTGTCTGTGCCTGCTGTGAGCCGCAAGGTCAGCAGTTCAAATTCACCAGCTGCTCCTCCTCAGAAACCTGTACAGGTTCCCTATGATTCATTGGCTCTTAGCAACTGCCCTGTGCCATCCTCAGAATTGTTTGAGTCCGTTGTTACAGCTATGATGTCATTCCATTCATTGGGAGTCTTCCTCTTTTTTCTCTGACCCTCTACTTTACCAACCATGATCTTCTTCAGGCACTGATTCCTCCTCATAGCATGTCCAAAGTATGTGAGACAAAGTCTCCCCATCATTGCTTCTAAGGAGCATTCTGGTTGTACATCTTCCAAGACACATTTATCCTTCTAGCAGTCTATGGTACTTCCAATATTCTCCAACACCTTAAGTCAAATGCATCACTTCTTCTCTGATATTCCCCATTCATTGTCCAACTTTCACATACATATGAGATGTATTGAAGATGTCATGGCTTAGGTCAGGCGCACCTTAGTCCTCTTTGCTCCTTAACACTTTAACAAGGTCTTTTGCAACAGATTTGCCCAATATAATTTATCCTTTCATCTGACTTGACTGCTGTTTCAATGAGTGTTGATTGGGGATACGAGCAAAATGAAATCCTTAACAACATCAATATTGTCTTCATTTATTATGATGTAATTTAGTGGTCCAGTTGTGAGGATTTTTGTTTCTTTACATGGAATTGTAATCTTCGTATAGTCCATCTTCTCGGATTATTTGCTTAGCCAGTAGATTGAATAAATATGGTGAAAGAATACAACCCAGATACACACGTTTCCTGATTTTAAACCACACAATATTCCCTGTTCTGTTCCAAAGACTGCCTTTTGGTCTGCGTACAGGTTCCACATGAGCACAGTCAAGTGTTCTGGAATTCCCATTTTTCGCAATTTTATCCATAATAGTTTATTGTCCATAGAGTCGAATGCCTTTGCATAGTTTATAAAACACAAACATCTTTCTGGTATTCTCTGCATTCAGTCAAGATCCATCTGACGTTAGCAATGATATCCCTAGTTTCACGTCCTCTTCTGAATCCTGCTTGAATTTCTGTCGGTACCCTATTGATGTACTGCTACAACCATTTTTAAATGGTCTTCAGCAAAATTTTACTAGCATGTGATATTAATGATTCTGTTGTTGTTAAGTGCTAACGAGTTGGTTCCGACTCAGCAACCCTGTATAGGGTTTCCAAGAAGCAGCTTGTGGGTTTGAACCATAGACCTTGTGGTTCACAGTCTAGTGCTCACCCTACAGTACCACACCAGGAGTTTAATATTAATGATTTTTTGTGGTTTTTAAGTGCTATAGAGTCAGTTCTGACCCATAGCAACCCTGTATGGGGCTTCTGAGGAGCAGCTGGTGAGCTTGAACCTCTGGCCTTGCAGTTCCAATGGCTTTTCAGTCTGGCGCATTAACCCACAGCATCATACCAGGACTCCAGCGATATTGTTAGGGGCGGGGGATGATACTGTTAGATAATTTCCACATTCTGTTGGGTCACCTTTCTTTTGAATGGTAATTTCCGCATTCTGTTGGATCACCTTCTTCCAATTGATTGGCCAGGTAGCTGTCTGCCAAATTTCTTAGCATAGACTAGCAGCTACTTCCAGTATTGTATCAGTTGAAATGTTGCAACTGGCATTCTGTCAGTTACTGGAGCTTTGTTTTATGTGAATGCTTTAAATTCAGATTGGATTTCTTCCTATGGTACCATCAGTTCTTGATCATGTTAGCTCATGAAATGGTTTAACGTCCACTAATTCTTTTTGGTTGTTGTTTGTTGTTAAGTGCTGTCAAGTCAATTCTAACCCATAGCGATCCTATATAGAGTTTCCAAGGAGCAGCTGGTGAGCTTGAACCACCGACCTTGCAGTTCAAACGACTTTGTAGTCTGACATGTCTTTCATTGTTCAATGTTTTGCCATTGTTGTTAAGTGCCTTTGAGTCAATTCCAACTCATAGCAACCCAATATAGGGTTTCTGAGGAGCAACTGGTTAGTTTGAACTTCTGATCTTGTGTTTCAAACCAACCTTGTGGTCCTGCGCTTATCCTACAGTGCCACACCAGGACTCTATTCCTCCAATATTGCAACTCAAGATTTGAAATTTTTCTTCATTTCATTCTGCTTGAGAAAAGCTGACTGTGTTCTTCCCTTTTGGTTTTCTGAGTTTTAATTCTAGCTCCACTGATAAATATCTGTGTGACAGGAGGCATGCCCCTGTGTCTTTCCACAAGTACTCTCCTAATTCTCCAGTCTATCTTTCTGCTTCTTTCTCTCCCTTTCTTTCTTGAAATCACAAGTATTCAGTCACTGCTATGTGTTAGCCCCCAGTTGCTGAAGGTCAGTTCCAGTTGATAGCAGTCCCTTGTGTGTCAGGGTAGAACTGTTCTTTATAGGGTTTTAACAGCTGATTTTTATGAAGAGGATCACCAGAGCCTTTGGTTGGACTTGAACCTCCAACCTTTTGATTAGCAGTTGAACACCACCCAGGGACTACTGCTATATGTTGTTCTTAAGTGTATTGATCAATTCCGACTCATAGTGACCTTGTGTAGGATTTCCGAGGAGCAGCTGGTGGATTTGGAATGCCAACTTTGTAGTTAGCAGGCCAGTCCTTATCGTACAGCAGCACATCAGGACTCCTGATACATGTTGTTGTCAAGTGCCATCAAGTCAGTTCCTATTCATAGCAACCCTGTGTGGGTTGCTGAGTTGTTGCTGGTCGGTTTGACCTGCTGACCTTGTGATTTACGGTCCAGTGCTAATCCTACACCACCACACGGATATTTGTTAGGTACTAAAATTTATAGGACCATCTTTTCCTTTGTCCTTCAATGCTAGTGTACCTTTCTTGGCTCCTTTTCTTCTAAATCATAGTCAGAGCTTCTGCTGCTGCTACCCACAGTCTTCTGTCCTCTATGCTTTAGTCCAATTCCTACAAATGCTGTATAGATGTCTTCACCCAGATGTTTGGTTCCACATGCATTTCAAACTCAAATGTGGAAAGCTGCTACTGCTATATTACCTTATTTAGGGATCGAGCTCATAATTTTAAACCAGTCTTCCCAGCCAGAAACGTTGAAACCATCCACAACTCCTCCATCTTAATTATGTACGTTCAAAAAGATTCCTAAAAATCTCGTGAATTGTTCCTGTCTTCTGTATCAACATCTCTTTTTCACCTATCTTGGATCTATTCCATCCTTACCATCAATTTGGGCCCTAATCTTTTCTCATCTAGACTGTTACATCTCCCTAAGTGGCCTCTTAGTTTGCCCTCTGCAGATTATTTTCCACATTGCTGCCAAAAATATGTCTAAAATTGAAAACTGACTTTTTAAGTTAGTATCAAAATTTTGTATCTTTAAATTTCAACAGATGCAAAGCATACAAATTTTGACATATTGTGGATACTGATATTTAAAATAAAATGTAATGTCCCTCTCTTAAATGTATCTAGTAGATTATAAATACTGCGGTGATTTGTTAATTACATATTCCATTTTTTAAAAATATGAGCAAAGTCTTCTTTAACTGCTAGTGGACATATTATATGGACTCCTGGTGTGGCGCTGTAGGACCAATCAGCACTGGACTGTGAACCACAAGGTCAGCAGTTAACCACCAGAACTGCTCCTTGGAAAACCCTATATAGAATTCCTATGAGTTGAAACATGTTACACAATTGTTTTTTACCCCTTAAATTTATATGCATTTTATTTCCCCTACAGAATTTATCCTAATGTAATTTAATTTACTCTGAAAAATTTTTTTATTTGTAGGTTTTTGGGTTTTTTGTTTTTAACTAATCATCCTGTCATAATCCTTAGGAGCCCTGGTGGCACTGTAGAATAAACACTAGAATGTTAATCACCAAGTCAGTAGTCAAACCTATCAGCTGCTCCGGAAGAGAAAAATGAGGCTGTTTGCATACAGAGTCGCTATGAGTGGAAACTGACTCGATGGCATAGGGTGGGGTCATGGTCTATGTGTCAAAATATTTTTAAATTGATGATTTCTTTGTCCTAAGGCTCCAAGTATTGAGATTTTCTTCTGAAATGAATTATTATTATAATTATCAGTAGCATATAATTGATGAAAATAGTATGCATAACTTATTTTGATAAAAAAGGACATCTGGTAACACAGTGGTTAAGCACTTGACTACTAACCAAGAGATTGGCAGTTTGAACCCACTCTGCAAAAGAGAGACATGTGGGTGACGGCTTATGTAAAGAGTCACAGCCTTGAAAACCCTATGGGACAACTATTCTGTCCTAAGGGTCACTGAGTCACAATGGACTCCACAGCAGTAGGTTTGATAAATAAGGCGAACCTGGCTAAGTATTTATGATGCTTGTAGTAAAAGAATTATCTACTTGTCTCTTAGTTGGAGTCTCAGAAGTTGTTGTCAGTGCAAGTTGTAAGAGCTGGGGCATTTGGAAAGTGGGAGAAAGGTCATGATGAAGAGGGAGGAGGAAAGGAGAGCTACAGCTTTCTTAGATCTGCTTTAGAAATGCATGTATGTAGGAGTTGAAGAGCTGACAATTGATTCTCAGAAAAATCTGTCCCTGCATATTCCTTGAAAATTTTACATTAATCCCAATTGCTTAATTGTACAAAGAGGAAAGTAAGTTTTCTCAAATGAGTTGTGTGGAAAAGCATTCTTGATACATGTTCTGAAGTAGAAAACAACAGAGCACACCACCAACCCCTACTATTGCCTAATCAGTTCCTGATATAGAACAAAGTAGATGTCCATAGGATTTCCAAGACTGTAAATCTTGACAGAAGCAGACTACCACATCTTTCTCCTATGGAGCAGCTGATGGTTTGGAACCGCTGACCTGGTTAATTGCTGAACACTTTAACCTTGCCCTTTAACCAGGACTCTTATAGCACAATAAGGATTCAAAAGTTGCTGGTACTTGGAGTGTGTATTGTAAGGAGTGCAGAGATGGAGGGGATAGGCTATAAAGGGTGTTTGGATATTAGTCGGTAGACAATGAGACAGAATTAGAGGTCATTGTATAATCATGAAGAATTAGGTTTTCCAGGATAGATCACCTTCAGGCCCACCTGGAGTCCTGTGAATTAATTCACTGGACTGCAAAGTCGGTTTGAACCTCAAAGTTGCTTGTGGAATACCCATTTTATGTATTCCAATCAGTTATAAGCAGCAGATGGACTTACAAGCTTTCTATGGTGATATTTCTGACTATTCCTTTCTCTCCCGCTGAAGTGTCTATTTTATAATGAATGGTATGCCAGGGAAACCAAGATTCAAAAGATAGCCAAGCATCTTAACATTATTTCCCCCCTTTTGCCCATTCC